>NC_065518.1:29007137-29041958 GCF_006386435.1 Epinephelus moara | reverse complement strand
CGGATTACTGTTAATTTATTATGCTGATCTGTTCTGTACGACATCTATTGCACGTCTGTCCGTCCTGGAAGAGGGATCCCTCCTCAGTTGCTCAGCGCAGCTTTTTTTATTGATCGTTTGAACGTCGTGTGGTGGTCATTTTCGATTAAAGGCCGACGTCTCAGCGACGTATTGGCAATGAGCAAACGCTCTCCCTGCTACGTCTTAACGATCTAAACTTGATACATTGGGCTGATGTCGGCCAGATGTATGTGTACTATCTGGGAACGTATCTTAAAATTAACCAGTCTCCTGGGGAGAGATCTGGGGGAAAAGTCCTGTGTTTTGTGACCCATCCACCACCCCAACCTGCTTCCTAAGTGGATCGCTTGGGAGCGCTTCCTTCTTTACTCCTATCAGCACATTGGTCATGTGATTGCAGCCTTTCAAAATACATGGGTAATGTACAAATTACTCCAAATTGCTCCAAGTTACTTATCTGATCTGTTATTTTAGTTCATCTTACCCAACTTTAGTCCATTTAAAGCATTATATTTGGTGGTATGGCTCTATTCTTGGGCCTCTCTGCCTTTCCTAAGCCTACGCAGAAAGCCTAAGGCGGAGAGAGCACACCCCTCTGCCCGTCCACATGCCTTCTTGGAAAGCTTAAGGTGGAGAGAGCACACTGGGATGTAAGCTGAGCTTGACATTGTGTCTTGCCTGAACTCAATTTTTATGATCAAACTGCACATTTTAGAATGACCTTTTATTGTGACCATCCAAAAGCACATCTGTATAATATTGATGCTGTTTAATCAGTATCCTGATACACCACACCTGTCAGGTGGATGCATTATTGTGGAAAAGGAGAAGTGCTCACGGACACAAAGTTTAACAAATTTGAAACCAAAATTTTAGAGAAATAAATCTGTTGTGAACATAAAAAAGTCTTACATCTTTAACTTAAACTTATTAAAAATGGGAGCAAACACAAGTGTTGCACTTAAAGTTTTGCTCAGTGTTTATACAAATCCATCTGTTCAATATAAACTAACTTTAATTGAATGCACACTCCATTGGGTAAAAGCTGTATTCTACTATCACATTAACTGCAGCAGTGAGTTTTTTCCTCATCCATCAGCATTTGATTGTGTCTGATTAGGCTCTTTGTCTTGACCAACTTGTGTGCCACTCTGATTAATTACTGCAAGAGGAATGTACTGTTTGATGTTATTGATAAATCAATCACCTGCTGAGCTGAATCCGGCAGAATCTAACACATCGTCACTCAATTTATCAATTTAGATGACAGTCTAAACAATCGCCTTACTCACTTAAAGGTGCAGTCAGCAATTCTAATACAATACACTCCAATACACTTTTTGTTAAATTCAGCAAGTATCTCCTCATGGTCCACTGACTGTCCATTCTGTGTGTGCACTAAAAAAGAGTCCAGTGTTCATACGCAGGCCTGGCTCTGTAAATGGGAAACAAGTGTCTTGGGCTGAGCTAAACAATGGTATTTCAGCCAATCAGCAACAGGGGGCATTTGTATTCATACACAGGACAGAGGAAAATACATGGATGTAAAGAGAAAAGCTGTGGAAGCTACAAAGTCTTTAAATAAGCACTGACATAAATGCTTTATTTTTTCTAAAAAACACTCACTCCACCTTTAAGATATAAATGTTTATTTAATGTGGATGGGCTTAAGTCAACACATACACTGGCATGCAAAAGTTTGGGCACCCCAAGACATTTGAGCTCTCAGACAACTTTTACCAGGGTCTCAGACCATCATTAGCTTGTTAGGGCTATGGCTTGTTCACAATAATCCTTAGGAAAGGCCAGGTGATGCAAATTTCAAAGCCTGATAAATATTCTGACTCCTGAAACCTTGTCCGAACAGTCAGCAGCCATGGGCTCCTCTCAACAGCTGCCTAGCACTCTGAAAACTAAAATTACTGATGTCCACAAAGCAAGAGAAAGTTATAGGAAGATAGCAAAGTGTTTTTGGGTAGCTGTTTCCTCAGTACATAATGTAATTAAGAAATGGCAGTGGAGATCAAGTTAAGGTCTGGGAGACCAAGAAAACTTTCTGGGAGAGCTGCTCATAGGATTCTCAAAAAAGGCAAATCAAATCAAAACCACCGTTTGACTGCAAAAGACCTGCAGGAAGAGTTATCAGACTCTGGAGTGGTGGTGCACTGTTCTACTGTGCAGCGACGCCTGTACAAATAGGATCTTCATCGAAGAGAGTTAAATTCCAGCAAATTGTGGAAGCAGAGTGTAATTTAACTTAAGATGGACGGCTTCTACAACAGATCAAAATCCACAATGGACTAAATTGAGGCGCAAGCTGCAGGTTTTGCCATGGCCCTCACAGTCCCCCAACCAAAACATAATTAAAAATCTGTGATTAAACCTCAAAAGAACAGTGCATGCAAGACAGCCCAAGAGTCTCACAGAGTTAGAAGCCTTTTGCAGGAAGAATGGGTGAAAATCCCTCAAACAAGAATTCAGATATTCTAAGCGGGTTACAGTAAGTGTTTAGAGGCTGTGATACTTGCCAAAGGGGGCGCTATTAAGTACTGACCATGCAAGGTGCCCAAACTTTTTCCCCAGACCCTTTTCATTTTTTGTTTTTTGAAATTGTAAAAGATTGAAATTAAAAAGTAATCTTGCTTAAAATATTAAAGAAATGTGTCATCTTTAGCTTCATGCCTTTTGGAGAATAGTCCATCTTCTACTTACATAAATATTCACAGTAAATGAAATTTTGACCAGGGGTGCCCAAACTTTTGCACGCCACTTTAGACTTCACCAATTATCCCCTGGATTGTCTTGGTGTCCATTAAACAAAAACTTAATCATATAAAAATTCTACACTTTGTGGTTTCAAACTGCTGACTTTCTCAAACCAATAGTCGAAACAAAAATACTGGCATTGTGCATTTCTGGAAACCATACATTATATTTGTAAGTTATTATGTAGAAGATATGTTGAAACTTTAGGTTTCAACAATGCTGTGGTTAATGTATGATTAAGTTTAGGCACAAGAAAAGATCATGTTCTGGCCTAAAATAGCCAGATAGGTGGCACAGTCCCAGCAGGAAACACAGCAATGTCTCGGCAGAACACAACCGCTTTTCATGCCACTATATCTGTGGAAAAACAACGAAGGGTAGCTAAAAAACACCCCTGTTTGGTGGTTAAAAAACCACAGAAAAACACAGTGCTACAAAAGCAAAAACAACTCTCCTGTTCGTTGGTCTCACACAGTGGTCTGCATTGGTTTACAGTTTGGCAGGAGTTTCGCTTAGCTAATATGCCATATGCATGAAAAACACAAATATAACATTTTGATGGCCGAAGAGCAAAACCTCCTATCTGAAAATTGGCAGAATGCTATTTGTTAAGGATACCCAATACATAATATACTGTTGGACTATATTACAATAATATGTGTCAACCATACCGACTAGGTATTAGTGCCTCACAAAGTGCAGTTAGGATGTTTTCCCCCCACTTTTCCTGCATCATTTTGTAGATAGGAGGTTTTGCGCTTGGGCCATAAATTTGTGGTTTAGTTTGTACAATGCCAACATTTTCTTCAGGATACTGGGTTGACTATGCCATCATATTATGACAAGACTGGTTAAAATTAACACATATTACTACATGTGCACTACCAGTATGTGTATTACAAAAAGGTGTGATTATGTTCAATTCAGGTAGCAGTAACCCTGTGATTTCCTTTAGACGTGTTTTGACGTACAAAATATTCTGCTATGAATAATTATCTATGTATTATTTATGTGTTTCTTCAGTGAAAGTGTTAAAATTGTTAAAATTATATCCACTCATTCTACTGCACTGAAGACCCAGAAACTATGAATATGCAAATATCCACGTGAGATCTGGCACAGTTTTCCTGACAGCATGTGACTTTGACACAAAGTGGAGGAAAATCTAATGGTGAGAACAAAGTCATCACAACCCAACATGCCCAGCATGAAGCCTGGTGGTGGCAGCATCATGCTGTGGGGTTGTTTGTCCACAGCAGGCCCTGGAAGACTTGTAAAGGTGGAAGGTAACATAAATGCTGAGAAATCCTGGAGGAGAGTCCGCTGCAATCTGTAACTGCCCCTTGGGAGAAGATTTGTCTTCCAGCAAGACAACAACACTGCACATAAAGGTAAAGCTGCACATGAATGGTTTTAGAAAATCAATGGTGATGTGCTGGAGTGTCCAAGTTAATGTCCAGACCTCAGTCAATTTCAGAATTTGTAGCCTGACTTGGAAATTGCTTTATTACCTTTTACCAGGGGGATTTTCTGGGTTCAACAACATCCTCGAAATGGTTTGCAACAGGCTTTAGGTTATATTTCTCTAATTTGGTGAGTGTGTCAGGGGTATATAAACCCGGCCGTATTTAAAAGGCAGTGCACAGAATGGATCCAACTAAAGTCCTTTTTAAATGCTACCAATGCAGCTTGGTGTTTGCAACAACTGAAGATATTAGAACACATTTGTTTTGAATTATATTGTGTTTTTTAATAGTGATTTAATTTTAACTTATTGTATCGGTTGTTGTATGTATTGCTTTCAATTAACACTTTTTATCTCCTATTTTTGAAAACATTTCAACATTAAAAATCTAGTTGTTTTTATAATTAGCTTCATAGCTAAAATGTGTGCTCCCCTTTCTGTCCCAGCAATCCCTTCGGAACAGGCTATTGCACTGAATCCTCAAGCTCTACTGGGCCTACACATTCCTGCCACACCACTGAAGCCTCCAGTCTCTGCATCACTGAATTTGTCTTTTGCTGGACTGTCACTTGTGCCAGTCTCTCCAACCCCAAACAAATGCAGCTTTCTAATGATATCAGTATTGTTTTCGTACTCCAAAATTTCAAGTGAGCAACCCATAATTTTGAGAAAAGCTGTACCATGGCTGCAATGATACATGACAGAGCTCATTAGCCTTCCAAACTGGGAGGGCATGCTGTACTCCAGGGGTTGTCCCACTGTAAAAACTACACAAACAAACTTGCGGACACTTTTGTTTTGTAGAATGATGAGATAAGATGAGATAACAAAATGAGCATACTTAACAACACAGTGCAGGAAGATGAGAAAATATTGTTTATTTTGGTAGAAGTGCAGTCTTCATTTGACGAATGAGGTTAGCACAGTTATCAGTGCAGTTCACACGGCAATATTCACAGCTTAGATTTTTTTTTTAAACCCTTTGATTCTTTTGATTTGTGGATCCTTACAAACTAAAGGAATATAAATAATTGAGGATTGGACACATATTCGAACTCTGGGGCCACTTCAGAGGTAGAGAGTCACTGCTTTTTTTTTTAGTCTCTCTTGTTTACCATTCCTGTAAAACTGAATTAACTATAATTTGGTACTCATGGTTTCCATAAATTGAACTGAACAATGAATTGTAGAGAATCTAACCAAGAGTGTGGTTGACAGGTGTTAGCTGCTAGCCTGTCATGATGCCTTTACAAGCTTCAAAATTGTATTTATCATCAGAATTTGGCTGAGATTCACAGTTTGAAAGCTGAGACAAACCCCACCAATTTACCAAAAAATATATAAATTTAAAAAATTTGCTGGTTGACACAAATCTATGTGTATCTGAAAATGAACCCCAGCAACATCTGACTGAAGTAGATAGAGCACGCCACTGATTCCTCTTTCCTAACACAATTTTAGCATTGATATATGTTCTGTGACTAATCTATTTAAATGTGTGCCGTAGATACAAAGCCATAGATGCATGAAGCACCCTTGCTTTTAATTTGTCTAATGAAGCAAATGACTGAAGACTTTCAATTTTCTGTAGTAAAGAAAGAAATGTGGAGAAAGTTAACTGGAGACATGCTGGCTAAAGGATACAACTTTGGAGCGGAGGCATGTGACGATTAGTTCAGGCAATTAAAACACAGGTTTGTTTTGGTATTGGCAATTGCATTTTTAGGGGAGTAGGGTAATTTCAAGATATTTGCTGTGTTTTGGACTCTATTCTTGGATGCAAACAATTGTGGATAAGGACAAGAGTGGGAGTGGTGCCAGCAGCTGGGTCTTCTTCTCCTCACTGACGGACCTCCTGGCTGATGATCTTAGTGTTGAACTGGTCTGCACTGTGTTATCATTTGCTGGTGATAATCCTTTCTGTGTCATTTGATACTTTTAGCTCTGGACATTTCTTTTGTGCCACATCAACATGAATTAGTACAATAGGGTAGGGCCAGAGTCGGAATGGGATTGGAGGCTGGAGCCAATTTGCTTGAATTTCTGGAATGAGAAACAAGAAAGTGAGTAAGCGATTAAGTTTTTATCACCTGGGATGTGGAAGACTCGGTTAGTTGGAGCTGGGCTCAAATGAGGGTGAACCTGAGTATAAACTGCATATTGTCTGGACAATGGAAACGTCCTTTTTTAATGATGTCTATGACAGCGCTATTGTTGGAGTAAATGGCAATGGTCTTCTTAGACCATTCGTGCCCCCAAAGAATGGCTGCTATGATGAGCGAATACATTTCCTAGATGGTGGAGGAGGGAGTAAGGGATGAAAATTCAGGCAGCTAACTAGAACCACCTGATGCCATAGTAGCCAGTGAAGCCAACGGAAGGGGCTGCCGCTGTGAAGAGTTGGATGTTTTCTGGCTTGGTGATGTAGTCATTGTAAAATAAAGGGATGCAATTCCAAGAGGAGAGGAACCTGTGCCACAGTTTAAGTTCCATTTTGCATGCTTTGTCAAGCAAAAACTTGGTTGTGGAGAGATGGAATAGAATTGGTGATGGAAAGGAGGTGAGACAAGAAGGATCAACCTTGGGGGATTATACCTATGGTGTAGTTGAGGTGGCCTCGCAGTGAAAGAAGCTGGTGCTTGGTGCATGTGTGGGCCAGAAGGAAATTGGAAATGAGTAGTGAAATCTGTTGGTTTTCTTGGTAGGCAGTGATACTTGGAGTGGGACAGAATCAAAGGTGATGCTAAGGAATTCTAGGGAGGTGCTGGGACCTTCTGTTTTGTCTGGGGAGAGAGGGACCCTGAGTTCATGGAATGCAGAAGTCAGAGTATTGAGGCTGTGTGCCAGGGGTGATGAAGGTGGTGTGACGATGAGAAGGTCATCTAGAACACGGGTGACGTATGGGAGTTTATGGTTGTTTATCAAGATTCAGCAGAGTGCTTCAGATAAGGAATCAAATATTTTCAGGCTGCTCTTTCATCTGAAAGTCAAACGTACTGCGAAGTAATATGTGCCCCTCTAGAGAACGCCAAAAAGATGCCAGTGGTCAGGGTGCATAGGGAGGAATTTAAAGGCACTGGTAATGTCAGCTTTGGACAACCAGGCTCTTTAGTCTGCAAGGCATATGAGGGAGATGGCATGGTCGATTGGCATATACATATTTATACATATACTTTCTTTATTTAGGGCTGAGGTGTGGGAAGAGAAGCTGTGAGGGTGACTCCTAGGCTAGATGGGATGATGCACCACACAGATTGCAGTTCAAGAAGTGGCAAGCAGCGAAAATGTAACAATACAGTTCAGGATCTAGTGTTCCCCAGAATGTGCCTTGATTGAATTGTTGGAGGTAACCAGCAGCTTGAGATGCGAAGAAAAGAAATGTGGTAAGTGTAAAATCCATTGCCACCGAACTGCAAGGTCAAATCAAGAATCAGAAGCAAGTAGTCATCCAGTTCTGACCTGCGGTCAGGGAAAGCAAAACAAATTATGTCATGGTGGAGTGAAAATGAATTTCAACTGGTGTGAGTTCTTTGGAGCGGGTAGGAAGTGGCTGTTTGAGTTCAATGGGGCCAATCAAAGTTTGCAGTTCTCTGGGGATATGAGGGTTGCATGTGGATGGATTTAATAACTGAGCAAGATCAATGTAATTACCAGTGACAATCTGTTGCCTGTTGAATGTGTCGTAATGTCATTAGTGTGGCAGCGGGCGTGATGCTGGGAACTCAGAAATGGTGTTGGAGTTTGGAGAGGGAGAGTGGCGTTTTGCTGAGAGTCGATGAGCAGCTTGAAAAGTTTGGCTTTCTTGTTGGAGAAGTGGAAAGGGATATATTGCTTGGTGCGGGTGTGCTATAAGCTAGCATCTTTCCATTTCCCTGTGACAAAAAGAGCTGCATAATGCAAGCGAGGCTTTATAGGAACAAATCTAAATGCCAATGGTGTCATTATTCTATAGCCATTACATTGCTCAATCAACATTTACTTCATAATGATAACATACAGCAAAATTCTTGTCTATTTCCACTTAAAGACACCCAAATGGCGTTTCAATCACATCTCTGGTTGAGCTGTGGAATACGTTTGCCTGTAGGATAAGTGCCCATTATCTCTGTACGGTGTGATGAGAGATGTGCTGAGCGGGTATGCAGAGTCTATGAGCATATGGTTGTCTCTTCCCATTATAACCCGGAGGTGGCCATATAATGGGCAGTTCCGAAACACCCTGGCATCATGCACAGACCTTGGCCAACAAGTGTACACATCCAGAAACATCATATTTGATGTTCACACTGCCTGGAACTGAATACTTGCATGTCCTCTCCTGAGTGTGGGTGCTGGGATGGGAATGTGTGTGCCATTGATGGCTCCAGTGACTCCAGGGGAGCAAGTCTTGTCTTGAAAGCCATTTGCTAGGTTGGCAAGCTCATCCTCTCTGAGCCATTGTATGTATTATTTTTAAAGTCCACACAGGACCTTGCCAATGTCTGAACAAACATAATGCATGGTTTCTTTTGACATGTCAAATGGGTCTGCGACATCCCTAAAGCTCTCTTGGTTTGCTAGCAATGAAATGGAGCACATTTATTTGCGGTGTCCAAGGTTAAGTTTACCAAGAAATGTCTTACAGAGGATCTGTGGAAAAGTACAGGCAGCATTAGCTCAAAGTAGAAATTTTTACACCCATATGACACTGTAAAATAAGAAGAAACAATTCTTGCTATCATGGCTGTTGTATGACCACCAGTGTTGGGCAGTAACGCATTATTAGTCACGCCGTTAGTTTTGGCAGTAACTAATACTCTTAACGCGTTAGTTTTTAAATTCAGTAACTCAGTTACCGTTACCAAACGGTGCGTTACTCCGTTATTTTTGGCCAGGTTTTAAAACGGTGCGCAGCATGCAGTATTCCTTCACAAACTTCATTTTAGCCCTAAACAATAACAGATAGTCAAGTCAGATAGAGGTATATGAACAATTCTTACCAGAGCATCTTAATGAAATGCGTCTCTCACCATCTCTGAACTATCGACCTGCTGGCCTCACCACAGTGCTGTAACGTTACATTAAGCGGTAGCGCTTCTGTAGATTTTTAGTCCCACTAACGTTATATCCAGTGACGTGATATCCATTGTTATCCCGAAGAAGCTTTTGTTGTGGACAGACAATGTCTGCGGTGGGTGACAGACTCAACATCATCATGTAGCTCTTCAAATGTTCTCTTTAGCTCATTTTCCATATTTGTATCCAAATACCGTAGTTGTAAAACGTTTAGCTGCCTGACAGCGAGTGACTCCACTGTAGAAGACGATTGCATGTTTCCTATACTATTCAATAGTTTTGTCAAGTTGTAGTCTAACAGTCCCTTGGTTAAACTCCATCCGCTGACGCTTAGGCGATGTAGCTACGAGCCAATACAGTTAGGAAATGTTTTGGGCTGCAGGGCTGAGTTTCCCAAAACATGATCCTTCTTAGCAACACTGTCTTCTTTGCGGCTTAGAAAAATGACACTGCAAAAAAGAAAAGCACCTGGCGCCCTCTACCGTCCCCACTCAGTCATCTACAGCCAGGACATACTCAGAGTATAGATGACACTAGTGCACATGCGTCAAGGTCATGGCGTGACCTTTTTTTGGGGGGGGGGTAAACTAAAAAGTTACTTTTCTCAGTAATGCATTACTTTTTGGTTTAAGTAACTGAGTTACTAACTGAGTTACTTTTTAATGAAGTAACTAGTAACGGTAACTAGTTACTATTTTTCACTAACTAGCACAACACTGATGACCACTGAGGCACATACTGCTAGTGTGGGAATTGTAGGTACCGGTATGTCAATATCTAACAAGGATTGTTTGCATATTTTTTACATCAAAGGCAAAAAACTGCAATAATAAGAACACAAGCAAATACATCTGTCTGGAGCCTATTTAAGTCTTACTAAATGGTATTTAGTAACTGCAATGTCTTCTAGTGCATGCCTTTCTTCAGGAATGTGTGTGCATTATGATTAATGTAACAAATAAATATAATTTAGGCAATATTTACATGGCATGGGCTTACCCACTATTCAGAGTGGACTGCAATACAGTGACAGGTTGCTACAAAACACCCACTTTTGGTGCCTAAAAAGTTGCTGGAAATACAGGGACTAGAAATACAGCGTCAGGTCAATAGATAACACCCACATACAGTGCCTAAAAAGCTATTAGAACTACAGTGACAGGTCACTACAGACACCCATGTTTGGTGCCTAAAAATACACTAGAAATACAGCAACTACAAATACAGTGACAGGTTGCTACAGAACACCCACATTTGGTGCCTAAAAAGCTACCAGAAATACAGTGACAGGTCACTACAAAACACATGTTTGGTGCCTTAAAAGCTGCTAGAAATACAGCGACTAGACATACAGTGACAGGTCACCACAAACACCCAGGTTTGGTGCGTAAAAATCTACTAGAAATACAGTGACTACAAATACAATGACAGGTCGCTACAAAACACCCATGTTTGGTGCCTAAAAAGTTGCTAGAAATACAGGGACTAGAAATACAGCATCAGGTCAATACATAGCACCCACATATGGTGCCTAAAAAGCCATTAGAAATACAGTGATAGGTCGCCACAAAACAACCAGGTTTGGTGCTTAAAAAGCCACTAGAAATACAGTACTAGAAATACAATAACAGGTCGCTACAAAACACCCATGTTTGGTGCCTAAAAAGCTGCTAGAAATACAAGGACTAGAAATACAGCATCAGGTCAATACATAACACCCACATATGGTGTCTAAAAAGCCACTGGGATTACAGCAATAGGTTGCTTTAAAACACCCATGTTTAATAAAAGCTGCTAGACATACAGCAATAGCAAAATAGCAATGACTCACTAAATCACAACTGGTTTTGTTGTTTGTTGGTCTTGAACAGTGGTCTGCAGCTTGTCAGGCATCTTGCCTAGGTGTCATGCCATTCATTACTACTCAACCTCCAAATGACAAAGTCAATACATATACTTTGTCACTTTAGACACATTGATTGGTCACATATGAAATTGTGCAAATACAACATGTTTGTGGTTTTTAGAAACAAACAATGCCAACATGGTCTTTTGGCATCAGGGCTGGTATGTACCATTTAGGAGCGACACTTTTCATGAAGTTTTCTTTTCTATTCCTCATATTACAATGTCATATCGCAACAACAGCAATCAACAGTAATAACAGGCATATTTTGTAGCATTAAAATAGTAATTCATTGTATTTAAACTGATTACATTAGGCTCAGAAAATTATTCAAAAATAACGCAAAGACTGGCCTTCTTTGCTGCCATAACTGCAACGCTTGCAAAACAAAATAAGGCGTTCAACATCCCGCAGTTTCTGTTTAAATAAATGTTTTCCTATGTTTTGCTGTAAGCCTCCTGGCCTTAGCACCCTGTGGAACTTTCACTGATTGTTATTGCTGTGTAAAGCATGAAAATGAACATGTATCAGCCCATTAAAAATAATCCAGGTACAATTCATGTCAGAGTATACAACTAAAACCATAAAAATGTTGTGTCTCTCTACACACAATGCATTCTGGTAGTCCAACAATGTAATAAATCCTTGAAAACTTTATGTCCACATTGATCAGAGTTAAACCTTTGTTTGAATTTTGTTGAATTATGCCCAAAACAGGAGTAGGTGTTAAGGTTTACTCACTGAAAAATTCAAGAAAAGAGGAAAAATTACTGAGTCCAGATACACAAAGCTGATACAGATCAATTCACATAAATTCAGGGATGAATGTGCTGCCCAAGGTGCCTCTCCTGAATATTGATTTCAAGTGAGTGAATATTTATGCAATCAATGTGCTTAAATCAGATCATGAAGTGCAGATTTATTTTCCACTTTGACATAAGTGTCAAACAAAGCTACAAGTCTAAGGCATTCTTACAGCTCTGTGAGACTGCACTTAGGCACAGCAATGCTTCGAGCTAAATGCTAATGTAAGTATGCTAACATGCACACATTGTGTTGTGCTCACACTGTTAACATGCTGATATTTGAAAGGTAATGTTCACCATGTTTCCATCTATGTTTAGACCGCTAGCATGCTAATGTTTGTTGATAAGCACTAATAGCAAAGAAGCTGAGACTGAAGGAATATCATTAGTTTTGCAGGTAAAAAGGCATCATCAGATTAATCATTCATCATTTCATCCTGAGGGGAACATGAATAGCTTTGCTACAGAAATCTATAAATAGTTGTCAAGTAATTTAATTAAAAAACACAAGGCGGAGCCTCATGGCTCACAAAGCATCCCCAAAGTCAGTTGGATTCATCCTCTGGGAACCATGAATGTCTGTACAAAACTTTGTGGCAGTCCATCCAGTAGTGATGAGATATTTCAATTTGGACCAAAGCCGTGGTTCCCTAGAGCCATGCCACTAGTGTGGCTAAAAATCCTAATAATTACCACCGTGAATTAATGTTGTAAAATGCTGAAACATTAAAGAAAAGACTTTTTTAAAAGGGACTGTTGACAGAAAAGAAAAGGACGACTTTGTGTAGAATATATTGGAAGTTTTCCTGTGACAAAGAGTTGAGGTCAAAGGCTATAACTGAAGAAAGACTGAGGTGCAAAGGTCACCTCACATCAGGGTGTCTCGGATGAGGATGAAATGAGATTGGGTGGAGGTTTAGTCAGGCCACTGGTTCAAAGGTTAGATAGAGTGCAGGCCTGTATTTATGGATTTATGATGTGCAGCAGAAGTGAAAAGTGAAGCAAAGTTCAACTTTGAAATACTTGTGTTTCACAAAGACTGGGCCCTTAGGCTGTGAAAATGCATTTACCCTTGTCAGTGATAATGTCATTTTTTAAAATTTTTTATATACTTTATTAATCCCCGAGGGGAAATTCAATTTTTCACTCTGTTTGTCAATTACACACAGGTCCGAACACACACATGCACAAACTGGACCTATACATGCACTAAGTGGAGAGATGTCAGAGTGACAGGCGCTCTGAGCGGTTGGGGGGTTCGGTGCCTTGCTCAGGGGCACCTCGGCAGTGCCCAGGAGGTGAACTGGCACCTCTCCAGCTACCAGTCCACGCTCCATATTTTTGGTCCGGACGGGGACTTGAACAGGCGACCCTCCGGTTCCCAACCCAAGTCCCTATGGACTGATATAATGCATCCTTGAAAAGTTGCTCCAACGCTTTTAGAGACTGGCTAGAGCTGGCCTGCTAAACCTTGGACATTGACCAGCTGGTCAGTTTCCAGGGTTGTTCTGGGAAGGAAAGTTTCATCTCGACAAAATCTTCACCAGTGCCACTGATATCCCAGCAGTGTTCGGAGCATAATGTCCTTCAGACAATTTATATTGGTTTCAGAGTTGAAAGCTGCTGTTATTTGCTGGTTAATAGATTCACTGACATGAATGTGGTCAACATGGTTGAAAGCTCTGAAAAAGACAGTTTATGGACTTTTGAGACGTGATTAATTTGTCATACAACAGGGACTGACAACACAGCTAGTCTGAAGAGTAATGTCCGGTGGGCACCCTGTATTGGGGAAGGCTGATTATGGGCTGGCAAGGCCACAGATATCATATTATAAGTAGGCTGTGTAGCAGACATAACCTCTTCATATCTGACCAAGCTCAACTGATTCTCAGTGGATGTTTCCAAGACATTAATCTTATAATGAGAACTCTGTTTACCAGATGGAGACTGGTATTGTAAGACTGTCTGTGATGTGAAAAGTGAATACACTGTGGAGGTCTGAATGACAGGCCACTGAATGAGATGCACTTCCGCTCTCTGTGTTACTTTCAGCCTATGGATCAGACCGAAAGCCAGTAGGGACATTTGTGCTCCTCCAACCCTGAAGGAGTCCTCTCAATGCTTTATTTCTTAGCTGGCTCATGTACCTGGCCATGACTTCTGTTTATTGGAAATGGAAGTGCTGACCACTGTGCCTGATACACATGGAAAATGACTGCATGCCTGGCCTTTAAAGATACCATATTGGAGGAAAACAATTCTTTAAATGTTTGTCAGGACTATTGATCCATGATCATTTGTCATACACAAAATTACATACCCAGGAGCATGGTGCTATTTGTTTAAGCACAGAGACCCACTTTTCATGTGTGTAATTTGTGGTCTGTTTCAAAGGTCATGTAACCACTGTTCCTACGGTGGTAAATTTACATACATGAGCCAACTATAACTGTAAAATGAAAGGATATTTATCTGCCTTTTCATCTTTACTAGTTAAGGTGGTGGAATATTGTCTTGCATTTTGGTCAGTGCATGAGTTGACATTGTGAATCAATCAATGCACCTTAAATGTCATTATGACAACTTAGACCGTTCCATTAGTTTTTATGGGGACTGCCCTTTGTTCTGATGGCCCAAAATTCAAAAGGCTGGTCAACCCAAAATATGTCCTACTGGACCGAAAGCCCATTTCTCTAATAGCATGTTATCTCAAAAACAAACGCTCAGTTCCGAAGTCCCATTTCTCCAAAAATGCATCACAAGAAAAAAATGTTCACATTATTAGCTTCTGTAAACCCCAGATACATTAATGTAGATATGTACATTATTTTGTAGCGGATACACTGAAACTTTGCTTCTCAACAAGGCTGTAGCCATTGTGCGATTAGGCTTAGGCACAAAAAACACTCAGTTATTGTTGGGAAAAGATCATGTTTTTGCTTAAAACACCCACATTTGGTAGCACAAAGACCACATAATAAGTAGTTTGAGGTTGGTGAAAAACACTCATTCAGTGGCTAAAACACTGCTGGGAAACTAAAACTAACTGCAGGGAGTGTGTATTTTCGGAGAAACGGGACTTCGTAGCAATGGGTGTTTTTTTTGGCTCTTGGAAAAATGGGTTTTCAGTCCAATGGGACATTTTTGGACTAATGAGACTTAGGAATTTTGGGCTGTTGGAACAATGGCATGGCACCATTTTATTGTTTCTCTTGCATGACATGCACTCTAGTGTTGGGATCTTTAATCAATAAAGGAATGTTATAAATTTCAACCAGTTAAAGCAACTCTTACCTTTCTTACGTTTCACACAGCACTCAGAAAAAAATTTGAACATCCACAAGTCCCACCTCCCCCTAAAGGCCTACTCCCCCCTCCTCCATTACGTCCTCATTACGTCTATGATAGACGTAGGCATTGGCAAAGTAACGTTAGATACACGGAAGAGGACCGCGTCAAGTCAGTGATGACTGATGAGTTTTAGAATAAGGTTACAGTGCTAACGTTAGATAGTAGCGTTACCGTTACTAGTAAGTGGAAACGCACAAGGAAGATAACGTTAGTGTTTCAGAGGCTACGCTACAGTAGGCTAACTTTAGCCATTAGCAACTGGATGCTGTGTTGTCATATATAACGTTATGAACTGAACTGAACTTCTTTATTTGTCATTTTTATGCGCAGCACAAAAACAAAATGACATTTCGCATACCCCAAGCAAAAAGAAACAAAACATTTAAAAGCAATTTGTGCAACATATAAGAAAGAACATATAGTGCAATAGTAAGATGAAAAGGGTCGACATTTCACAGTCAAAAACTCCACATCCTGAGAGCAGAACTGGGAGATCCTCCTCACATCACAGCACCATGAATTGTTTGTGTATACACCACGGAACTTACCAGATAATGCAGCCTCCCTGTTTGCTCTGTGTAGTGTTAGCCCCGTTAGCTCAACACCGGAGTCTAATATGTTACCATTCATCCACGTCTCTGTGAACACAAGGACGCAGCAGTCCCTCACTCCTCGGTGAGTGGATCTCCACATTTGGATGTAATCCATTTTCATGTCCAGTGAGCGGACATTCGCCAGAAGGACGCTGGGAACAGCAGGTCTGATGGGATTAGCTCTTAGCCTAGAGCTAACGCGAGCAGTTACGTCAGTCGGAGGCCTCCACGGGAACAGCCCATTGGTCCGACATCCCATTGTTCCGACTATATTAAACCCATTGTTCCGAAGTCCGTTCCGAAATCATCATGATGCCCTGTGGTTAAGGTCTGGTTAGGCTTAGGCACAAAAACCACTTGGTTAGGGTTAGGAAAAGATCATGGTGTGGGTTAAAATGAAAAATAAAGTGACAAACACATAAGCCGTGAGCCTGCTCCGCCTCAAGCCTTTCCCAGCTGACCCAGAGCCGGTCGCGGCGCACCATCAAGGCAGAAATATGCCCGCCGGGAGCCGTTCAGCACCGCGGACCATCGGACTAATGGGATGTCGGACCAATGGGTTGTCGGACCAATGACATGGACTCGGCCTCCACATGGGGAAGGCAGACAGGACAGGAGAAAACTCTGACCAATCATTGCATTTGAATGCAATGATTGGTCGGAGTTTTCTTAGAACCATATGAGAATGGTACAATTATGAGTTTTTATTTCTGGTGGAATTCACTTAGATTTTAGTGTGCCATCAGCTTAGAAAAGTGTAAAATTGCTAGAGAGGTAAATGTTGCTTTAAGAGAACTGCACATATTTCCTCACTTGGAGAAAAAACAGCATTCTTCCCTTTGGCTCCAGCAGCACTACACTATACCACGCTGAAGATGTGCTTCTTCTTGTTCAATCAGCTATGTTCCGTTGCGGTGTGTCTGTGACTGATTGTTATTGTTCTTGGCCATAAATTGAAGAAAATGAATATTGCTTCATTGTCTGACTGAATTTATACAGTTCTACCTCATCTACATAACATTAATTAAATGTACTTGACAGCTCAGATAACCTTTATTTCTGATCTCTACACTGATATTGAGTTGGGAGAACTGCTGGTCTGCTCTTTTTCTCTTAACTTCTGTGACAGTGAGAACAAGTGAAGCATTTCTATCTCCCATCCCCCAGTAAACATGGTCTGTCTGGCCATAAAATCAATGGCAGAGCAGGGATAGAGCCTTCAGCTGATGTCGACACACTGTGAGGGACTGAGCTGAGAACTGCAGCAAAGAGCATTACCAGTCCTTCAGGCTCTCTGTTATAAAGAGTGAGAAATTTCTGAAGTCGGCTAAGCGATGAAATGGAATACATTACAGAATACAACTGATTTCTTTTGAATCTTAGCTTGAAGCTTGGTTTGATTGAGAGTGTCAGCGGACCTACCATCCTTTCTGAATGAGGCAGACATGCCTCAGGTCAATCAGTAACAGGACACATTAAGGCCTCTACACATGATCAGCTGTAAAACCGCTTTGCGCTGACTGCCCCATTGTTTGTCTATGGAGAGGGCGGCAACGCCTGACAAAGCGGCACCGCTACCCTTGGCGTCGCGCAACGCTCAGGCGGAAAATCCGAGCGGTGCGCGAAGCCAAGTGTAGCGGTGCCGCTAGGGCTAGACTTTGTGATGGGTTTTGCCTCTTTCTTGTTGTTTTGCAGGACTTTATTGTTGTTGTTGCATCCTTTTGTAGTTGTGTGTCCGGCAATTTGATGTGCGGTGAATTTGTAACTCTTTGTTGTCGTTTTGTGTCTCTTTGGGGTGATTTTTTCATTTTTGATTGTTATGTGTCTCTTTGTAATTTTTTTGTTTCTCTTTGTAGTTCCATACCATCTCCTTGTGGTCATTTTGAGTCTCTTCCTGGTTGGTACATGTTAATTTGAGTGACATTTTATAGGTGAAGGCCAAGGGAGCTCCGCATTCAGTAATCCATCCATGCCCAAAACTAACAGCAAACCTGTGATTACCAGCTACCACATTTATTACTGGAACAACCAGGAACAATCCTGAAGATTTTATTTCAGGACAGCAGGGCTAAAACATGTTGCACTTTATCCATCACTCATTTTGTATCACTGCACTCACTGCTAGGCCTTTAAAAATGTTTACACTCACAGTTATGTAGAATTGTAATAGCACACCTATTCAGATAATCATTCCACATGCACACGACTAAGCTACTGAGACGCTGAGTATGTGTGAAAAGGATTTTATGTGATTTAAATGAGGTCACTTAGGTCAAGTATGAATATTTCAGTTTAATCATCTTGATAAATGTGTTGTGAAAATAAACACTCCACCATCATTCAGACATTGCTAATAATCTTTCTATTTATTATATTTAGCCACATTTCTCAAAATGTGCGTCATTAATTGATACCCACAGGAACTCCACTGACACTCATGCTCTGATTATCCCTGTCATTCTTATTTTGTACCTCTGTGTGACAGCAATTAGCTGCAAACAGCCTGTAATGTCAGTATGATGTCAGCCCACTACTGACTTTAATTAGTTCTTTTAGACTGCTAATCGCTGTGTCTTGCAAAGATGGCAAGTTCGCACATTTCTTTTTGATTATGTTTTTGATTCCTTTTCATAATGTATTTTTATCTTTTCATTGTTTTTTTTGTTTTTTTTGTTAAGTTATTACCTTTGTGGCCTTTTAGGCTCAATTTCCTGTGTTAATTTGCAGCTAGAGATACTGGGCTCTTCTCTGCAATACATTCTGTTGCAGTACATTTCAGACTTTTAAGCCCCATGAACCCTCTTTTCTTGCATCCTTTCACAGTAGACCATGTCTAACGACTACATATTGTACACTCATCTGGTCTTTATTTAAAGACCCAGTTAAAGCCCATCGTACAGACAGGTCTGTTGGCTCTAGAAATGTGTTCTATAATCACATCTTATTAAGAGTTTTCTTCAGAAATAAGCCTTTAGGAACTCAGTCTGGTCACACTCCCAGGGCATCAAAAAACTGTGTTAGGTCAGTGGGCCTCAGCGTCAGTTATGGATGCACAGTGCACCCTAAGAGACATACCAAGCTTTCAACCAACTACGATGTAAATCTAACCGCATCATTAGATGTTTAGAGCAACAGACATATTATACAGAGCGAGAAAGTCCATTTAGCACAAGCGTCCGTGTCTCATGGGGACCTCAAAGTCAACACTGAGTTATTTTTGCACATCAGTTGTTAGTCACTTAAGTCAACACGTGACTGATGTCAACCACCATCTTTCTCCTAACCCTAAACAAGTAGTTTTGTTGCCTAAATCTAACAACTGACCCCCTGCGTGAATGTACAGTGGAACTAACACTTACAATCAAAACACAATAGGAATAGTTTGACATTATGGGAAAAGTATATTTGCTTTCTTGCAGAGACTTAGATGAGAAAATCAATTTCACACTGACAAAATATGAAGCTACAGCCAGCAGTCAGTTAGCTTAGCTTAACATAAAGACAGGAAATCGCTAGTCTGGCTCTGTGCAAAGGTTAAAAAGAATCTGCTCACTACATCTAAAGCTCACGAATTAACACTTTATATTTGAATCTGTACAAACACTGAAATGTAAAAAGTATGTGTGAAATGTGGTGCAGGAACCATTTCTGGGCACTGCACAGTGACTCCCTGTGAAACCATAAATAAATTTCAAATTTTGAATGGATTAAACAAATGAATTCCAACATGAGAGCACAAATATTTGTCCCCCAGTGCACATGAGGATGCCACTGCTAAAAATGGGTGAGTTGAAAAATTTCAACATAAAGGAAGGAGGGTGTTTTCTGTTCTTTTAAAGGCTGCATCACTGATGGATTTTTTTTATTTTTTATTATGCAAAAGCATAGAATGACAAGATGTTAATTTGGGACATTTCGTAAAAAGGTGCATTTCTGAAAGGGGTTTTGGTAAGCTTTAGAGTTGCCGGCAGGTGATTGTTTTTTTTAAAGATTTGCTAAGAGTCAGTCCAGCTGTTTCCCCTGCTTTCAGTCTTTATGCTCAGCTAAGCTAACTGTCTGCGAGATGTAGCTTCATATTTAGCGGTAACATTAAAGTGGTATCAATAGGGCTATTATTGTCAAAAGCGGGGTTTTTATTTTTGCGTTGAATTGACGCCGTAGACTGACGTGCACCACCGCAGAAATGTACATGTCACAACGACACCAATCTTCTTTTTATTTTGTGAAGTTAAATACCATTTCCCTAAGTGGAATTAAAGCTTTTATTTACTTTTATCTCATAAATAAGAAACAATAAATTGTAAAGACAAACAGTCCCTAAAAACAGCACTGATGATGATGTGATTCATCCTGGCTTCAGATGAGTAGAAGAAAATCAGCTAGCTGCTAGGCTAATTTATGCAATGGGATGTGTAATAGACATATGCTAATAACGTTAGCATGTCAGATATGTGGGGAAAAATGTCTAGTATAAGACCATTGTTTTGCCGCTGAACCTTGGGAGTTATAATGTTGCTGAATGTTATTGCGTTGTTCCATCCATCCATTTTCATCCTCTTATCCAGGGCTGGGTGATGGAGGCAGCAGGCTGAGCAAGGTACTCCAGACATCCCTCTCCCCAGCAATGCTTTCCAGCTCCTCCTGAGGGACCCTGAGGCGTTCCCAGGCCAGATGAGATGTATAATCCCTCCAGCCTTTTCTGGGTCTGCCTCTGGGCTTTCTTCCAGTTGGACATGCTGCTGTTCTGTGAAGAGGAGTAAATGAGTACCCTATGAGTAAAGGAGGAGTCTGCTTGCTTCTAGGCTAATTTTTGCAATTTAAAATGCCATAGATGTAACAAATCTGGCTCAAGACTTGTAACAAATTAGAGTCCACACACTGATTAATGTGTCAAAAAGTTGTTAAACTAAACATATTAACTCATAACAAAATGTGGAAATGTTGGGTATCTCTCATCAGTGTGGATGAAAGAAGTGAGTGTGGTGGAAATAAAGCCAAATACAAACAAATTAACCTACTGTATTGTGAAGACCATGTGGGTGGCATCCTGGCAGTTTAGCAGGGAGAGAGGAAGAGCCAGTTTATAAGCTCTCCTTAGGGCCCCCTGCTCCAGGTGCAGCTGGCCAACCCTGACAGTCTCTTTGCACTCCTAGAAGAAAACTGGAGAGAAACAAGCTATCACATAGGCTTATGCTAATAACGTTAGTATGTTGGATTTGTGAGGAAAATGTGTCTGGCAAAAGACAATTGTTTTGTCTGGGTGCCTTGTGAGTAATAATGGAGCCAAATTAAAAAAAAATCCCAATTATGCCATGTTTTTCCCTCGTCTCAAAGTCAATGTGTTTTTTGACAGGGATTTTGGTCAGATGCCTGAAATACAGTCCGTGGTTAACACAAACTCAAGAGACTTCCAGGTTTTGTTCCATGTACAGTATGTGTCTTAAAAAAGGCGGTTGCTAACAAGTGGCTAAATGTGGTGTAGTTCATTAATAGCCGAATGTTAGCTTTTTGCTTCTGGTGATTGCATTTAGGCTTCAAAAAGCCTTAAAAAGTTAATTTGTGAAGATTATCTTGCTGAACAAAACATGTAAGTACCATAAATGTTTGTTTGCCACAGAGCTTATTTTCTGCAATACTCCAAAATCCAACAGCTTTTTGACGAGGGGAACTCTAGACTCTGCGTCAGCCTACAGAAAATCTGTTGCAGACACGCCACCACACAAGTAGGCTATAAATGCTCACAAAGGCGTAAGCCACTTGTGTAGTTTACACAGAACCTATATGTACAACTATAAACCAGCCTCCACTCTCAGCAAGCAATCAAAGAAGCACATTTCCCAAAATATCAAACCATTCCTTCGGAGTTGGCAAACATTGTCAAAGTAAGTGAACACTCATTTTAAAGGTGTCTGTTATTTGTCCTTGTATAATGTCATGCCTATTATAGAATTCTACTATGGTTGTTTGGGGTTAGCTGGGGAAACTGTATTTGTATGCAAATAGGTTGGCTGTTGCTATTTGGAGACCATCTATTCCCACATTAAAGTAAATGCTTATGAGGAGAATATTTATGTTGTATAATTATAGAGTAAGTTTTGAAAATTAGGATATTTATACATCTTCAGTAAGTCATGCATAGACAGTAATGAAACTCGACAGAAATAATTTGGTGAATTGTAGATAAACCAAGTTTTTTGCTGCATGATGCTTTTGTTTTGGATTATTTTCACTTCAAAGATATTTTTCTCTTCTGGTCTTGCCTTTTCTAAAGCAGCCATCAGTAATGGATCGGCTCACAGTTTTCAGACTTGCAGCAGTGCACAGGACTCGAATGAACTGCTTTAGAACAGGCTTCTGCTTTGTGGTCCACAGGAGCAAATATATTGTAAAATTTCATTGTTTTTATTAAGCTATGGAGGATTATAAAGCAGCTGGAAATGACACCAATCAGAGGGTTCATACTATAAAGACATATCAGCTCCATATTATTCAGTCTCCTTGTGTCTGTTATCCTTATTTTCTACTCTTCCTTTTGGTTGGATCGCCTGTCTGAAGGACAGGGAGACTGTGGGTCAACATTCATTGGCCATCCAGGATTCTCAGAAAGAATATCTGCATACATCAACATGAAAGTTTAGACGTTAACTTCCTTATTTCAACTTCCTGAGGTTCTGTCATCCATCATCAAGCTGACATGGGGCAGTGTATCATGTTCTGTGACTTGTCAAAGTCATTCCCTCCCAAATGTATATGAGCGATTCATCATCATGTTTAAAATACCCAAAGATACAAACTAAAGCCAGCCTCATGTCTCCTGCCTTGTGCCTTATATAACCAGACCAGCTTCTCTCTAACATGTGTCCAGTTGTCCTGGAGATGCAGCAAGGCAAGACACAAATACATAGCATTAACAGATGTGGCAGCCAAAACAGGTTTAGTGTAAATACTGAAAACTAGTCCATACCCATTGGTAGCTTTGTCACCTTCTACCTATGCCAATCCTCAATGCCTATGTGCAGTTTCACATAGACTGACCACGTCAGTGAGTAGAAAAACATGGGACAGACAGAATGACTGACTGACGCAATGACACACTGACAGTTTCCGTGATTATGTACAGCATACCATACCAT
Source organism: Epinephelus moara (assembly GCF_006386435.1). Classification (NCBI taxonomy): domain Eukaryota; kingdom Metazoa; phylum Chordata; class Actinopteri; order Perciformes; family Serranidae; genus Epinephelus; species Epinephelus moara. The sequence goes on along the minus strand of NC_065518.1, from coordinate 29,018,859 downwards.
GACTTAGTCATACCAAAAATTAGAAAAAAACAACAACATTGGGCCACAGGGGGAGCCACAGCGATCGGTCGCATTTGAGCCATTTCTAAGCATTTTTCTGTTGTTATAGCGCCACCCAGTTGCCAATTACAGTTAAATTTCTCCAGTCACCTTGAGGCGTCCTGTTCTACATATCTACCAAGTTTAGTAAAAATCGATATGGCGGTTAGGCCTAGATAAGAAATTAGCTCTCTAGCGCCCCCATTTTGTTTGATGGGGTCAATAATGGAGGGGTCCCCTCAGATTATGTGTGGTCATATGCCTACAAAGTTGCGTGGTGATCGGTGAAACCCTTGAGATGTTATACACCTTTATGTGATGAGCCACGACCTCCGCAATATTCATTGCCTTAAGGACATCCAGCTGATGGCCAGGAAAGCGACACAGACTTTGGGACAACTGTCATTTCAGAACTACTTTTGAATCACAGGATGTCTCGACTGGACGTTCAAACAACAGTCAATGTCACAGTGGTTGCTGCGCTTGTGCAAAATAGTATCACCTGAGCTTCCATGTTATCTTTGTTAAAAGAACACAAATTTTCTTATAATTGGGCGCTTTAGACAAACAAACCAATCAAGCTGTTTTGGCCCCCAATCTCGATCTAAAATACTTTTCATATTCACACACTTGCACTGTAGGCTGTCGAAAAGGACAGCAGCTTTGCAATACTAGCAGAATGTGAAAACCAACACATAGTACAGTACAGTGAAGAAAGAATCGGCATTTGGCCAGGTTTATTTTAACCCATATGAATCAGTTAAAATATGCCAGGTTGGCTCGGAACATCTCCACTATTCTATTCAATTCAATAAGCTCAATTGGCATGACATTTCTTATGTGTTGTCAAAGCACAAGTACAATTTAAGAGTGAAAATTCAAAAGCAGTTAACAACAATGTATTATTACAAACACATCGACATAAATTTCAAAGAAGAAAACAAATCTGTTCGTTGTCTCTTAGGCTGTGACATAGAATCATAATATAATATAATATAATATAATATAATATAATATAATAGTGTTGTAAATTTCCTGTTTGTGTTTTTTCTAGTTAAGCACATTTTGGGGCAACTAAGATGCATTCTGGGTCTTAGTACCTGCAGTAAGATGCGCTCTGGGTCCTAGTGCCTGCAGTCAATTTGCGGAGTTTCCAGAGTGAAGATGTGTGCTGTTTAAGACCAGAAAAGAATGTGTTCGTGAAGAGTGAGTGTTCCTAAGCCTATATAGAATGTCTGTATTGATAAGTTGTGATGTATAAGAGCTGCTTAAAGTCAGCATAGAGCTGTGTTTAATGCCTGTTTATACTTAAAACCGTTTTTGCACATGTGCTCAATAAGCTAACGCTAATTAGTAAGCTACGTTGAATGCACTGTATGAGACAGCCTTTTCACCTAGAATGCTTTTATGTTCAGTGTTGGCTGAAGCTATTCTGCATGCCATATATTAGCATTCATGTGATAATACCAGATGTTTAACCAGTTAAATCTCACACACTTTGTATGTTTTATTTCTTTATTACAGAAAAAACATTAATTCAACATTCATTCAACTTTCCATTCAGCCATTCATTCATCCAACCATTCATCATTCACCTGTGCACATGTTGAACTGAAGCCTGTCTGTACTGCTGCCAGTCTTTATATAAAGTGAAGAAACCAAGTTAACTGGTTATCTTCAATAAATAGAACAGAAAGAACTTTATTCATCTCCGGAGAGAAATTCTGTCCAGCAGCTCATAAAAATAACAACTACACCTCCCCTCATCAACAACAACACAGTGGTATTAAAAAAGGCATAAAATAAAATGTTAAAAAATAAGTCCATAAATGGAAATTAAAATCAAATTAAAATTGAATTAAATTAAAACTGCCCATTCCACAGTCCAATCGTGGCTAATGTGCATGCATTGTATATTAAAAGAAATTAACAATCTAGAGTGGTCCCTTTGACTTGAAAATGTGTTTCAATAAATTTGCCATTCTTAGTAATTATCATTAGTTGCACCTGCAGGGAGAGAGACGGCTGCAATGCTCTCCTGAAGAAGCTCATCACTCCCAGGTGAAAAGCAGCAGCTGGTGACACCGAGGCTGTGTGCAAAATCACATGCAATGCACTACGTAGTTTGTTATGTTTACCTTCTGCCATTTTAGTCAAGTGTCTAATTTCTCAGGATAAATTTTAGTGGTGTCCATAGCATGGCATGTGTATCGGTGGCTGGCACAGAAAGGACGATAACCCAAACGCCCAACTCAAAGCAGGAAGTTAAGAGCAAGTCCAAAGTTATTCATCTGTAGAAAAGGCAGGGGTCAAAACCAGGCAGGTAAACTTTACCAGGCAGGGGGCAGGAAAAGAATCGTATACCTGGAAATCAGAGGCAGGCAGGATCAGAAAGGTTGGTAACAGGAATGCATTAAGACAATCTGACAGAGAACTAGTGGTGAGCTGGTATATATGCTACTGGAAGTATTGAGGAGAATGAGCAACACGTGAGCAGGTCAGGTGGTAAAACTGGGGAAAGGAGTTATCGGAGGGCTGGGCTAGACTGGACTGGGTCTGAAATGACAAAACTGTTAGTGACAAGAAAAACCAGGAGGAAAGAATAAATGACTGTTTACATGCACAGAATATTCTGATTTTTGCCCTTATCTTGAAAAAAAACGGGTCCATGTCATTGGTTCAACAGCCCATTGGTTCGACATCCCATTAGTCCGACTGTCCGTGGTGCTGAGCGGCTCGCGGCGGGCGTATGGTGCGCCGCAACCGGCTTGAGGCGGAGCAGGCTCACGGCTTATGTGTTTGTCACTTTCTTTTTCATTTTAACCCACACCATGATCTTTTCCTAACACTAACCAAGTGGTTTTTGTGCCTAAACCTAACCACACCTTAACCACAGGGCATCATGATGATTTCGGAACGGACTTCGGAACAATGAGTTTAATATGGTCGGAACAATGGGATGTCGAACCAATGGGCAGTCGAACCAATGGGCAGTTCCCAAAAAAACCTGCAATATCCCTGTTAAGCTGTTAACACTGGTTAATGAAAATGAATTCCACTTCTATTCCTGTTTTCTTGCAGCCGTGTATACTCCGATCAACATGCTCTAACATATTGTTTATCACGTCAAAGTATGTTAAAGTGGAACAGCTAGAGCTGCTTGTACCATTTTGCTTCTTTTCACAAAAATAGGATTTTGTCTAAGTTTTCCCCCAGTGGCAGACATTTTGACCATGAGAACACAGCCTATATGCAGCCTTCCTTCGACCACTCTCTTGAAAGGGATATTTATGCATATCTAAAAACCTATCTATCACAGTGTTTCATAAGGTTTAAAAGTAGGTGTGTAGTTGAGATCAGAATGAAGGTCCAGTCTTAAAGGCGCTGTATGTAAGAATGTGGCCAAAACGGTTACTACACTCAAATTCAAAATACTGCCGCGAGTCGTGTCCGCCCCCCTTCCCCTACAGATTCGAGGTTGCTGGACAGCGGCACGCTGGAGACTGATTTGTTTGCCCACGGGCGGCTGCCGTGACAGGGCCGCGTCGCTGCGTCCTTGATCTTCGGTTTTCCAGCGGACTGTTCGAGCAAGTCCGGCTTCTCTGCTGCTAACGCTGCTGCCGGGATACAGCGGAGGAGGAGCTGGCTGCTAATGCTATGTACCGGGACACTGCCAACGCTGCTGCCCGGATACAGCTGAGGAGGAGCCGGCTGCTAATGCTATGTACCGGGACACTGCTAATGCTGCTTGCTGTGCTGCTGTAGCTCAGTCGTAAATGTAACTGATGCTGAGACTCTACTGACTGTGTGACTGGTAGACGGCGGTGGGTGGCGCAACAGGCCAAAACACAAATTCAAAACATAAACATGATTTGCGGACTGTAAAAATGTTTTTTAAATGCGAATATTCTGGCTGTACTATTGTTGTCGGTGAGATCAGTATGTTATATGAACATTATTCCTTAGTCTCTGTGACATATTAGGAGGATTTTATGACTATTTGCTTTAGATTTCTTACATATAGCTCCTTTAAGATGGTTGTGGTCTGAGTAAGAGGGCTAGAAGTAGAGGAGGTAGGAAGTAATGAATGGAACATTGGCTACCTGACTTAACGCCCCTGGCTGACAGCTGCCTTAAGTTCTGGATCGCTGTAGTGCTGGAGTGATCCCATCGCAAAATGGTCTCTTAAAGGTTACTTTAAATTTCTTTTTAGTCATATTTTTGTCACGAAAAAATAGGTTGTTGATGGAACTTTGGACGCCTGCCTTAGGCCAGCAGTGGTGACAATGACTGCAGGGCATTCCAATGAAGTAACTGAAATAGAGTATAACTTGCTGAAACACACGACATAATTAAAACACAAGAAACAAGTTGTAGTAGTTGTAATACACTGGCCTCTAATGTGACAACCCCAAATTCAGTTAATACATGTTGAAGGCTGAAGCATTATTTTTCTAGCTGGAATAATTCTGTGCATTAGTTGTGTTTTTGTTTCTCACCTGGTAGCCATGATTAGTCACGTTCAGTAGATTAGTTTCATATGAATAAAAAGTGTTCCTCAAGTCCATTGACCCAGTTCAGAGGTTACGTGACCTTGTGGCTATGCAGGTCTTTGCTGTTGAATATTTGGCTGTTATTAGAAGACATAAGTTAAATGAGGCATTAAGTAGCTTTTACTCCTGGTGGTCACTAGAAATTCCAGATCTATAATTTCACACATTTATCATCCTTCAAGTAATTACACGGTGTCAAAATCAGACCCTGTTATCATATCTTTACAGGGTATCATTTAGATTCATTTTTCTGGTATAATTTTGTGTCACCTGACATAATTACTCTGAGCATGTCACATACGTGACATTTGTGGTGGAGCTCTGTTTCTCACATTGTAAAAAAAGTATAACACAAGTGTTGAAGGAAAAAAAAGTTTTTTTTTATCATGTGTATCTTGTGTATAAAATAGAGGAATGTCAGTGTTTGTGAAATGACTACGACAAAAATTAGCATAACGCAGTGGGAACTGGACTGCTCCCAAGTTTTTGATGATGAATGTTTGCCTCCTTGCCCTGCCCTCTTTTCTTCATATCGCCCAATTACCTCATCACTCATTTGATATTATCATTATCATAGTGTCTTAGTGGTGTGTAGGATCAATAATCTGGATAGAGATAAGACATTAACTGCAGTTGTATTACTCTCTGCCATTATACTGTCACAGTGACAGTACACACCATCTGTTCTATGCCTATGAGAGCAGAATTCATCATGACAAATGCAGAAACATTCATTAAGCGTTATAATTTAATTGGACTTTATGAAATAGAAGACATAAGAAATGTTATAAATGTGGATAAGTCACAAGTTTAATGAGGTTTATGTAATGTATTTACCTATGCAGACAGCTTCTCAGCTATTCAGAGGAGGATACGGTTGGTTAAGCATGATCAAAAAGGCATGAACGTGGCAACAGCCATGCAATAATCCAGAGCAGTTAGTGTGCAGGTGTGGCCCTACAGGGAACAATCATGCAGAAGTGATGACTTGTCTGTACTGTTCTCAGTGATGAGGTCAAAGCAAGGTTATGAGCTAAACTGTCCGGAGAGAAAACCATACGGATTGTTCAGATGCAGAGCAGGCAAATGAGGGCAGATCACTGATCTGAAGTCTTTGTACATGCAGTTTGTGAGATGACATGTCATCGTTCTAATGGCTCATAATTCCATCGCCCTAATAGTCCGAAAAATATCCTGTTGGACCAAAGACCATTTGTCCAACAGCCTGGAATCCCCCTTGAGAAACGAGCAAAGCTCCGAAAGACAATTTCTCTCATGACAGTCTCCCAACAGAAGCACATGGCTATTTATTATGCAGAATAAGGTCATCAGACATTGGTGAAGGTATGACCCACCCTACTCTGCGTCTGATTGGCTTAACCTGATATTCTTACCCTAACCAATCTCACTTATCTTGGCTCAACCTAACCAACCCAACCAACCAAGGCAACATGTACGAGCCAATCAGAGGCAAATTAGGACAAATGGGCAATTTCCAGTCCAATAGAACATTTTTCAGATAATTTGGGTTTGGAATTATGAGCAGTCAGAACAACAGGCATGCCCTGTTTGGGAAGGTGCTTTATATGCAGGTCTTTGCACACAATACTACATTCATATAACTATGTTTACTTTATCTGAATAAAACAAACATTAGTACTTCTGCCAAGTTATAATGTGTCTTTGATTAGAGCACAGAAAACCGTTTCAGACACAGTCTGTAGCCAGAAAGTAGCAGGATCAGTTGCTTTACACCTCATAGTGTCATCTATTGCTGTATTAACGGGATAAGCTGTGCCCATGGTCAATACATCACACCAACACAAATGGGTACTTTGCAGTACGTCAGTGCCGTGCTCCTTTTTGAGGGATAGACAATGAAGATCCCATTGATATCAGTGCAGTTTGACATGTCTTTGGATTTAAGTTTGACACGTTTGTATGCATTTATTTCTTGTTAAACAAAGAGGTTTTTTATAGGACATGGGGAAACATTGCATTGGGGATGATGCTGCCATTGCTTGGAGCCAAAGCTATTTCTCTTCTGTCTTGTTTTAGAACATGGCAGGGGGGGGGGCAAATATGAGATCCGCCTTTTTGGATTTATTTTTGGTGCAGCCAACTACACAGCAACACAGCATAGCAATGTAAATTTAAACTGCTTTGTTAAAAGTAGAAATTTAAAGACATTTTTGAACTTCCTCTTTGTACGCTGTTGCCATCAAGCTCCTGGGAGCAGCGCTGTGCTTTGAAGTCAATTTGACATAGTGGCCAAACATAGAATTACAACATTTGGGTCTGCCACATGATGCCCTGGGGCCCAGAAAAGACTTTTCCCCCCATAGACTTCCATTATGAAACAGACGCCTATACATTGTTGATAAAATTTTTGAGCATCACAAAATGATTTATTTCACTATCAGGATTAGGATTAGGAGCACTAAACTGGAAGTTAGTCGTTCAGTACGCTTGCTATACCGGCACCATGATGTGGAAGATCCAGGTATCTTCATGCCGTAGAGGTAGAGCTTTTTTGGCTTCATGCAACACAAAGAAACTTTTATAGGAATGAACAGGGTCCTGCCTCCAACACTATATCCAGTTCTCTTTAAACAATGGTTTACGGTGGACTCTGTATTGTTTTCCCCCAAAAGGGGGCGTGATGATGAGAGATTGCCATCTGATGCAGCCATGGCTGTCAGAAAACAACGCTCCATGAAGGTTATTAATTATTTTCATTAATTTATCTGGAATATGTCATGGAAAGAACTGTCACACAGTCTGGATCCGGACCACGGCTTTACATTTGGTGAATTAGTGGATCTAATTCTCACCAAGAATTTGGACACAATTAAAATGGAGGAGGGTTAATACAGTGCGTATAGTATATAGGGAGCAATTGTGGCACAAAGTCCGTCGAGACAGAGCACAAGGGTAAATGAGAGGTATATTATGTTCTTCTCAGTTTATTTGTGTTTGTGTGTGTGTGTGTGTGTGTGTGTGTGTGTGTGTGTGTGTGTGTGCACACGCATGAGAGCATGTTTTTAGACCGTGACGTGTTTCGGTGATCTGAACACAAGGGGACACCTGAGACACACTGCTGTTCACATCTGTGCCTTTCATGCTTCTCCAGCTGACCACACTTTTGCTAGCTGTTCTGTAGCACGTTGGCTAGGCATGTTAGCGGTTGTGTCAGTACAGCTGGAAATATCGTTGTCAGCAGATGTGAAACATCTCCTTCCATAGGGCAAAATGATGGATGGTCACAACACTTTGTCCAACTCGACATCAATGGATAGGTTATGGAGCTTCTAGGGCACTGTCACAAAAACAACCATCATCCCCTGCATCAATGAGGTGGTCCTTGCAGCAGGATGCATTAGTGTTTACTCTACAAAAGATTTGTGGTCACATGCTTCCCAGATAACATCAACAAGTGGTTGAGTGAGTGTATCACACTATGGGCTCTAGTTTCGCAGACCAGGCACGGCGGGGGCGCAGCGCACCTGCGCTTCGCCAACTGGGTGTGGCCAGGCGGATTTTGCAAGTTTGGCACACCGTGTGCCTGGCGCAGCTACTCCTCTTTCCCACCTCCGTCCCTCCTACCTGTGCAAGTCGGAAAGAGGGAGGAGAGAAGGCGTGGAGTGGGTTTTACACACATCACACCAATCAAATGAGCCCCTCTCCTCGCCCTTAAATGCGCCGCGCGAAGGCGTAATGAGAGTTTACTCAATTCGCCATGGCAGAAGAGAGCAGCAGCGTCAGACGGCCAAACTTCTCCCAGGAGGAAACTGATGTTTTGGTCCGGGAGGTCCAAGCTCGCAGTGTCCGAATATACGGAACTGCGAGCAGACCTCCACGGGCTGATGATGCAAAGGTAGCCTGGGAGGAGGTCACCACAATTGTAAATCAATGTTGCGTTTCTCTCGTGCGCGCGCGCTCTCTCTTTCTCTCTCGCAGTCTCACTCTGTTTCTTTTCTTTTGACTTTTCTAAGATGACAGATGCTGAATATATACTCCCTATCTGATGCTGTGGCTGTTTGTGGTTGGCTGAGAGGGATGTGAACTCATTAGTTTGCAGCTGTGTTAATCAAATCAGGTTGGGTTTCCATTACGCGTGCCAAACGTGCCAAACGGTGCCAATCCCCTTTGATCTGACATCAGATGTGACGGGACAGTCGATATAGAGATACATTTATGTGCTGATTGCAGATAGTTGCATTGAATAGTGGTTTTTGTGGGTATTTATTGCATTGTTAATGTGCCTGATATTCTGGAAACCTGCCTGTGAGGTTTTGGTGACATGTGCGCACTGTCCGCCGGTCAGCCAAACTGCCTGCGCTGACAGTAGACGTGGTTTCAGCTGGCAAGCTTTTAGCGCACCTTCAGCGAAGCCTTTTGGCACGAAACTGTCACTGCGCCAAGCTGGATCTGTCAAACTACATCAAACTACCAAACTGAGCGCGCCTTGGGTTGCGCTGCTCGAAACTAGCTCTGCGCGGGGTTCGCCACCCTGCGCCACCCTGCGCTGCGCCGGGAAACTAGAACCCTATGTCTTGATGGCCGTTTACACTTGTACTTAGTGCCATCCAGGTCTAAAAAGGCTCAAAGAGACAAAAACCTTTTCTGAGTTCAGTAATTGCTATGTATGACAGGACATCAAACATCTGATGGCGAGGTACATAAACCTAAACTCCATTTAGACTCAATTTTGCATCTCATTACTTTCATTACAATGGATGGCACATTGATTGACAATAGCCTGTGTCCTTGACAACTTTGGCCTTGTCTTTAACCATCAATTTCCTGTCTCCAGGCTTCACATGCAATAAATACACATTCATCAGTGCTACCTTGTATGGATAACAGTAATTGGTCTTGCAAATGACTGTAGCATGACTGTGCTATGCAATTATCCTAATCAAGTCTGGGGTCTGTTCTTTAGGGAGATGGATATTGGCTGCTTGTGTTCTAATGGCCTTGACATTATGTTAATCATTGAACAAACTATGTAATTTATCTGCAGCTGTGCCATGATGATCTCTGTATTAAAAAAAATAAAAGCATTATGATAAGTCCTCCCTAATCCTTGTTGTTAGAATTAGCACACACTTATTTGTGAATGCAGAATTGCCTCAAAATTATACATGAGCTTTAGATAATCCTCTCCTGGGCCTGAATTTCATGCTTCAAATGAATCCTCATGAATATTAAAAGCAATGCAAATAAGATGCATGCAACTTGTCGTGCTTTGTGGGTGATTGGAAAGTCAGAGACAAAAATAATTACTTGTTTTTGGAAGTGATTTTTCTTTGTTTTTAATTGAAATCCTGAATCAGTTATGGTATTGTAATGGGAGACTCTTAATACTCCATGTTTTAGTGAGTGAGAAGACAAGTAACTCCCCTTGAGGAGTTGAGTGTTAAGTATCAGAGTCAAGTGCTGACATCCACTCTACACCCTAAGTGCTATAACTCCATGCTAATGACACGTTTTTGTATTTTGTGTGTATGTCCATGTGCTGCTTTCCATGTTCCTATCTATTAGCTGTGTTGTATTGAGTGTAGTATGATTAGTATTGTCTTTGTGTCCCCCTTCCTCGTTAATCTAGTGGACCCCTATTGATTTAGATGCTCACCCCGACTGACCCCGCTGTCTCCAGTGGATAATTTATGCAACAGACACATAAAGGAGACTTGGCATAGAGGAAGTGCAAAATGCTTGCTGCAGCACAAAGTTAAGATGTACATCACACCCAGCTTGTCAGTTGTGATGATGACTTTATTAAGAGGGTTACTCTACGTCTGTCAACAGGAGATTTAATGTTGTGTCCATTCTAGCACAGAAATATAGAGTCACAGTAGTGCCATAAAGAGAAGAATAAATCTGGAAAGAATAAGAAAACAAATTTGAAAATAGAAAGAGAAATCAATTAAAGAATTAATAAGCAGTTTTACATAATGTATAAATATTAAGACAAATGAGCAGTTCCATATTTTTTACAATCACTTGTACATTTTTCTGTGTGTTAAAAATATAAATATATTTTTGCATTTTCAATTTTTATTTTTTTTCCGGATATTTATTTTTATAATAATTTTGATAAGTCATTTATTTATTTAGCTGACAAAATAAACCAGATCATATCTTTGAATACAAAAGGACCAAGCTGTCAACCAACTGGCTTTGGACGGGCCTTCCTGCCCAGGCTGAAGAGTCTGTTCCCATGTACAGACATCCTGCTTTGGTGGTAGATTTTTAGCCCAGACAACAGGAAGTAGACGTGACACAGACTTGGAAGCTGCTGACAGGCTGGATGCCTTATGTTCACCAGGGACTTTATCAGGCAGTCCAATAGACCTATTCTGCTGCATGCCGTGATATGCCACAGCAAGATTCTGTTTAACTCTACGAGGCAATAACAGCCTGTTGTCATTCCCAACTCATCAAATACCGCCACTTTTTCAATGGTTTCGGCATCAGACACTGCTGCTACAAGGCACCTTTCGTGGTGGCATGATATGCTACCGGGCATATGATACTGCCCAGCGGGACCGGTGGCGTATATTTAGACGTCTGCTGGCAAAGTGGCAATATTTAACAGGTTGAGTGAGAATATCCCCCCCCCCCCCCCCCCCCCACATCCATCTAACCAAACAAAAAAGTCATTTAAATAAACAAAATATTTTTTCACTGCTAGTTTCAGTTTTAGTCTTAGGGCTCTAGTTTCCCGGCACAGTGCAGGGTGGCGCAGGGTGGCGAACCCCACGCAGAGCTAGTTTCGAGCAGCGCAACCTGAGGCGCGCTCAGTTTGGCAGTTTGGCAGACCGGGGTGCGCTGAGATGGGTGTGGCGGCGCAGCAGGGGGAAGCGTCAACAGATGCAGCTTGGCGCAGTGACAGTTTCGTGCCAAAAGGCTTCACCGAAGGTGCGCTAAAAGCTCGCCATCTGAAACCACGTCTACTGTCAGCGCAGGGGGAGCGCAGCCGGTGTAAGCCGAAGTTTGGCCGGTGGACAGTGCTCACACGTCACCAAAACCTCACAGGCAGGTTTCCAGAATGTCAGGCACATTAACGATGCAATAAATACCCAAAAAAACACTATTCAATGCAACTATCTGCAATCAGCACA
>NC_065518.1:29005183-29007114 GCF_006386435.1 Epinephelus moara | reverse complement strand
GAGAGAGAAAGAGAGAGCGCATGCACGAGAGAAACGCAACATTGATTTACAATTGTGGTGACCTCCTCCCAGGCTACCTTTGCATCATCAGCCCGTGGAGGTCTGCTCGCAGTTCCATATATTCGGACACTGCGAGCTTGGACCTCCCGGACCAAAACGTAAGTTTCCTCCTGGGAGAAGTTTGGCCGTCTGACGCTGCTGCTCTCTTCTGCAATGGCGAATTGAGTAAACTCTCATTACGCCTTCGCGCGGCGCATTTAAGGGCGAGGAGAGGGGCTCATTTGATTGACGTGATGTGTGTAAAACCCACTCCACACCTTCTCTCCTCCCTCTTTCCGACTTGCGCAGGTAGGAGGGACGGAGGTGGGAAAGAGGAGTAGCTGCGCCAGGCGCACGGTGTGCCAAACTTGCAAAATCCGCCTGGCCACACCCAGTTGGCGAAGTGCAGGTGCGCTGCGCCCCCGCCGCGCCCAGTCTGCAAAACTAGAGCCCTTAGTTTTTGTTAACTTTAACAACCCTGCTTTCGGCCCCAAATCTAAAGAGCCCTATACACCACATTGTTAGTCAGGACTGTTGGTCAGAAGATGATTGGTAAGTGGTAGCAGAGCACAAATCATCAATCTCAGTGACTGCAAGACTTAATCACCATTTTTACAAAATAAATCTGAAGGGAATCCGAAGGGAAAAGTAACATAGAGATGAAAATTGTTGTTTTGAGTAAAACATACCCCCCATATAAATACTTATGCCACCCTCCTCCCAAGGCATCTGTTTCCGCCCTGCCTCTTATCTTCTGCTATCAGACTCTGTGAGGCCTACGCTGCTGTAAATAATCACTGCTTCTAGGGTACCTCCTTCCTCTCTTTGATTAGATATATGTTGATGTTTGGAGTCGAGAGGGCCTTAGAGCTTATCTTGAAAGAAAAAAACAAACAGCAATTCTCTTTGGAGATTGTTAGAGTCCTTATGCTTTAACACCAAGGATCAGATCAGAATGCAAAAGTAGCTCATTTTTCTGAACTTATTGTGAAAAACTCCCACATTTCCACAGTCCTGGTAACTGTAATTGGCTTGCCCTCCAGCTATAACAATAAAGCTCACTCTGAAAATGTGAGGAGTCCTTAAAGGTTGATTATGTAGAATAATTATTAAAAGCTATAATTTTAAAAAAAATAATACATCCACAGTGCGTTTAGAGGGGTGCAGAATAAAAGTATAGCATTTCCTTGAAAAATTATATTTTGTCTGAATTAAATAATTTTATAAATTTTGACGGGTTCAACAATGACGTCATGTTTACATCGTACCAGCCAATAGCGGCCGGGCATTGCCGGTTGCCAAGTACGGTCTCTATGCTCGGCATGATGGAGTCTGCATGTCCAGCAGCTGCTTTAGAGCCCCGGAGAACGGTGCGTTATCCATCCCAGCAACAGAGTGACCGGAGAGGGGCAAAGACGAGAGTTAATATTGGCAAAGCATTTGCTTGATGGACTCAAATAAAGGATTCCCACGGCATAAGAACGCACGCGGAAATGGCTACTTTTCTCCTCGATCGGTAAGCTAACTCACTTGCTAACTTAGCTAATGTTACCTGTCGGCACTGATGGTCAATTTACTTTTTCAAGACAGATTTACCGCAAGCAGGCTGCGATACTGCTTTATAAACCGTGATTATGTGAGACTGTCTCATGACAATCAGGTATGAGCGGTGCGACGTCAGTGGTAAACAACAGACGTGTAGATCAACAACAGATAACATGGAGTGCGGGAGAGAGCAGGACCATGCAGCGTTTAATGCTTGGAAGTACCGACATTACTTTGATTTTGACTCGGTAAAAAGTGACACAAACATTAGCGTCTGCAGTGCACTCTGCGTGGTAAGAAATGAAGTAGTCGCCAACCCGACGTGGCCCGCAGCGGAACGGGGGCTT
>NC_065518.1:28972584-29004906 GCF_006386435.1 Epinephelus moara | reverse complement strand
GTATGTCGCTGACAGAAAGAAAGAAAGAAAAGGGAAAACAAGATAGAAAAGCAGCGTACACCTCACATATTTATTTCTCACAGTTGCGCACACGTTTGGCTGGCATGCAGAAGCACCGTCTGTGTGCCAAGGGTGCGAGCCGCAGCTTCAGCTGCTCAGGTAGAGAGGCTGTGTAGCCCGGTGTGTTTTTTCGCTAATTCGGTTCTGCAGGTTCTCTGCTGGTACACTGGAGACGGGGATCAAGCAGTCTGTCTCACTCGAGATAGATTGTGCTTTTTTGGTTCACAGTTTATGATTGACGTGCGATTTATTCACGTTTAGAGGGAATAAATTTCCGTTATAACGGAAACGTGGGCACAGTTATCTATACAAAATACACAGACTAACTAACTAACTAACTGACTGACTAACATAAACAACTAAAAATTGGAAAAAACATAGCTTGCACCGTTAGCTCCGGTAAGGGAAAGCATGAGGGAAAGCGGCTGACCGGAAGTCACGCACAAAAAAACGGAAGTTGATCACTATTTACTTCCGTGTTTGAAAATAAGGTGGATAGCTAGGCTAATGTTAAATACTGTTGTAAAATGAATTGATTAGTCGAAATTAGTCGTTACCCTGTGTGATTCATCACTTGACATGGTGCAGGCTGATGGCTTCACACACTTGGCATCGAACCTGGCAACCTGACTGCTGGAATTATTTTTTGTAGTTGCGACTACGATCTAGACACACTAGATGGCGGTATTCTGCTCATTCTACATAATCAACCTTTAAGTTATTATAGCAAAGCAGTGAAGGGTATCATAAAAAATTTCAAAACCGCCCTTTTTATTGTACAGAGGAAGTACTTTTCTCTCAGCTGTTTGCTTTTTTGTGAGTCAGCATCGCACATCACCAAAACTCCCCTTCTTAAAGTCAATAATGATCCACTACTGAGCAACATTATTATTCATTTAGAGTTGTACTTGTGTCCACTAGATGAATCTAAGTATGACATTCACCCTCATTTTCAGCTCTGTTTTTGGTCTCCACCAATTCTTGAGAAAAATATTTAATGTACAGTAGTGTACAATGGATTTCTAGAACTTTTTTTGCTGCAAACAGCTGCCAGCCATGCATGCTGGAAATGAGGGTTATCAAACAGTAAAGTTGAAGGCTGACAAACCAACACAGTGACCTCAAAGATGCTTTGACAGCTCTGTGGAATTAGAGACTGATAATTCTCCGAGGGTTTGGTGAGGCCTTTCTAATAAGTCCTCCATCCCATATGACTGCAAACGTTGTTTATTCTTACATTTTAATACGATCCACAGGGGCGGTGGAGGACAGAGTAGCTCACATATAACTGTTATCATGTGTGGTTTTTAACATGTTAATGTCTTCAGATGGTCATTTGTGAGATTGCACCAATACTACGTGCTTAGGTTTAGGCAAAAAAAACAACTTGGCCAGGTTTAAATAAAAGGTTTGTCTTGTCTCTCTTCTCCTGGGTCAAAGTCTTGTGTTGGTTTGACCTATCCACCTCCCCTTCCTTCCAACCTACACAGACTTGGTCGCTCTTCATGCTACATCATCTGACTTGCTCCTTTGCTCCCATCATAATTACTACAAGAACTAGACAGCACCCCAGAACAGTTCACCAAACATTCTTATACTCCTCCTTAGACAGACATCCTATCTTACTTTCTGTGTGTGTGTGTGTGTGTGTGTGTGTGTGTGTGTTGTGTGTTGTGTGTGTGTATATGTGCATGTGCGTGTGTGTGCGTGTGAATTGTTTTGGAACATTCAGTTCTTATGATCTTGCCCCATTGAAGGTTGTTTAATCTAAGTACATATTCTGCTTTTGATCTTACCTTCACTGTCATTCTGCTCCCAATCTGACCTTAACTGGGTCTTTTTAGCCACAACATATGTATATATGCATAGTATTTTATTTTGAAATAAAATATAAACAATTCAATAAAAATAAAAATACAGTAGAAAAAAAAATTATGATACGATAGATACCATACGATACCATACGATACAATACAAAGCCTCGTGAAGTAATACGCTTTACTATCCCCTTAGGGAAATTCGTCTTGGACTCAGAAGCTGCCCGAGTATTGCTGCTTTACAATAACAGTCCAGAGGAAATAAAAAGCATACACCAGTAAAATCATAAAAACACATACTACACATGACAGTTTTGCACAACAGCCATTCATGTATCACATATAACACCAGAGCACCATAACCAAAGCACAACACAACCCCTAAAGTGTCAAGCAACATTATTTAAAATCTTAATTGAGGTTGGCAAAAATAAATTTCTGAAACGATTCAGTTTAAATTTGGGCATCCTGTATCGTGTAATCTGCCTGAGGGTACAAGCTCATACTTAGCATGGAGAATGTTTGAAATATAACAAAGGTTCATTATTTCCAAAGTATAACAAACATCAGTTGCTCTATTTGCCAGTGTATTAGGTACACCTAACCATTACTAATGCAGCTTAATACAACAGACCTGTAATAATTCCCACTTTTATGCAGGTCTGTTTTAAAGAGGTATTTATTAAACTTTTTTTTTTTTTTTCAATTTGGCTGTGGTGCAGCTGAATTGTACTGTGTTATAGTGGGGTGTTTCTTATATGTTGTCTATTATTACAGATTGTCCACATTTAATTTCTTTTTTTTTTTTTTTACCATATGAACAGTGCTGCTGTGTTAATCATTGTTAAAGCTAACAGGTCTTTTTTTTCTCAATGCATTGTTATAGTGGTGTATTACACACATAAACAGTTTGTCATTATGAACACACAAGTCTTCATGACAACTGCCTCCTATGTCTCCCCCAAAGGTGAAATGAAAATTATGGCCTTGAGGAGTTGCATTACACTGCCGCTGTTTTACATGATGTACCCTTGTGTGTGCATTCTGATGATGTATGCTAATACTGACAAACTGCTTGAGAACTCATCATACATATTATCAAGACGTTGTCAATCTACTGCACCATCCCCTCTCTCTTTCTTTCCCTCCACTGTTTGAATTAATCTCAGCAAAATGTTACATTTTCTGAGCACAAAATTGATGAGCTCCTCGGGCACTACAGCCCTCCAGACTGCAATTAAAATGTCTACTTGTTTCTTTACTCTGGTATAAAAAGTTTGAATAATATTCAGACGGTCCAATGTTGTGTCTACTGTTGAAAGTGACTGATGCACATTTGATTGATGTACACCATCTCTGTCCAAGCGGGTATAATCAGATCTGTGGAAAGCAGACTGTAATTAGTTGTTTTCTATGCTGACAGGCTCCATCTTGTTACTGCATGTGTATGTGTGCATGTATATGTCAGAGAAAGACAGAGAATGTATTGGGTTTAAAATCAGTGTGGATGAGGTAGAAGTCCAGACATGTTGTGGCATGAGAGATGTAACCTTTTAACCAACCTGTCCTTAACTGAAAATACACATGAGGGATCATATGCAGTACATCCCATACTCTATTCTTCCTAAGACTTGTCTGCAGAAAATGAAAAACACAATAGGATCACAGAATTGAGATTTGGCTCAGAGGTTAACCTACAGTACCTCTTACATTTTACAATGAAAGTACTGTCACGTCTGGGTCATGGCCTGTAGATAACTATTGTAGCTCTGTATCATCTAAAATGATAGACAAGTTATTTATCTACATTTGGTGTTGCCTTGTGTTTGCCAGTTGACCCAACATGTTAAGGTAGGTAGAATAATATCTCAAAAAATGTTACCTTGCCTCAGTGGTTTCTAAAAAAGTTGGTTTCTAAAGAAAATTGTATGGTAGTCAAGGGCAAGAGAAAAATAATTGTTTAGTTCTGCTTTAATTGGGCCATGAATTACACAAGATGTTTGTCAGTTGGATGGCACGGCACAGCATTTGGGTTACAGGTTCTGGGTTCAGTTCGGTCATGTTGCGTTTGTATGTTCTACCCGTGCTAGCAAGGGTTTTCTCTGGGTGCTCAAGCTAAAGACATTCAAGTTAGGTTAATTGATGACTCTAAATTGCCTTTAGCTTTGAATTTGTGCTTGAATGGTTAGTCTGAGTGGGCGGAAGTTCGCTGCGTAGATCAGCCTCTCATTGGGCGGAACGAGCCACCCGCTGAAGTCCCGCCCTACCACCTCCGGTTGCAGTTTTCAACACGTCCTTTACTAACTTTTGCGGTGTTTGATCTTGCGGGGATGTAGCCATTTTTCTGCCATGGTTCGCGTCCTGTAGGCGATATTTTTGTGGGCGTGTTACACCAAAACCTGTTTCCCCCCGGCAATATTTTTGCAAGCGCACCGTTGCTGTGGCACCGACCAGAACGATTGTGATTGGTTGAAAGAAATACAAGCAGCCGGGGCATTTTTTTCTCCAATCTTATAGTGAGAGTCAGCCCAGCCAGACCTTTCTTTCTTGTGAAAGGTCTGGTGAGCGAGACTACTCAATGGTTGACTCCCTCGAAGCGTCACCCTTGTGATAGTCTGGCGACCTGTTCAGGGTGTACCCCACCTCTCGCCCAATGTCAGCAGACAGCTCTGCGACCCTGCGCATATCAGTGGTTAAGGATAGTGAAGAATTAATTGTCATTTAAAAAGATAATTTTGCGAGTCAAGAAACCCGTAGTTAGTCGTAAAAGTGTTGAAGTATAGGACAGTAAAAATACAGAAATAGAAAGACAACACAAGTCGTGTAGGTGACATCGTAACTTTCTCTTTTCCTGATGCTACGATGCTTGTGTGTTTCATATCAGGATGTACTCACTCAAGCAACAGGTCTTTTTTTTGCTCTTTCGCTTCCAGGCTGATAAAAAGACCAAGAGTCGCTGGATAAAATATTTTGTCGAATTTTTAGAGCTGATGATTTAACAGCTGAAGGAGACCTCAGGAGACTTTGATGGATCACACACAGTATTTAATGCAGACATGATTGAGGTGAATCACAGCTCAACATACAGAGTGTAACACTGTGTGTGCGTCAAGAGATTCTGAGGGTGTCCTTGCCCAGTTCTTGCATACTGCGACTTTACTGCGACCCTACTTTCTCACCACTAGGCTGACCAAACGTCCTCTTTTGCCCGGACATGTCCACTTTTCACGTCCCGTCCGGAGCGTCCGGGGGGTTTTTATAAACTGATGATAATGTCTGGTTTTCCGTGTGTTTGTGTGTGTGTGTTAGAGTGCGGCACGGGCAGCATATTTCTGTCCGAACCCGAACCGAGCCCGACTATATTTAATGACCAAAGCACTGAGTTTGTCACACAGTGGTTACAGGCTATTTAACAGGCCGGGCGTGCTCAGCTGCGGAGAGGGAGACCTCCGTGTTTGAGACAGGAGCGGGAGGTGGGAGGTCCGATGCTTCTAGCGAGAGGAGAGGGAGAAATAAAACAAAATAAGATAAAATAGGAAAAACCTGTCTCCCTCTTTTATTTTATTTTCAGCGTTTAATCAAGGCGGAGGCGGGCGGCTGGAGGTCCGAGACTTCCAGCGAGGGGAGAGGTAGAAACAAACAGCCAATGTGTGTCTGTGTGTGTTATGTTCAGGTGTTGTCACGTAAATAACAGTGCCCAAGCAATAAACAGGACAGACAATAGGATTTTATTTATTTTTACACTACATTTTCACTGAAAGCTGACCGAATCCGACCCGAGCCCGAATACAATTTATAGCTACATTTTTGACCAAACCCGGCCCGACCCGTCGGGTACCGTCGGGCTCGGATCGCCACACTCTAGTGTGTGTATGTGTCCCCTATTGGGGCCTATCTGAATTTCTGTCTTTGAGAGATATTATTTTGTAATATAACTGAATTTTCTATCCATACATATAAATTTTAAATATATTAAAATTATAAGGCATCTTTGAGTAAACTGCGAGTATCATTTAAGTAGGCTATGTCGTGGCCGGCCGAGTGTCCTCTTTTTTGGAAATCAAAATATGGTCACCCTACTCACCACTGACTACCGCACGTATTTCTTCCGAAATAAGGTCCAATGTGGAACACCAGAAGGGGAGGGACTCTCTATATCTGCTCTTGCACAGCATTATTGATAACCTTTTTTAAGTAAGTAAGTAAGTAAACTTTTATTTATATAGCACCCTTCATAGTACGTGTACACAGAGTGCTTAACAGTAGAAACAATAAAACCACAGTTCAATCTGTCACAATAAGCGTGCAACCGAAACATTCAAGAAAACATACACACATGGCATATGGCAATGCAAGGTCAGTGCATGTAGAAGCATGTAATAAAATACATAAATAAAAATAAAAATAGGACATGATCACATGGCACTGCAAAGCCAGAGGAAATAAGGTAGACAAGCTGAGAGAAAAACAGAAAGCGGCAGATAAAACAGTGAATATGGCCTACCGCTCAAAAGCTAGTCTGTACAGGTGAGTCTTTAACTGACCCTTGAAACTATTTACTGACAGGGCAGATCTCAGACCCAGGGGGAGTGCATTCCAAAGCCTAGGGGCTACTGGCCCAAAGGACCGGTCCTCCTTTGTCTTTAGCTGGGTCCGAGGCACTGACAGGAGGCCCTGGTCAGATGATCTCAGGGACCGGCTGGGGGTGTGGTGGTGAAGGAGGTCGCAGATGTTACTGGGGGCTTGGCCGTGAATGGCTTTGAAAGTGAGCAGCAACACCTTGTACTGGATTCTGAACAGGACGGGTAGCCAGTGCAGGGAGGCGAGTATGGGTGTAATATGGCAAGACTTTTTTGACCTAGTAAGTAATCTGGCAGCTACATTCTGTACTAGTTGAAGGCGGTTGATGGATGACTGATTGAGACATGTGAACAGTGAATTGCAGTAGTCGAGCCTGGATGATATAAAAGCATGGATTGACATTTTGAGTTCTGAGTGAGACACAATGGAGCGGAGTTTAGCAATGTTTCTCAGATGGTAAAATCAATTGCGGCACAGAGACTTCACATGTTTCTCTAGGTGCATTGACTGGTCGAATTGAACACCAAGATTCCTTATAATAGCGTGGACGTTGTTCTTGAGGGGCCCCAGATGTTCTTGTACCCTGGCTGTGACACTGTCAGAGGCAATGACTAGGACCTCGGTCTTTGCGGCATTTAATCGCAGGAGGTTGTTGGCCATCCAACTCTCAATGGCCGCCAGGCACTCAAGGAGAGTGCTGAGACTCTGCATGTTCTCTGGTTTGAATGAGAAATGGAGCTGAATGTCATCTGCATAACAGTGATGGGAGATGCCTGGGAACTTACTGATGATGTGACTGTGGGGAAGCATGTTTTTTATGGTTATGTGTAGGCTCTCACTCGGTTAAGGTTAGAGAAAGGACACAGTCTTGGTTTAAAACAAAAAAAAGTCCACAGCTGGACTTGATACGCGAGACAGGAATTGCCTACAATCCACCCAGATCACTTCCAAATCCTTATGACTTTTCTGCAGTATATAAATGTAGCACTTCATTCATTCAAAAATTGTCTGTAAACATAATGCAGGCAGTGATTACATTTGTCACCATAACATTATTAGGATAAAGTAGTACCATAAGTAAAGTAGTACCATATAAACTCAGTTTGTAGGAGACATGGCTGGGGTGTCACAGCCTGAGCACATTTCAATATCACAGCAGCAAGATAAAAACTGACAACTGGTGATATAAAAAAAAAGGAGAACACTTTTCAGCTGGTTTTTAAGGACTCTATAAACTGTCACTGCATGCAAAACAGCAGCACTCAGTATTAAAATTAAGCACAACCCAGTGTACATAAACAAAACAAGACTGAGAGTTGTAGACTGTGGAATACAGCAATGATGCTCTGTGAGGCAGCAGGAAGACAACCAGGGAAAATGTCCTCTGGAGAAATTTACATTAGTATGTCTTGGGAGTTGCAAATTATGAATGCTCAAATCAAGGATTTTTGTTTTAACATTTACAAGCAAAACTAACATTTTCAGCTGTTGTGTAATTAACATTGTTTGTATGGTTCTCTGCTTGTCTCAGGTTAAGTGTCAAACTCCCAGCACGCCACCCTCTAACAATATGTTTCACATTTGGGAGTGTAGGATGCCACATCATGGCTTTACGCAACTGGCAACAATCCTCTCTACTGACTTTTGGATTTCCAACCCAGGATTACTCAGGTATGTGAATATGTGTTTTCACTCTGTGATGGCAGTGGAGGCTGCGTGCAGCAGATGTTATGTTTGTTGGCCTTTCCCAGCTCAGTTGTATCCCTCCCTGCCTGAGGCTGATTGCCTGCAGTCTGCTATATCAATGTGATCAGCTGGGCTCAACTCACAGCAAACAAGGCTGGTTAATTGATTGGGGACTAATTAACACCATGATCTGCCATTGAGGGATGCGACCTTTCGACACTGTGTTTCCAGAGGAATTGTGAGGGTCAGATATGCTCAAATGCAGTCAGCTGTACCATAGCAGCTAAAGGTGAATTGCTATCATTATCCACCACCAAGGTTGCTTTTGATCCTTGTGTACCTGTGGGCTGATCATAGATGTTTACCTGTCTGATGCAGGGAAGACTGCTTCTAATGAGATGCTTCTATAAAGACTGATAAACTGCGGCCTCGCTGGCGACCTCAACCCTGAGTGGTGCATATAAAATGAAGCATACAGTAATGACTGACACACCTGTGGGAACACCAGAGTACATTAGTCACCTTTAGGCTGTTGGTGGGAAGTATTCTTTGATCTTGTTATCCTGACATTATGAGTTAATTATCTCCATATGTCAGGAAATTAAAAGACATGAGGAAATAATAGTTTCCTTGACATTACAAGACCTCTTTATCTTGACAAATTCATCTTTTACTTTTCATTTTCTGGTTTAATTTAGTCATAATATGTATCATAATAAGTACCAATGAAGATACAACACATTTTCCTCTCCCTATTGGAAACCAGCAGCAGGCTTTAAATCTGATAACGGTGCCAGATCCTCTGACCGATCTGCCTTACAACCCGTAATTGACTTTATATAGTTGGCATTTTCCTTTAATCAATTTGTGCCCAAACTTTCTGCTGCCTCAGGCTGTACTTTGTTTTCTAAACTTTGTTTTTAAAAGTCACTCACTCAGAATGTAATGGAAAGAGTCCTGCATGATGTTGACAACCCCCTTGCAAAGCACAGGAAGCAGTAATTGAGCGCTCACATAGCTGGGTGATAAAGGATGCAAACTTTTAAAACATATGGTAGTTCAACAATTAAAATGCAAACAAAAAACTAGGCCACTAAAAACTAATTTTAATGCCACATGAAGTATGTTTAATTAACAATGAAGGGAATTTCGATCTAAATTAAATAGTTACAGTTCTTGAACCCTTCTAATGGGCAAATTCACAAAGAATGGATTGCAGCCATCATCCACGCATCTCAAGGTCTAATGATATTGCACTAAAGGTATTACACTACAAAGATGCCCAGAAAGTTTTGCAAATTGCCCTTTTTTGCATCTAATTGCAGTTATCTATGTGGCAAAGTATAAATGTTGCCTTTACTCCAATAACACAGTAGGCAAAACAATGACACGGAGAGAAAAGGAACTTAAATTTTCAGACTGCAAGCAACAGGTCCTGACCGCCAGGGTGCAGAGGCACTCTTTGAAACTTCAGGCAGTCTGGGCATGACACCTCTAATAAATGTGCTTTAGTTACCATCGATATATTGTGGCAAATGTTATTGCATTCACATAAGATTAAATGCTTGATGGACATTTAGAGGTTACTTTATATTTGACCAGAAATATGTGGAACTCTACCAGTCATACATTAGGCCTATTAATTATTTCAGTGAAGAAACAATGCTGTTTTCAACACCAGGGAAATCTGATGATTTTTTTTGTGGGCAACACTGGCCAAACCTAAGTTTTTATCTTCTACATAAGAGATATTTTCCCCTTGCGTAGGAGATACACAGCGAAAAGGTTCCGCATAATGAAGCACTTAGTACACAGTACAAAGGGCATTTAAAACTCAGCCCACTGCAGCATACATAATAGGTTTTACCTTCTCCGTTAACTAACTACAAATGTCCAATGTAAAACATAATTCAGCAGGATTCTATTTCATATGCACAATATTTGCCCACCTGCAATGTCTGGGTTCTTATGTGCGCTGATAATGCAGTTTCCTCAATGAGAAAGCAAGAGAAAAAGAGATTAATTCATGTTTTTTTTCCCCACTAACTTACTGATACACCACCACCATACCACTCCGAT
Source organism: Epinephelus moara (assembly GCF_006386435.1). Lineage (NCBI taxonomy): Eukaryota > Metazoa > Chordata > Actinopteri > Perciformes > Serranidae > Epinephelus > Epinephelus moara. The sequence goes on along the minus strand of NC_065518.1, from coordinate 28,994,683 downwards.
AAGCCCTACTGAACCCATTTCAAATACAGGCCAACAGGCTTTTACACAGTTATCATTGCAGCACTTATACAGTAGCAACAACAGTCTGATTAATTACGGATGGGTTGCAGGTGGGTGAAATAATACATAAGTCATGAGAAAAATATTAATAATATTCTGTAATATGTGAACATAGCAGAGAGAGATATTATCTCCTACATACATCCTGTACACAGGAGACAATATCTCGCTTTGGTTGCCTGCAAAAATTTTATTTTCACCTTGCCCGTCAGTGCTTCTGTAGCTGTGTACCCTTGCATAATCTTTGAATAAATTTAGTGTACTCTGTCAAGCCTATGATGAAGTTCTTTTATATATGTGAGGAGTGCTGATTTACAAATAGCATAATGCTGATTAAGTGTCAGGTCTACAGTTTGTTACTAATGACAGTTAATGCAAGGAACAGTAGGTAAGTGGAAATACTGCAGGGCAATTTATTAAATTACACATATTAATCACTTAAATGGCACAACTTGTTTTATGATTAGTGAGGCAAAAATGGAGGTCAAAACATAAAGAATTATGCCTTAATATCTTCTTAATGGAAAAGTTATTTTCAAAATGGCCACCAAGGGACAGATCAGAGGAAGTGAAATTAGCAACTGGAACCCAAAACACACTGTTTTCATACATACATTAAGGCTTTAATGACCAATATTCACAGTAAAAATTTGAATAGAGGCTGTAAAAGCCTGTTTGGGTGAACAGCACTGGCCAAAATGATCGCAAAGCAGAGGGAAGAATATTTGGTAACACTTTACTTGAAGGTATCTACATAAGGGTGACATGACACTGTCATAACTATGACATGACACTGTCATGAACTTGTCACAAACATTATGTACATGTCATAAATGTTTATGACTGCTGTCATTAAGTGTCATTCTGTTTTTGTAATGACAAGTTAACATTGTTTGGGTTGTCTTGATTATGACAACTTGACATTAATCAAAGTGACATTACCAGAAGTTGTCTTTGTCATGACAAGTTGACATTAAATTTGTTTGGGACGTCCTTATTATGACAAGTTGACATTAACCAGGATGACATTACCAGAAGATGTCTTTGTATCAATCATTATGTCAACTTGTCATAAACACAAAAAGAGGTGCATTTCTTGTTAATGTCAAGTTGTCATGACAAAGACATCTTCTGGTAATGTCATCCTGGTTAATGTCAAGTTGTCATAATAAGGACATCCCAAACAAATTTAATGTCAACTTGTCATGACAAAGACAACTTCTGGTAATGTCACTTTGATTAATGTCAAGTTGTCATAATCAAGACAACCCAAACAATGTCAATTTGTCATTACAAAAACAGAATGACACTTAATGACAGCAGTCATAAACGTTTATGACAGGTTCATGACCATGTCATGTCATAGTTATGACAGTGTCATGTCACTCTTATGTAGATACCTTCAAGAAAAGTGTTACCGAATATTTGAACAAGGTTTGGAGTGATTCCATAAAAATATGCACATGTAAAAACTTCTAACCTCAAACATGACATATTCATGCATAGTCAGTCCAAACAGATGTAAGAGAATGAGGTCAGAAGATGATGTTCCAAATCCCCCACCTTTCTTACTTTCTCCTCAGTGCTGATGGAGATTGTGTTCAGGCATTAGAAACAGGAAGCTAATGTTTTTGTGCAACTGTGGCCAAAAATAGCATGGCCATTTTCCTTCAATCCTCTCTCAGTTTCCTGTTCCAGAGTGCATCTGCTGAGTGAGTGATGAAGCAGGTAATTGCAGGTCAATGTGTGTTACGGTGAAATGGTTCCTTGTGGTGGAATCAGTTCTGACAGCAGGAAATGACATAGTGTTGAAGAAACAGACGCATAATCTCAACTTTGTGTCAGCATGTTAAACTTTTCACTGTTGGTGACCTAAAAACACCCTGCATTACTAATATGACTGTTTCAAATGCTAGTCATACTTGTCTAAAACAATTAAGATGATGCACTATAGTACAAATTCTATTTTCATATCTCCATATAACATTTTCTGACAGAAGTGGCTCTAGTGTCTTGTACTTCTGCAAATGTCTTCTCCTTCACAGTTAATGTGATGACACATTAACAAGAACAAGCCTTTGTCATGGTCAGCTAAACTTCTAACATCGTATAAGTAAGATAAGATGGTTCTCTAATGTATTTACGGCTTGTTAATCCTCTTTAGGCTTAGTGTACCATAGTAGTTAAAACATTCGTGAGCCGGTTAAATATGACAGCCTAATATTTGATAGCTCTGATATTACATCAGCTACCCTAGTGTGTAAAATATTTGAGTGATTTTTGGTAATTGCTACCATGACTTTATAGTAAGGCACAGTGATGGACTTTTTCCCCTGGGAACCTGTAGGTCAGGGGTTTTAAATGCTGATTTAAGGCTCTCATGCATGTGAGTCTTTCCTGACTTTCAGACATTAGTGCCATTGCTAATTACAGTTTTTCCTCAGTTGCTAAGACACGCTTCATGACACTGGGATCCACTTGGTCTTCATCGTCACCTTCTTAGCAAATGTGTTCACACTTTTTCACACATTTTTCACATGCTTTTACGAAACAGATATCACAGATCTTATAGAAAGACCCCAAACTCTCTTTGATTAACTGTTAAACAAAAGAAAAACATCTATTCACAGCTGATAGAAATTATTTGCATGATTTTGAACCTCTAATACACCTGTAGGAAACTCTTTTGCACAACTCTTCAACCAGCAGTCAGTCCGTATCTATATTTAAGATTTCACTTCGATGTTGCTATTTGCAAGCATGCATCAAAGAGGAAAAACACATGTATGGAGAGGAAGAGACCATTATCCAGCATTTCTGAGTTTGAAAAGTATGAAAACAAGACTAGGTCAAAACCTATATGGCTGCAGAGGCCGAGCTAAAAGAAGAATGACATGGAAAAATCTGATCATGTACAATAAAAGTTTGTTTCAATTCAATCAGCCAACCATATCACTGTGCAGAGGAAAGTGTGCCTTTTAAAGGATAACTTAGGTATTTTTCAACCTGGGCCCTATTTCCCCATGTGTATGTGTGCGCATGATTCATAGGTACAACTCGTTCTAAAATTGGTTCAGTATTGAGGGAGGCGGATGCATCTGGCAGCCGCGAGGTAGATATGGGGGCAAATGCGTCCCGTGTAAGTTTGCGCAATAAAAGTGCTTTTTTTCGCCACTGACCAGTTCAGATCGCCAGTGCTATCTCTGTAAATAGCATAGTAAACGTTTCCCTTACCTCTGGGCTGTGTGTGACATCATCTTACAAAAGCTTTGCTCCACTGTGTCTGTAGGTTTCTCTACTCGTGGGACAGACGTTTTCTTGAGGAAGAGGTGTTTCGGGATTGGATGTCTTCTCTTCTTCGGCTGGCAGTAGTCATCTTGGGAGAAGTGAGCACTGCAGACCCGATGGTCTGCAGGGCGCAGTGTCTGGACAGGAGTGTTAGCATCCATTTGTAGCACAACTAGCCACAACTTCAGCATCTCGCTGTCTGACAAAGGCAGCCTGTGAAAGCTGTACGGGGTGTTGCGCGACATCCTGTTCTTGCAATTCGGATAACAGGGTATCTGCAGGTTTCAGTAAGTTAAATTTAAGACTTTTTAAGACCTTTTTAATGCCACCTTGAATGGAATTTAAGACCGAAAAAACTATATAAGCGATGGTTGGGGGATCCCGCTGTACTATAACCAGTGCTTAATTTGTAAAATTAGAAGTGGGGGAACACTTTTTTAAGCGGCACCAGAGCCGCTTCACTGCGCAACTCCTAATGGAATCTAGTGTTGTCACGGTACCAAAATTGGGACCCATGGTAGGATACCAGTGAAAGTATCACGGTTCTGAGTAGTATCATGATACCACAGCAAAAATGAGGCAGATGTGCCTTTTGTCATTTATAAAAAGATAAATCACTTTTCTATAATACATCACTGATATTTCAATGGAATGAATTAGGCCTACTTATTGACTTATTCATAGAAAAACAGCATCAATAAGTGATTAACATAGGGGGGATAAAAATAACCCTCCTCCCGACAAGTAGCCTAAAGAACAGTCCCTAAAGTGCGGTGAGGTTTGTGGACCGTTACCTGCCACAGAGAGAAATGTGAACGGCAGTCATGACGCCAACAAAAGAGGAAATTAGGCCTGGAGTCGGACTTCTCTGTCGCCGCCGGTAAGCCGTTATTTTGCGCCGCAGAGCCGCCGTAGGCTATCTGACCACTGTATTCCTGTCTGTGACCCCCGTTCAACCTACAACCTGCATGATTCGCCTTTCGTTTCTGCTGCTGGTTGAAATCTGGGGAACTGCCCATTGGTTCGACAGCCCATTGTTCCGACCATATTAAACTCATTGTTCCGAAGTCCGTTCCGAAATCACCATGATGCCCTGTGGTTAAGGTCTGGTTAGGTTTAGGCACAAAAACCACTTGGTTAGGGTTAGGAAAAGATCATGGTGTGGGTTAAAATGAAAAAGAAAATGACAAACTCATAAGCCGTTAGCCTGCTCCGCCTCAAGCCGGTCGCGGCGCACCATACGCCCGCCGCGAGCCGTTCAGCACCGCGGACTGTCGGACTAATGGGATGTCGAACCAATGGGCTGTCGAACCAATGACATGGACCCGAAATCTGGACTCACACAGCATGCTGAATGATTTATTTTGCTGGCACAAAACTATTTTTAGTCGCAAATGCGAGTAAAATGCCCGCACGTAGAGCTCTGTGGAAAACAAATCACTGCCGACAAGTAAAAAGTCATAAATAATAACTTTCACTGCTCAAAGATACTCACATGTCTGGAAAACAAACCACTACAGCAGCATATTGAGTGCCAGGTGGCCAGCGCGCACCGTTAAGCCCTTTTCACACAGAGCTCGCAAAGCGCAGACCTCTGCCGACGAACCCATTCATTGTGTATGTGCTACCACCAGCGCGCACTGTTATTGGACGGCGCATGGATACTCACAGAAAAGTGCCGCGAGAATATAAAAAAAGAAAAGAAATAAAGTCAGATTAAATATTCCTTCCGCAACAATTTTAAGACCTTTGAGTAATGAATTTAAGACCAATCTGAGACATTTCTAATGAATTTAAGACATTTTCAGGCCTTACTTTTAGATACATGAATTTAAGACTTTTTAAGACTTTTCAAGGATCCGCGGATACCCTGGATAAGCACAAACACGAACCATTGTTTTCAATCGATGCAGTAAAACTCTCAGCTGTACTCTGGGACAGCCAGCGCCACTCGGGGCGGCGCTCTGCATGGCTCCTGTGTTTTCTTCCGGCAACAAGCAAAGCTCTCACGAGATGACATCACAGCCCAGAACAAGTGAAGGGTAAGGGAAACGTTTAGTATGCTATTTACAGAGATAACACTGGTGATCTGAACCGGTCAGTGGCGAAAAAAAAGCACTTTTAATGTGCAAACTTATACGGGAGGCATTTGCCCCCGTTACCGTTTTAGCTCGTTTCGTGGCTCCAGCTGCATCCACCTCCCTCAATACTGAACCACTTTTAGAACAAGTTGTACCTATGAATCATACACACACATACATATGGGGAAATAGGGCCCAGGTTGAAAAATACCGAAGTTATCCTTTAATAATCAGGACACCAAATCACGGAATGTCACCCAAACTTCAGCCATTCCTCCAACACAATGGATGTGACTAGAATTTCATTTGTGAAGCTCTGACCATTGAAAGTGTGTTTTTGTAGTTGCTGTTAAGGGAGTTTTTACTTATCGGCTGTGAGGGTCAAGTGACAGAGTGATGTTGTATGCTGTAAAGCCCTCTAAGGTAAATTGCGATTTGTGATATTGGACTTTATACACAAAATTGAATTGAACTGAATTGAACTGTAAAAACAATGGGCCTCATGTCAGAACATTTTTATATTCTTTTTCCCTTAGAGACTTAATCACTAGCGTTCCAAGTGGGATTCTTCAGACCCTCTTTATGGCAAGAACTTACCGTTAATTGCTTGTTCGCCACCTGTTCAAGAGGAGGTGCGCATCTGCGGGGTTTAATTTACATAATCGACACCCTAACTTGCTACATAAAGGTTAGACAAGTTTCATTTACAAAAATTGTTACCCAAGACAAAAAAGAGGAAGTTCACAATAATTTGTAAATATGAAAAATTGTTGAATGCTGCAAGTTTGCTTTAATCACTTGTACGTAACACTAACCAAAAAAAAAAATGTGTTCATACCAATAATTTTCCCACGAGGCCCACTGTTGTTCAACATCAGGATATCATCATTGTTGCTTCTTTGGTGCCCTGCGATAGTCTGGCCACCTGTCCAGGGTGTACCCCGCCTCTTGCCCAATGTCAGCTGGAATAGGCTCCAGCCCTCCGTGACCCTCAACAGGATAAGCACTTACGGAAAATGAATGAATGAATCAATCAATAATTCTTTGGTAGAAAGTAGTTCCAATCAAAAAACAACATCAGCTATTAAATTCAATAAGTATAGTAGAGTAGTCTAAAATCCACTTGACCTTGAAGCCATGTTTGTCTTTAGCAGGAGTCAGTAACCTTTACTATTAAAAGAGCCATTAGTGGCAAAAAAAACAAACATCTGCCGCAAACATATTTGAATAATGGTAACAGCGTAGTCTAAATTAGCCCACTGACATTATGAATAAGTCTAAATAAGCATTAATTTATATGATTTACTATATGATGGCTACTCTGCAGTGGGCTGTTGATAATTATTTAGGCACTTTAACCTTGTGCCTTATGGTGAAAGCAAATGAATCTGTCCACACACAATTAAATCTGTTATTTTCGTCCAAGATTTTCCCTTTTTTGGATTTGGGATCCATAGTCCAAAGACTGTGGATCCCAGGAAGACTAGCAACCACTTTGTGGATGCTAATGGGGATCCTAGGGATCCTAGCCTTGCTAGAGGGACTCCAGGCTAGCCACAGCTACTGAAGTTCAGCGAAATTTAGAAGAAAAAGCACCAGGTTGTTCACGTATGACACACATTACAGTTGATGAAATGTTAAAACAGTTTTTAATTCGATGTATCGATGTATGTCGCAGGGGGCTGGAGCCTGTCCCAGCTGACATTAGGCTGACACACCTATGACCAATGACCACCTATTCACACCTTTGGCCAATTTAGAGTCACCAATTAACCTATCCCCAACCTGCATGTCTTTGGACTGTGGAAGGAAGCCCGAGAACCTGGAGAAAACCCACGCTGACATGGGGAGAACGTGCAAACTCCCTCCACCCTGGGTTCAAACCAGGAACCTCTTGTTGTGAGGCGACAGCATTAACACCATACCACCATGCCGCCTCAGTTGACAACATATCAAAAAAAGATATTTTTCAAGATGTTGGAAAGCTGATTTAAATCAGCTCAGCACAAATATAGCTGCTTTTGCAGCAGCCCTCAGTGCAGCCAGAAAATAGACAAACAGCTCCTCCAGCTTGGCCTCTCAATAGTGGAAATTGGGGTCTTGAACCGAGGTCCTTCCTGTCACTGTCTTCTTAATTTTCTCCTCTCGTCTCTGACCTCCAGAAGATATCAAAGACACCAGCACATATCTTCCAGCCATGACCACACTGAAGCTGTTAAAGGTCGATGAAGAGTCCAACTCTCATCCTTTTAAAAATAACTAGAATAATCACAGTCAGGGACATGGGACAAATTAACATGCAATTATATGAATGTGACAATGAATATACGTATGTCAGATGAGAGAAGACCATGATGACCTCTCCAGCACACAGATAATACCAGCTAATACCGTAGCAAGGCGACGGATTAAGTTGCTAATTGCTATGTAGGCTGAGCATTCATTACCATTGTGTGTGTATGTGTGTGTGTGTAAAGGAAATAGAGCTGAATGAAAGTTTCTATGATTGCATGCTGCCTGTGCACAGTGGCACAATAAACTGTACATTTAAAGGTGAAATTACATCACGTTTAGTTTGTTCTGGCTGAAATGATATCTGACATGATTTGACAGAGCGTCTGCCTTCTACTTCACAGCCATTAATTCATTTGTACCACTCTGACATATCAAAAGTTTGACATGCTGTTCTCTTTGACAGCCTGCCAGATTAATTCACACTGAAAATACTGATCAGATTTTGACACATTACGCTGTATTTTAATTGATCATTGGCTACAGTACCCATGCTCACTCAACCAGACTTACATTTGTAAATCAAAGCAAATCATTTAGGGATTTGATTTGATTGCTTTAAATTGGGTGTGACTAAGTAAGCATGGAGTCTCTGGAGAACTACAACAATCTGGAAAGAGATATTACTCCCTCTACAGTCATCTCCACCCACTCCTGCATTACTTTTGTTGTAAGATTAGGATGCAGGGGTGAATTAATTTATGATTCAGATACACTTTAGAATGCATTTAAATATTTTTGATAACTATCTCCAAACACTTGCCAAGTGATACTATTTTGCTTGCTACTACAACCCACAAGCTAACAAAGTCAAGTGCTGTTTTAAGATAGCTGGTTTTCCCACGACATTTTATCAGATAAGTTTACAGTTTGAGTGTAGGATTAGTCATCATTATGGTTATGACTATAATCATAAACCCTGCCACCAGACTTGCTAGTGATCTCCCCTCCCCCAAGTCTGGCTCCAGAGGGGGCCCTGGTGTCCCAATACCTGGTGAGGTACTCTATTTCTGAATGTGCTGTTTCATCAAAGTCTTCTGGAACCGCTCTTAGTCTGGCCCCTCCCCTAATTCCGTTTGTTATATTCATGGACAGGATCTCAAGGTGCAGCTGGGGGGAGGAAGGGGTCTGGTTTGGTGACTGATGATTGCATCATTGCTTCTTGCAGATGATGTGGTTCTGTTGGCTTCATCACACCTTGACCTCCAGCATGCACTGTGGTGGTTTACAGCCGAGTGTGAAGTGGTTGGGATGAGAGTCAGCACCTCCAAATCAGAGGCCATGGTGCTCTGCCAGATAAGGCTGGACTGTCCCCTCTGGGTTGGGAGAGAGTTAGTGCCCCAAATGAGGAAGGGTCTTCTTCACGAGTGAGGGTAGAACGGAGCGTGGATGGATCTGCGGTTTGGTGCAATGTCTAAAGTGATGTGGGCACTGCGCCAGACTGTCGTGGTGAAGAGAGACCTGAGCCAGAAGGCAGAGCTTTTGATGTACTAGTCCATCTACTTCCCACCCCTCACCTATGGTCGTGAGCTCTGGGTAGTGACTGTAAGAATGAGGTTGTGAGTACAAGCAGCCGAAATGAGTTTTCTCCAAGACTGTCAAATACTAACACCTTGTCTCATTTTTCAGCGTGATACCGACACCGAAGGCACCCTTTGCCATCCCTATGAGATGCACGGGGCTTTCAAGTAATTTTGATGTAAACCTATGTGCTGCAATATTTGACACTCAGAGCAACTGACATAGTGTAAAGATTGAGAAATCCTTTAAAGGTAGTGTTAGTGTCACTTGCATTTCACAACTTTAACCATGAGTTTTACCCAGAGGACACCTGTGTGTCACATACTGACTTTAAGACACCTAAAGCCTAGTTCACATTACATGACTTTCACCGTGATTTTGACGTCGCAGAGGATCTTGAGAGCCACCTTGGGTCGGAGGTGAGTCGGCAGATAGTCTGCCACGACGAGTCCTCATGTGTGAACAAGCCTACGAGCAAGTCGCCCCCTCTTCTGTGACTGGGACTGGATATCTGGCATGCTAGGAAACTGGAGAAGTCTGACACGACTGACAAAGAGCATCAGCCAATGAGAGGCGGGATACGTCCCACATCAGCACGCAGGAGGATGGAGGAAATTTGAGGAGGACAAGCCGCAGGGTTGCCACTTGCCAGGTCCGCTTATTAGCCGCAACTTTGGGCTTGTTTCTTTCTTTCTTTTTTTTTTTTTTCTTAAGATTATTTTGTTGGGCTTTTGCCTTTAATATACAAGACAGAGTGAAATGGGGCGGGGGGCTGACATGCAGCAAATGGTTGCAAGCCGGAGTTGAACCTGCGACCACTGCAGCGAGGCATCGCCTCTATACATGGGGCGCCAGCACTATCCACTACGCTACTGACGCCCCAACTTTGGGCTTGTTTCTAAAGTGGAATTGCTTATTTGTGCTTGTTCTCAAACGTCACCTTCCTCTATATATATCCATCTAATAAGTTATTTAAACGCATGATAGTATGTTGGACTGTAGTCGCTTCTTTTGGGCTTGTTTCCATAGCCCTGGTTGCTTGTTTCTCTCCCAAGATCTGGCAACACTGACAAGCCGGCAAGCAACAACAACAACAATGGCAGGATCACGGGGAGTGCGTTGTGTTTGGACCCAGGATAATAAAGAATATCCATGCCTTTACATGGACCCAGGATAATAAAGAATATCCATGCCTTTACAATGTGTCGTCTCCAAGTTTGGTGACGTCATCGCTTTATCTGGAGCTCTGTCGGCGAGGGCTTGGTGGAGAAATCTTGTGGTGTGCACACACAGGTCGTAACGCAGTTGGCAAGACTCCCGCTGACAGAAACATACGTCGCCAGGTATGAACACTCAAAAGATTACGATAGTCTCCGCGACACAAAATCAGGGTGAAAAGATTACGATAGTCTCCGCGACACAAAATCAGGGTGAAAATCGTGTAATGTGAACTAGGCTTAAGGGTGTCTTTGGCACCGGTATCACATGCCAGGGGCATGAGAGAGCATAGGTATTTGATGACCTAGGATGGGAACACATAAGAAAATGATTTTGAAAGATACTGTATTAAGACTAATTATATATATAAAAAAACAAACAAAACCAAACATATATTTGACATTGTGAGTTTCTATCAACAGTTACCTTATGAATAGCATAAGCTTACCACAACAAATGAACAAGGATTTTTGTTGTTAAAGGTTGCTGTGACACAATGACAGCTGATGAATAAAATACGAAAAATTTAGGCAGTTAGGGCAAACAAACTCAGCATGTGGCTATATCCAGTGAGACGATGTGTCCAGCTTGACTGTTTTTCCATCTTTGTTGCTTTTTGAACATTATTTCAATCATCTAACATCATACGGAGGGCAACACAGTACAAAAATGCACTGTCTTGTTTTCAGCTTTTAAGGTGTGTCTTTTCATGAAAATACTGTTAGTCTACTGTATGTATAATTTATTGTCTTTTCATTGGGGGAGTGGGAGACATTTAAATTCTGCATGCACTGCTGCCTCTACTCTTGTGTGTCTTTCTATACATTCCTTCATCAAAAATGTATTTCTTGCTCTCTTTGAATTGTCTTTTCTTCCTGATATCCCCCTTCATCTCGCTCTGCTTTTTCTGTGTCAAATATAATACTCACTACTGACTAGTTTCTGAGGGTATGAAATCTGTGTGTTTCCACCTGCACCTGGTGTCCTCTCTGAGAACCCTATTCCCTACCTAATCTATCCATCACATAGGAAAACTACAGGCTACTCACTGCTATGGACTCCATGGGGTCCTACTCTTGAATGTGTTTTCACAGTTAAATGCAGACATATATGATGTGTCTTTTGCAGTGTAAAATAAAAAACTAGAAATTATTTAGAGAGTGAATCCCTGAGCCAGGACTGTAAGTTTGAACACAATACTGTATTTGATCTGTATAGACCACCATTACAGAGACCTTTCAGAGTTGTTGCAGTTAACCCTTAGCTGAGTCCTTACTGTTGCTACAGATGATATCTACATGCCATTTACCACTTGAAATTCATGGTAATTCTTTTAAAATTGGTCCTTCATTTCACATTTTTATTCAGCCACTGTAGATTTTGCCATTGAAATTACAGCTGCCACTGGCATCATTGTGTCAGTGGTAGTGGGTGGATCAACATTAATTCTGTCTGTTGATTGGAAACTCTGAATCCAGCTGACTTTGTAATGTTGCCTCGAAATGTGAGTCCTAAAAAACAAAAAAATTCAAAGAAAAGAAAGACTTTGAGTACTCAATTTTTGTGTAGGAAATTTTTTGTTTTATAAACAGGAATTAAAATATTTTTGTACATTAGATAAAACAGCATCCAAAGCCTGGCCCACACTATCAGATTTTAAAATCTTAAGCATTGTTGAAAATGTGAGAGACCCCTCATAGAACAGCATGAAATGATACATTTATCAGGTTTGTTCCTGTGGTGTGTGGAGAGCAACGATTTGGCCAAAAAAGCATCACACACTAAAAGATTCTATTCTATTGACAAACAACCAGACTACAGACTACTGGCAAAATGAACAAGCTATTAGTTTTTGCACTACTCTTTACAGAAAACTCATGTAGAAAGTACGAAAGAAGTCATGTAAACAACCTGCCTGCCGGCAATCCTCAGGGTTACCTCGACAACAAATTATCCAATTGTAACTATTGAATATATTTGATTGTGATTTGAAATCGGTGCAACCAGGATGCACTTCTGATCAGATCTGTAGATGTAAAAAAAGACTTTTAACATACCCTACACCACAGGAAAAACTGGCAAGAGGATCTTTAAAACCGTCAAACAACCTGGGCTTTGCTGAAGATTGTCAGGAGGTGGAAATCGGGCCCAAAATGGACTTAACTGTTGTGTAGTACCTGACAAATAATTTTACTATTATTATTTATTTTAGTATCTTTTGGTAGATGCGGAAGCTTTCAGTCCTCTCTCTGTCAGCTCTGCTAAATTTGGGCTCTTATGTCTATTTTCTCAAGTCTTGGTGGTGCTTTTTGTTGTTTAGATGGTGGTGGTGTGCGGCTGAGAGTCAGACATTGGGATGTGGACACCACTTTACCAGTCTGCAAACTTTCCTTCTGCTGACTAGCTGCTTGCCAGGTTGAGGTTTTCAAATGTAAACATCAGTAAACATGAAGGAAATATGGAGAAGATGGGACCAGCTGAACTAGCATCCTGCTAGCCATTGTACAGATGCTGGATAATAAACTGGACGACCTCTGTGCTGCATCAGTTTGAAACGGGATATCAGGAACTGTAATATCTTTTGATTCACTGAAAATTGGCTAAATCCCGAACAGGCGAGAGTGCTTTACAGAGAATAACAACAGGTGTGATCATGGAATTGTGAGGTGCTGTCCTGTTCCTGTTGTGGATCACTGCTACACACTGTTCAGAGGTGGCTGCAGAGTGGAGTAGCTACCGGTGTTCAGGTGGAGCGACCATACGGCCATTGAGGTCAGGACAATTTAAACATTCCGCAACCATAAACCATGGAATACCAGAACCTTCCAGAAAATAAAGGACTAAATTACAGTGCACAAGTTAAAGGAACTCATGGGTTCACATTTCACTAGAGTTGTAGTGTATGATTCCATGTGACAAATTGATTGACTTGTTTATTGATTAAATAAGTCCCTAAATGGGTGGTACGAATGAAGACATCTGCTCCTTCACAACATGAACATTTCAGAGGGGCAGTCATGCTGTTTAGTTTCCATTTCACTTGGCAAGTGGAAGTAAGTTAGCTTAGCTTACTGACGATTGCAAGTGAGCTGAATTTGACTTCCACTTTAACTTTTCATTTGCAAAAGAAAAAATGAGTTATTCCTTCTTTCAGATGTTGCACAGTCTCACCTTAGAGGTACCTGATAATCGAATATAATAAGGTTAAGTAGCTACCAGTAACTCAAATCTCTCTTTTCCACAGGATTATTGAAAGATTCAATTGCTACCTCAAGGACAACCCCAGCTATTTATATCTGCTGCTTTTAAGACAAAACATACAAACAAGAACAGAAGCATCCTGTAGCTATCAACAAGTGTTTAATGCAACAGGTGTGTGCTGTCGGGGATACATTTTCGCCTCATTTGATGTCTGGCACATTCAATGTTCCCACATCATTGTGTTCACAATATGGTAATTACAGCACATCCTCAGTCTCATTACAGCAATATGTGTGAAGTCACTCTAATGAGGTGTGGACAGCATATAAGAGTAATCCAGTTGTTGTTCAGCTGAGGTCAGCCTCTAACAATCACCATCTATTCAGAAGAAGGCGGTTCAGAGCTTTTCAAAGGAAAGAATGACATTCATGCTCATTTTTCCCCCCCACCTCACATGTCCCCCTTTTGATGCTGTTCCCGGCCTGCAATTACGTCTGTGATTGGATGTCTGTCAGTTGAAACTCAAACGTGTGAGTATGAATAGGAAAGGGAGGACTTTTGCACAAAGGAGCTGTTCTAAAGTAAAGTAGAAGGTTTTTACCTTTCTGTTCACTCAGTGACAGTCTTCCTTGAGGATTGGGGGCGTGTTGCAGAAACAAACTCAAAGAGAGCAATTTGTTAATTTGGCAGATGTGTTTAAGGTTAACTTTTCCTAGAAACTTCAATTCTAAGCACATGAGAACAAAATCAAATACAACAGCACCTCGAATACCTTTGCTGGGCTGCGGCATGTTTACTGTGAGTTCCACAATCAGTTTCAAGACATGTACTGCTCTGCACTGTGTAAATGTTTTCTCAGGCTCAGTGCACACTTGCAGTAACTAAAAGAAAGAAAGAATTGAGCAGAAACAGTGTAAACATTGTAATATGTCATCCTGCTGTTTATTCTTTATGCATTTTTACTCCCTGTATACAGCCTGTATACAGCATCTGCCTATAGGAGGAAAAGCCAACTGATAACAACACAGTACATTCTGTTCTGTGAAGCACAAAGTCTTATGTGGGTGCAGAAAAACATGCATTCACTTGTTCTAGACTGTGTTATCCAAGCAGGTTTGTGTAACTGCTCACCCCCGTTCGTACAATATACGCTGTACTCCACGACCCTGACTCTTTGTTTGGGCTTCATCACTGATGAAACTTGTTATTGATGAAACTACAGATAGGCCCATTGGCTTTGATGGATGAAGAGGAAAATGCAATTTTGGTTTGCCTCCACATCAATTAGAGCGTGTTCCTACTGCTGTCCACCACTCTGTGATGAGATGTAAGCATCTGCAGCAGGACTGAGAAACACCGTAACTCTCTGATTTTATTTTATATTCCTGCATCCCTCTGCTGATCGCTCAACTATTTATTTTCCAATCTTTTTTTTCCTGGTATTTCCTGTCTTTCACCTCCTGCCCTTGCTGTCCTCGCTTCTCTCAACTTAACAAGTCTGTTTGAAGGATCATTAAATGCTCATCAGCACTAATCAGGTGTTATTGATGAAATGATGTTTTCCTCATCCTCTCTCTGTCTCTCTCTGTCACAGTTAGACCATTTTACTGAGCTCTAGCCAGTGAGAATCTATGAGGCGTGGTGGTTAACAAGAAAAACTATAAACCAAACCACACAGGCAGTGTACAGTGAAATAGGACCATTTTTATGGATGAAGAATTACATGTAACTTTTTCCTTGCTATAGCAGATTTATAGTTTCACAGAGCCACTTACACAACCAGTGGAAAGTCATTTAAATTGATATGAAAATGATATTACCACAGCACATTATTGAGGATAATACACTTAAATGCCAAAAGTATGCGGACACCCCTGCCCTTATGCATTTGGGCACTTCAAGGGAAATGCAATGAAGGGCAATCTTATCGCTACATCATGTAATATTCACACTCCTCAAGGCATACATTAATACTTTTACTTCTTATTTATTAACTAGCTACAATAAAACTTGAAATAAAAGGAGACGAGTAGGTTTTTTACGGTCAAAATTCAGATTTTCCTGCTGTATTCACAGTGTTCTTAAAAAACAAGATATGCATCTTTATACTTAGGATTCCTGTTGGAATTGTATGTTTCTGCAAACTACAAATATGTCACATTTATACGCTAGGATGTGGTGGATTGGTTGAAACTTTTCAATTCAGCAACACTGTGGTTAATGTGTGGTTCAGGCACATAAAATCCACATGGTCATGACTAGGAAAATATCCTGTTGTGGCTTAAAATACCCAGTATTGGGGCATAATCCCAGTTGGGAAAGCTGTAAAAAAAAAAAAAAACTTTTTCTGGGACTATGCCCGCTGAAAAACAGCGACAGATTTCTATAAAACACCATGTTTGATGGCTAAGTAGCCACTTAACAAAAACCGATGACTCGCTTAACACTACCGTCTTTGTTGTTTATTGATCTGAACAGTGGTCTGCAGCTTGGCAGGCGTCTCACCAAGGTGTCACAGCATCCACCATCCCCCTTCTCTGCTTGATGACAAAGTCAGCACATATACCACATCACTTTGGAGACATTGATATGATACACTTATAAAATGTAATGTTTTCATGGTTTTCAGGGACTTACAATGTCAGCAATTTCTTCTGGAAACTGGGCTGTCTTTTCTTCCCTTCTAAAAGTCTGTTTTGTATATTACCTGAAAGGAGCAGAGAGCTCTTATGTTTATTATTCCTAGATGTATCTGATTAATGGCCTTTTGTCTAAGCACATGTTTTGACTTGTCAGAGCAGGAGCAGAGCAGATGGAATTAATGACACTAATGATGGCTCTGTTCCAGCAATTATTGCAATGTAATGTAGCGATTAATAATGTTATTAGCTGTGTTTGACAGGTCAAAACATCTGCCCTGAAAACGGTCTATTCAACTTGAGTTTCCACATTTTCCCCACCTGGTCATGTGCTAGCAGTGTACTTATCAAAGGTGGGAGTAAGTCACACGTGCAAGTCTCAAGTCATAACCTTCAAGTCTCAAGCAAGTCCCAAGTCACTGTGGTGAAAATCCAGCAAGTCAAGTTAAGTGTCCTTGCTTTAAGTCAAGCAAGTCAAGTCGTACTCACAAGTGGTGGTGGAGTACAGTCTTTTCTTCTCACTCCACCATCTACCTCTACTACACTACATTTACCTGACAGCCTCAGTTACTCGTTACTTTACAAGTTAAAGTTTTGCACTCGAAACATATGAAAATGTACAAGTACAGCTGGAACTATGAGTTCATCAAGGAAATGACAGAAAATAAATTTGCCACTATTTTGATAATCATCTAAGTTGTTTTTAATGCAAAAACATTTCATGGTTCCAGCTTCAAAAATGTGAACATTTTCTTTTTTTTTGCTGCTTTTGCTTTTAATTATTTAATAATTTTTATGTTGAGGTTTGATCTGTTGGTAAGACAAACATTATAAAGGAGTCACTTTTGGCTCTGGGTAAATGTGACGCTATCTCTCACTATTTCCAGAATTTTTACAAACCAAACAATCAATTGATTAATGGAGAAAATAATCAGCAGATTAACCAATAATGTAAATAGTAATTAGTTAATAGTTCAAAATGAGCTCCACCTCAATCAGCTACACCAGTAAAACCCTGATTTTACATCAGTGCATGAGTCATAATAATCTCATGAGATCATATATAGTAGTAGACTACAACTTATAATGCTTTAAGTACATTTTCCTGATTATATGTAGATGCTTTTATATAAGTAACATGTTAAATGTGGGAATTTGACTTGTACTGTAGAATAGTATTTTAGAGGGTGGTATTAGTTTTCTTTTTTTTTTTTTAACTAGAGTAAAGGATTTAAATACTTCCTCTCCTGCTCCCAGCCATCTGGTCAGGGTGAAAGACTCCACTCACATGACATACCTGCTGCTATGAGAGAGCAGGTGAGATAATAACACACTGTTAAAATCCACAAATGCATGTCAAGCAGGAACAGGAGGCAAAAAAAAAAAGTAAGTGGGGAAAGTATCTCATGGCACTGATGCGCACGCCAAGCACGCACACACACACACACACACACACACACACACACACACACACACACACACACACACACACACACACACACACACACAGTGAACTTGTGTTGGGACAGCAGGCAGGAACAGTTGTTACACACTGTGGCAGTATCAAAACCTTGTACAAATAAGAGCAGAGCCTGAGCATATAAAGCTAGCAGCGCATGAATCGGCTCTCACAGTGGCAACTGTGTGTGCGTAACGGCCCGAAGCTGACAATGTGTCTCTGGCTGCAAAGCACATTCAACAGTGAAGGCGACCTTGAAAACTTAACTCACATGTAACACTGAGATAGAACTGAATAAAAGCACACGGTGAAGCTCATGATGCTGCTGTACATGCTACCATTCCACCCGGTGGGTCCTCCCCTGCTGTGATATGTGCGTCATCATGTTTTAAAAACAAAATGTAACTTCTCAATGTCTAGAAAAATACAAATATTAAATAAAAAAGTCAAGTCCTTTCAAGTCATCTGTCTCAAGTCAAAACTCAAATCTTGAATACCTAGTCAAAGTCAAGTCGAGTCTTTCATCAGTGTTGGTCAAAAAGTTACAAGTCCTTAAATTTGCGACTCGAGTCAGACTTCAGTCAAGTCATGTGACTCGAGTCCCCCACCTCAGGTACTTACTCAATAACTGGGTGTCAGCAGTTTGGGAAGATCCTCTCCTGTTTTGTTCCAGCAAATGCCCTAAAATGACGTGTTTACATTCAAGTGACAAAGCCTTGCAGCCAAGAAAAATCTGATGCAAAACCTGAAACCAGAGGGAGAAGGCAATAGCAGGCTATAGAATCTATACCAGCATATTTGTGCTAAGTGGCAACCTCTTTGGCTGCCAAAATTTGAGCATAGCGTTAGTTCAGGCAGGACACAATGTCAAGCTCAGCTCACATCCCAGCTACATCAGCTGATCTCAAACAGCCCAGTCAACTGATGGCTGTTCTGCAAGCAGCTTTGCAACATGCCTACACCAGCTCCTCCTCTTCATGTTGTGTCTGACTTATCAATGTTATTTCTGTTTGTCATAGATGCTGGCTCCATTCTGTTCCCGGGCAAGTCTACTGCAAGGAGGGAGGTTTGCTCTCACTGCCTCACCTTTTACTCGTTTGCACGTGGAAGGGCAGGCTTTCCAGATAGGCACTTGAAAGGGCAGGGAGATGTGCTCTCTCCACCTTAGGCTTTCTGCGTAGGCCTAGGAAAGGCAGGGACCCCCAGAACACAGCCATACTGCCAAATATAATAGTGCAAAGGGCAATAAAGTTTTCTTTGACTGCACCAATTTTCAAAGGCAGACTGAATAAGTAAGAGATACAAAAAAGTCACCACCCAAAGTTTCTTCCCTCTGTGCTGCTGTCTCATAGTGCTGTCTACTGTTTACCTGTTTTTCAGCCTGTGCGTGACGTTGATGTGACCGCCACAACCTCATCACATGACTGTCATGCACAAAGTTTTCCAACAGACAATTAATGCTGATATCAAATTTCCCTCACATCATAACTGCCAGCGTATTCGCATAGAACTGTTCTTATGATATCCTATGAAAAATGCATGCAAAGAGTTCGTATGATATCCTATGAATTTGCACCCCACGGATGACATTACATCTTAACGTACAGTTGTGTTATTAATGTAAAGTTACGAGGTTTGGTTTAGGCAATAAAAGTTACTCAGGTTAGGTTATGAAACAAAACATGGTGAGGATGTACATTAAAATGATTCCACAGATTCGAGCATGCAACTCCAGGGCAAAATCCTAGGCCAAAGTCCGTCTTTTTTTGTGACCCATCCACCATCCCAACCTGCCGTCTTACAAGCACTCAGGACTACTTCCTTGTTTACTGCCGTCAGCAAATTGGTCACGTGATCGCAGCCTGTTAAAATTTGGGGGATATGTACGAATTTGGGTGCACTGATTTTCATAGGAAAACACTAAAAGACTTTTGAAACCAGCCTCTAACTGCTGATGCAAAAATTTTGCTTCGGCTAAGCTAATATTTTGTTAGACAATAATTTGAAGAAAAAAGATAGTTCATGCTAAATCTAATGTAGTTATTTTGCATTTCTTGAGTAAACTGTAAAACATGTTGCCCGTGTACAGAGACACAGAAAACTTGTGATATATCATGTCTGTGCTTAAAGAGTTTAAAACAAATGGTATATTAAAGCCACAGTGTGTAGGAATTTCTCCCATCTAACATTGAACTCATATATTGCATTCAAACGGATAGTGCACTCTAGCGCCTCACTGTTTCAAATGCGTATTGCAACTACGGTAGCCGCCGTGTACCAAAAAGNATGACAATGTTGGAGTAGCTTTTGCTGTCTTTAAAGTGTTAACATGTTATTACAGCTACCTGAAATACTCAGTTGTGATTGATTAGTAAGTTAAAGCCACAGTGTGTAGGAATTTCTCCCATCTAACGTTGAACTCATATATTGCATTCAAACGGATAGCGCACTCTAGCGCCTCACTGTTTAGAACGCGTATTGCAACTACGGTAGCCGCCGTGTACCAAAAAGCTATGATAACATTGATGAAACCATGTCATCCGATACTTCATGGAGTGATCACTCAGGTGAAGAGGTTCGTGATTTCATTAATATTGCAAACTGCATCGCATCATTAGTGTTGAGTGTGTATAGGGCAAAAAAAAAAAAAAAAAAATGTTGTTGCCGTGTAGCAGCTAGAATGTAGCTACAATTTGATAACAAACACAAATGAATGTTACCAAAGTGCTAATATTGCTCTACAACACGCTATGATCCTCGTAATGTACTAATTAGTCGGGTTATATTATCCATTTACGTGTGTGCATTATCAGAGATCATCGTCGGGTGATTCAACGCCTGCAACGGTATTGAGAGGAAGAGGAAGGGGGAGAGGGAGAGGAGGGAGAGGCAGAGGACCGGGATGCAGGCGCGGAGGAAGAGGAAGAGGAGGAGGAGAACAACAGTCACGACCACGACGTCAACGACCGGCACCTGCAGCTGAAGATGTTGCTAGAATTGAAGATCTCCAAAGGCAGAGAAGCCACAGAGGTGTGTTTACTATTTATTTAGCCAGCAGCACATGAATAGGCTATGAATTTCTGTTCCCCGCCCACCATGCATGTAGTGAAACCATAATCAAAACGTGACTAATTCAGTATTATGGAAAACAAAGGGCAAAATATTACACAGCAATGTTTGCTTTTACACACCATTATAGGTTTTTATAGCTATTGTTAGGTCATTCCTAAACACGTGATTCTTTCACTGGATTACCTGCAGTGCTATTACTATACTGCATAACATGTTGTACAACCTGTAGAATACCTACCTGCATACCTGCTAGTCTAACCCTATCTTATTTCCTTTTATTCAGAATCTTCTGCAGGAGATGAGCCTCGAGGACTACAGAGACCTCACAGCTAGATTGTTGGAGAGACAGCCAGGGCTGGTCTTTGATTTATTGGCAGAGCGTCAGAGCAGACATGGTGCCCCTGCATCTGCAGAAGTAGTGGGAGTACCTTGGTGTACCTGCAACAACTGCAGAGACATGCCCACCGACCTGGAAAGAAAATTCTGTGGCCAAGACCCAACCCACTGTGTGAGCCTCCTGCCACATTTTACACAGTACTGCCTGGATGAGGGGTATTTGAGAATACATCGGCAGTACCGGGAGGAAATAACAGCATTTGGGAATCTAAGGGAGCCTGGTGATGACAACAGAGAATACCGGTATGCAGCTTACAGACACTTCATCTTCTGGCAGCATGGCGCATTAGGGCAGGGGAACAGGCGAGTGATTTCCAGCTGCTGTGTAAGCAGGATAAGGGAAAAATTCCCTGACCCTCAGGGACAATACACCGGCTACATTCCAGCTATATACTAGATGATTGACACAAGTAGCTTTGTAAATAGTTAAAATGTACAATAAAGGTTAAATACTGTACATTATACTGTAAATAGTTGTAAAGCAGCCATGTAAAGATTTGGAATTAGTATTATTGAGTTCTGTTGATTTCTATCATTGTTACAACGAATAAAAGATGTTACTTGAAAGTGTCGGTGCTGTATTTATTCTACATTAGTGATACAGATGATGTGATCAATGTCAGAATGAGGTGCGATAGCAACATGACACTCAATCATTTCGAAACTGTACATTTATTCACTCGTACTCGTACTCGTCGTCCTCCGCTTATCCGGGTCCGGGTCGCGGGGGCAGCAGCCTCAGCAAAGAAGCCCAGACAGCCCTCTCCCCAGCCACTTCCGTCAGCTCTTCCGCGGGAACCCCAAGGCGTTCCCAGGCCAGCCGGGTGATGTAATCCCTCCAGCGTGTTCTGGGGCGGCCCCGAGGTCTCCTC
>NC_065518.1:28962456-28972114 GCF_006386435.1 Epinephelus moara | reverse complement strand
GCCGCGCCTCCCCCCGCCTTGGATGGTCTCTGGAGTAGGGAATCCCAGGTGTGCAAGAGGGTGTAAGCCGCCGAGACCTATCAGAGTCTGGCGAGCCGGCCAGCTGATAAATGACACGTCAGCAGCACGTCGGATTACGCTTCTGAGGAAGACTGGAGTCACAGTCGAAACTGTCAAGCAGGTAACATCTCCTTACTTGTTTGTCTGAACACAAAAAACATAACTATCTTGACAAGAAGACAAAATGAACATAATTGAAGTTGAACATTTGTATTCAAACATCTTATCACATTGCCACTTACTGAAGAGGGCTCCAATCTGGACATGGGCGTCCGTGCAGAACTCCACTAGCTTTATCTCTTTTGACAGCTTGTCCACAGTCTGGATGAAACCCTCTTTCTCCATGATGTTGGAGTTCCAGTTTGTCTGCTGCTTGTCTACAGTAGCCATATGGATGATTTCCTTGGACTCAAGTTCCATGGTAGTGTAGCTGCAGTATTGCGCACTATGTCCTGGTGAGTCATTTCTGCCATCACCTGAAAAAAGGTAATTTCAAAATACAACACATAATGACAGGTGCTTGCAAATTAGTTTCAGTGTAACACCTTAAAAATATATGTAGATCAAGGTAATATACAAAAATACACACCTAGGACCACAACATTTTTTCCTTGAAGTTGGCTGATTGCCTCAGAACTCTTCTCCTCCCAGAATTCTTTTATCATGTCAACACAGTAAGTGTCCTGAATGGTGAAGTAGGTGTTGGGGTTGACCATTTTAATGTTCATGAATTTGAACAGGAGAGAAACTTTGGCATAGTTGTTGCCAGACAACAAAATGTTGCTGGAAAGAAGGAAGTCCCTGGCCTGCAAGCCGAACTTCAACACGGGCTGGGAATTCCACCTCCATAGACAGTGTCCATTGGGGCAGATCTAATGGTCAGATAAGAGAAGCCTAATAAATATGAAAAAAATATACTGCACAGTGTAAAATTGTAATGTGATGTGTTTCTCAAGGCTTACCCATTCAATGCTCATTGCAGTGCCCCTGACAGCGATGTGAAATGGGCCAGCACTGTCACACACTTGACCGGACCTCAGCACGCCCGTACATCTGTCTACAGGCAGAGTTAAGAAGGAGACGAGTTGCTCCAGGCAGTTTTCATAAATCAGTGCAGCTCTGATGCCAATGATGTCATCTTCTTTGATGACTTTCTGAGGTTCTGGCAAAATGGGCTGCTCAATACGCAGGGGCTCATCAGAAGGGACTTCATCAACAGGCAGGTCGTGCACAGTCTCATCGATCCCGATGGTTGGAAAATCATCTATTAATGGGGCTCCCTTTAGTGCACCACCCATTCTGGAAAGGCAGAACATAAGGGTTCAAACACATTTCAATCACAGATTTTCCATGACTTTGTGCCAAATTTCCTTGACCTTAGTCAACTACAAAAAAAGAAATACAATTCTCAATACTCCTGAACATGTGTAAATGTAAAACCTTAGCACAGAAACACTGAAGGATGTTACATTAAATAATTTAGCAGACACTTTTATCCAAATCAATTTACAAATACAAATAGTGTAAATAAATAATACCTTATATTCCCCAGGCTATAAGAGCCACTTACATAAATGCAGAGTTGAGATACAGATTAGAGGGTATAGAATCAGGAGAGAAGTAGGGAGGGAAGGGAAGATAGAAGGAGAGAGGAGCAGAGAAGACAAGTGCAGTGAGGAGAAAAGTTGCTCTCGGAAGAGCAGGTCAGTGGCCCTGCATTCATGAGGATATGTCTGAGAGAGGGTCATCAAGAAGGGAACAACAGATACAGATTTGTATCAAAATAGTAGATTATGACTCACCGCATAGAAATTGGTGGAAGATACTCCTCGTCTGAGTTGTCCTCACCATCATCATCATGAACTGTAGCCCCCTCTTCTACCAAATCAATTCTGCAAGACATAACTTGCTCAGATAATAGCAACTTCATGATTGATGTCGACACAACTCAAAATAGTAAAAGCAGCCAATGATAAAAACAGAACTGAGGCCCACTTACACACTGTTCATGGGGTCATTGAAGACATTTTCGTCCAGCTCCTCTTCAACGATGCTCATTTCATGTATGCTTACAGAAAAAAACAAACAAACATACAAACAAATAAATAAACATACAAACATACATACATACATACAGTATGTATAAATATGAAAACATGCAAAAAGACTAGTTACTATGTATACAATACACAATATGAGAATTAATGGGTTACCTTTGCTCAAGGTTTTCAATTTCAGGGGCTTCTGCAATTGCACTGAGATTTTCATCTCTGAAAATAATAATCAGAAATAAGGTAGTGAAGCAGATACAAGTTTAATTTGATACTTGTGCTCACACAAACAATGAGAAAATGCTTTCCCTGCAATGACTTACCTGTCGGTCCCACTGGAAATACTTGATAAAGGAGCAGCAGGAACTTGAGAAGGTTTTCCCTTGATGGGGGTTGATGTTTTCCCACTCCAAAGACCTCTCTCATAGCTGGACAAATCAGAATCAGGATTACTGGCCAAGTATGCTCAAAACAAAACAAAACAAAACAAAACAAAACAAAACAAAACAAAAACATGCAATTTCACTCTGCGTTGTTGACTCTATCCAACAGANGAGGATATGTCTGAGAGAGGGTCATCAAGAGGGGAACAACAGATACAGATTTGTATCAAAATAGTAGATTATGACTCACCGCATAGAAATTGGTGGAAGATACTCCTCGTCTGAGTTGTCCTCACCATCATCATCATGAACTGTAGCCCCCTCTTCTACCCAATCAATTCTGCAAGACATAACTTGCTCAGATAATAGCAACTTAATGATTGATGTCGACACAACTCAAAATAGTAAAAGCAGCCAATGATAAAAACAGAACTGAGGCCCACTTACACCCTGTTCATGGGGTCATTGAAGACATTTTCGTCCAGCTCCTCTTCAACGATGCTCATTTCATGCATGCTTACAGAAAAAAAAAAATTAAAAAACAAACAAATAAACATACATACATACATACATACATACAGTATGTATAAATATGAAAACATGCTAAAAGACTAGTTACTATGTATACAATACACAATATGAGAATTAATGGGTTACCTTTGCTCAAGGTTTTCAATTTCAGGGGATTTTCATCTCTGAAAATAATAATCAGAAATGAGGTAGTGGGGGATTTTCATCTCTGAAAATAATAATCAGAAATGAGGTAGTGAAGTAGATACAAGTTTAATTTGATACTTGTGCTCACACAAACAATGAGAAAATGCTTTCCCTGCAATGACTTACCTGTCGGTCCCACTGGAAATACTTGATAAAGGAGCAGCAGGAACTTTAGAAGGTTTTCCCTTGATGGGGGTTGATGTTTTCCCACTCCAAAGACCTCTCTCATAGCTGGACAAATCAGAATCAGGATTACTGGCCAGGTATGCTCAAAACAAAACAAAACAAAACAAAAACATGCAATTTCACTCTGCGTTGTTGACTCTATCCAACAGAGATGGGAATTGTGGCTTCAACTAGACATCTCCATGCCTTGTATTTGTTCTGCTCAGCCACTGAACCAAGTTAATTCACTAATTAGCTCGTGTTCCTGGCTGAAGAGCTGTGCTGATTGGAATCACCTGGTTTAGTGCATGAGCAGAACAAATACATGGCATGGAGATGACTTCCAACCTCTGCTATCCAATAAGTACACATAGCAATACAGACACTACACATACAGTGAACTCCGCCGGTAATACTCCTCCGGTGGAACAGTATGTTTACGTGGTTTCAGTAGCTTTCATAGTCGCGGTAAACGCCGGCTTTCAGTCGCGGTGAAGCCGGACTAAAAGCCGGTTGGAACAGGCATTATTAGCAGGCATTTACTGTGACAACAAGCTGGCTTTTACTGTGACTTTGACAGCTACTGAAACGACGTAAACATATACTGCATATGTACCAACGAGGCTGTAGCCTATTTTAGCAGGATCTACTGTTATGCTGCTTATGGTAATGAGGAACACTGTCTAACAAAACCGAATGAAAAACGTTAGCTTTAGGCTAATTTAGGCAGTACAGTTGACTTACTTGTCGAGGAGAAAGCTGGCAAATTCAGCGTCCCTTTTAAAATCTTTCTCCTTCATGAGCTCCTTCCACCAGGTGAAGGCTAGCCCAATGTTAACCCTCTTTCTTTGAATGCTCCGGTCACGTTGCCTTTTAACTTCTCTTTTTCACTTTCTTGGCGATGGTGAAACTGGCTCCAGTGCTGCATATGCATGGTCCTGCATTATGCTGCAGTTGTGCAGATTTGCCGGGGTAGTAAGCCTCCCTCGCTGAACTTCTCCTCCGGCGTCTCAATCACTCTGCACTGGCCCGCAGGGAAAACGCGTAGTTCTTCTGCGTTGGTGCTATTTGTCCCTTGCCGGTGGCTGTAGTTTCAAGATGGCAGACCGTCATGGCACTTCCCTACCCTTACGGCTTACCCGCCGTATGTATAAACAAATGTAAAATTCTTCGCTTACGAGAATGACACACATGTATAAATTCAGACATCGATTTTGGCCAGTAAACAACAGAAAATCTTACACAATGTCCCTTTAATGTCTTTGTGTATTGTTTTTCTCTGTGTGTGCATTTTGTGAGTGCAAGATGAAGAGGAAAGAAGACTGCAGAGGGGAAACTGATTCCCAATTTGGACTGCATGTATGTCTCGTTTTAGCACCTAATCTATGTCCCCCTACATCTACTGCCTGTCTGAAAGCAACTTGTACTTTAAAGTGAGGAGACAAAGTCAGCACTAAACCATAGGAAATTAGCACAAGCATTCAAGCAGAAAATAGGCTTTTTCTCTGGTGTTTGCTCTTTTTGCAAAAGCTGAAATACACAAAGTTTCTGCTGTTTTTGAAAACTAGCCAAATAAAGACATGAGCAAATGCCATGTTATTGCTAAACACTGTCATTATATTCTGGGGAAAAGGCAGCTGGATGGCATCTCCTGCGGGAGTTACTACCAGGCAAACAACTTAGTATGTGCTGGAAAAGAATGAACTGTGCAGTTGCTCATCTGTGCTCATCTGCATGAAGCATATTTGTCTTGTGTTCATGTGTGTGTGTGTGTCTTCTGGCAGTTCCTCCTAACAACAGGGTGCCATCTGGCTTTGAAGGGAGAGAAGGGAGCAGCGAGGAGTAGAGAGACAGCAAAGACAAGAAGCAGTCAGAAAAAAACACTAGACTCAGATGCTAACAGCAAACAGATGGGCAGAAAAGCATGTTGGCAACACGGCAAGTGTAAGTTGAGGCTTTTCAACTAATTTGAGAACTCTGCCAAGACAAAAAGGGAAAGGCAGAGGTAGAAATGATACTGCACATCTCAAGCATAACCAAAGTGATTTCCTTGCTAGGCTGAAGAAGCGTACAGAGATAATCATATTGAAGCTGAAAGGCACCAGCCCACTGATGGGCAAAAAAGGGGTTGTTGTCTCTGATTGCACACTGTAGAGACAATTATTTTTTTTCTATATGATAATGGAGATGAATATCCCATTTGTCCAGGACTGTAGAGGTTCACAGCTAAGGCAGCATCCCATACATAAGTGAAAAATTGGATTTAGAGATAACAAAGCATGTTGTGTCTTCATCAAGCATTTACTGCTGTGTTCACAAAGGTTTCCTGCTGGAAACAATCGTTTAACAACATAGTCAAACAACAATTTTATAAAGCAGGTTGAAGTCTTGTGTTTTGTATTTTGTTTGTAGGGCAAAAGGTGCTCTTATGTCTCTTTTACAAGTCTTGGTGGTGCTTTTTGTAGTTGGCATTGGATGAGGGTAGCAATTGGCTGTGAGTCACTTACTGAGATGAAGAAATCAACTAAGCAGTCTATATAACTCTCCTCCTACCAACTCTGCTAGCTGAGCTTTTCAAATGTAAAAAAAAAAAGTAAACATCAAGAAAAGATGGAGAAAATGGACACCAGTAATTTTAACATGGACAAGCAAGACCATCTCTGCATCCATATCTCCATTGGAAGCACCATGCAAGCGGTCCCAATCGTGTGGATCTGTCTGCTGAAAAAGCATAATGCTAGCCATTATACGGGTGTTGGAAAATAAACCGGATGACCTCTTTGCCCGCATCAGTTTCCAATGGGACATCAGGAACTAGCAATGGACTCTAGCGAAAGAAGGGGAGGAAGTGTGTGCTTTATAATGACTGGTGTGCCAGTGGAAATGGGAGGCGCAAGCCTGTTCCTGCATGCGCTGCACCACAGGAAAAATAAACACTATAGATCACTGCTATGCGTTGTTCAGAGGTGGCTACACAGTGGAGTTACTGCCCATGCTGGGGGGGGGGGCAACCATGCGACCACCTTGTTGAGGTCAATATATTGAAACAAACTACAACACATGCCCCCAATGACACGAGAGATGGAGCCAATCAGCTAATCTGGAGCACGTTCCAGGACACCACTGTCAATGTCATCGATGTCATCAATTCAATCATTCCAAATCCAGAAACCATGGATTACTAGAACCATTCGGTATACCATAAACACAATGAAAATTACAAACATGGACGTGAACAATCTTGCACAATTTAAATAATTACAGGATCACATTTCACTGGAGTTGTACCAGTTCATGATTCCATGTGCAAAATGAATGACTGATTTATTGATTGATTGCCATTTGGTTTACATATTAGGCTTTAGAAAACATTACCAGAGCAGTAATTCATCTGGATGCAGCTATGATGTTAGACCTCAACAGTTCACCCCTCTGGGCTTTCTTGCCCAGAGTTAGATGAGAGGATCAATATTATACCATATACTATGGTAGACTTTGGCTAATAACTGGTTAGCTTTATTTAGCAGAAAGACTGGAAATGGGCGAAAAGTTAACCTGGCTCTGTTCATATGCAACGGAATCCACCTTCCAGCACTTCTTAGGCTTACTATTTAACGCTTTATATCTAGTTTTGTTTAATCTGTAAAAAAAATTGACTTTTATTTGTGCCTCATTTCTGAATATGTGATGGGGTATTTCGAGCATGGAAAATAGTTTTTGAAAGCACATAAATTACATTGTGTGCAGTGGCGCCCCCAGAAACTTTTCATAGAGGTAGCCAGATGGTGTTACAGTAAATCTAAGGGTGGCACATAAAAAACAAAAGTCGTGAGTGAATTTTAGGAATTTGATAATGCTAATGAGATAAATAGGCTAGTTCAGAACTAGAGAGTTAAGGAATCACATACTGATTTATTTTAGTTTCTTATTTTATTGTTAATGTTACTAATTGCCTGATTTGCATAGAATAACACCAGTCCAGTTCACATGTCGAGTTCCACAACAGTCCTGCTTTAATGTGTTATGTATCTGTATATGCATGTTAAGCGATTCATTGTCAAATCGTCGATTCAAATGTCGTCCTGAGACCCGAACTTTTGTTTGGTATGCATTTTAATTTCTCCTTGCTATTTGGGATCAGTAGGTAGGGTGACCAGACATCCCGCATTGCGCGGGACTGCACAGCATTTCTGTCTCTTTTCACGCGTCACGCAAATTGAGACTGTGTTCCGCATGATTGGCATTCCCCCTGGCCAATGAGAAGAAGCTGCATGCAGTGGCCGGCCCACGTAGGCTCTCTGTTTATTGTCATAGTAGCACTGCACGTGCGTTAAAGCGCTAGGGCCCGCACCATATAGCAACTATTTCAACCTCCTTTATAGCAACAGGTGACACTCGTTAGCCAATGACACTTGCGCCGCGCGCGCAGCACGAGTGTCAATAGGCTCGTTTGAAACAAACTGCGCCTCGGCTGGAAAGTAGACGAGAGCAGGCGGCCGCAGCAGGGGGCGGTGACAAAAAGCCGCGGTGAAGCCGGACAGTTTCCCGACAGTTTAAAGCAGCCTTCAGTCCGTACAGGAAGTCACAGACACACTTAGATCCTGTCTGGAATGATGTCAATTCATTAAAAAAGTGATCAGAACCATATATCATTTTTTTTAAGTCTCCAGTTGTTTTGATTATGATAGATTAATTTATTAAAATGCTTTACAGGTGATCTATAGTTTATGTTCATGGTTTATTCTCTATTTTACATGAATTCTCCTGTAAATCAGCATCATATCAGTTTGACCTGTCCCCTCAACTACACAGGCTAAATAAACAGTGCTTGACTATAACCCAGATAGCACACATACATCTGGCCGACGTCGGCCTGAGGACGACACATTGGCCCTGAATTTATAACGTCTGTCAAGCGTCGGCCGCATGGGCGGATATCTTTAAATTTAATACACTTTTGTCCCAGCTCATCAAACGTCTCTGTTACGTCGGCTTTGGGTCGGCCCAGTGCCATAGAATGTCTGCCCACATAAGGAAGTTGCCACAGAAGGAGGAATTTCATCTCCGCGGTCTTTGTTTGGAACTGAGCTCGCAGGACACAGCATCTCATCGCAGTTGGTTTCAGGTAAGTTAATTGGAATAAACTGGCAGAAAATAGCTATGTTGTTTATTCTGTGACCATTAAAAGAGGTTCCTGGTGAGTGGCGAGGCACGACTGGGTGTATATAGCACATGTCCCCACCAGCTAACGTTATCTTTCGTTAGCTGTTAGCTAGTTTAGCTCATGTTAGCAAACAGGCTACAACTGTGGTGTTTTCATTTTATTTTCCCTAGTTGACATTATCTGCTCATCTTGAGCACTCGTTTTGGGTTAAAGTGGAAGTGCCCGGAGCTGCCACCCGTGGTCCCGGGCAGGGCTCGAGACTTGGGATCCACTCACCTATGGTCCCGCCCGGGCCTGACCTCCGCGGCCCTGGACGGATGCTCAAGTGTAGGTGAGCGGAGCGGAGAGGTCAGGTTGGGCAGGCCGACACTGTGTATCCCAGAACGGGTGCTCAAGTGTGGGTGAGAGGAGCGGAGAGGAGCGCGGATGTCAAATAGTGAAGTTTAAGGATGCCTTCGGTATGTTGTTAATGTGATTTTATGGGCAATTTATCAGTCGAGGTCTCCTCCTCTCTGCAAAGCAAACTGACTCGGTGGCTACAGGTAATAGCGCAGTTTTGAAACCACTGTTCTTCCGAGATGAAGGACTGATTGTTGAGCTGCTGTTAACAGTTAACGGAGTTAACGCCGGATCCCGTTATTTAACCGTTTCAACACTAAATTAAGCAGAGTGACGGACCCTTCAATCTGGCTAAAAGACAGCTGAAATGCTTAAAAAAATAATAATAATAATAAATAAAAAAACAGTGAAGTTGGGATTTGTTTCTTGAAGTTATGTGCTCATCGTCTTTTCTGTCTCTTGCAGGCTGCCAGGAGAAGCGGACTGGCCATCAGATATTGTTTTAGGAAATTTGAAAATAAAGTTTGTCAAATTGAGTTTTGTCTCTTCATTGTGCACACTTGCACACGAAATATGGTAACAGTCAGCTATTTTTGAATGTTATCACTGATTTCTCACATTGAATGGTGAAATATTTGTAGTTTGAAAGGTCCGACCTAAATGAATAAAGGTCGTAGTTAACGAAGCATATGAATATTAATATAGAAGGAGCGCCCACTGAGCGCAGCTTCTTTTATTGATTGTTTGAACGCAGGGGTCATTTTCGATTAAAGGCCAAC
>NC_065518.1:28951438-28961598 GCF_006386435.1 Epinephelus moara | reverse complement strand
AATTTGGGGCTGACTGGAAAGCTGTGACTCTTGTGGAGTCAGTGAGCCCCTTGTATTCATGTGTGTGCCATGTGTTTACACTCTTGCCTCATAATAGGCATATCATTGCAGTAATTTCACTGTATAAGGTGAGCTGTTTTTGATATTTTATACAGGTGAATCGAATCGAATGCCTGCTATTGACGACGCAATAAAACATCCATCGGTTAAAAGTAATCAATACTCTGAGTAGTTTTTGAGAAGAGTACTTTGTACTTTTACTTAAGTATTTTTTAAACACCAGTACTTTTACTTGTAATTGAGTACAATTTAAGCAATGTAACAGTACTTGTACTTGAGTACAAATTTTCAGTACTCTTTCCACCTCTGTTTGAACGCCGTGTGGTGGTCATTTTTGATTAAAGGCCGACGTCTCAGCGACGTCTTGGCAATGAGCAAACGCTCTCCCTGCTACGTCTTAACGATCTAAACTTGATACATCGGGCTGACGTCGGCCAGATGTATGTGTGCTATCTGGTATCTACTACTATCTCTACTATCTGGGAAGGTTCATATTTTCAGAGGAAAAAAATACAAGACAACAGCTTTCATTAAGGCTCAGTCAGATACAATCAGGGCTTCACATCTGTACAAATGTTATTTTAAGAATCCTCACATCCCACTGACCACAAGTCTCTGTGTTGCTAAACACTTCAATAAACAAAACAGTCCAGTGTTAATATAGACTCTGTATAGTTTATGATGAATGTATTTAGTCTTTGATGACTAAACTTCGTGCTGGGGGTGGGTGTCCCACATTGTCCCTCACAAACCTACTCCTTGTCCCACATTTGGTTTATTGGGACCTGGTCACCCTATCAGTAGGACCCGATAAGTATAAAAACTTATCCACAATAATTAAGTCCCAGTGTCCTCAAATGATATGATAATAAAGTCCCAATGTCCTCAAACAAGACAACGGTAAAATAAACAAGTTTCAACCATAAAATGTGATCAGATTTTGAGCCTTGTCCAGAGATCAGCTGCATGGCAGAGATGGCTGCCATCTTGTTTTTACATGGATTAGTGTATTATGCTCTTACTACCACTAGATGGCACCAAAAAAGTGTCCACAAATGAGTACAACAGGTCTAAGTTAAGTAGAATGAATAGAAGTGCAAGGTCCAGTAAACCCAAAATGTGATGTCCTCATATGAGGACACAGGGTCTCGGGAGGATATAAAGCTTTAACTTAAAAGAGTACAATGATTGTAAGAAACAAAACATTTACTGAGAACCAGCCTTCTTAGGTTAAGGGGAAACTTGTTGGTAGCAATAAAACCAATTTTCATTCAGATATCCTGAAAGGAGAATTAGAGGGAAAGTGGCTATGGCACTTGTTCCCTCACTAAAATTTAGCCTAAGTTTTCAGTGTTATTTAACCCTCTTCCCAACAAGCAAGGACAATGGCAGTAATGGCACAAACAGACAGTAATTTCAGCTGTATCAGGGGGGACATGTCACCATCCCCACTTGGGAGAGCCACTGATTGTTTGGAGCACTTTTTATCATGCAATTAATAGAATTTCATCTGAGAAAGAATAATTTATTTTGTCTCAATAAACTTGACAGTGCATCATTTTATTGCCTAAACATATGTTATTATGTTATTATCTTAATGCTATATATCGAACAATACATTGATTTTCAATTAGTCTGAGTGATAACTTGTCAACCGCAGAATTTAAGCACAAATATAATTACATACTTCACGAAAAGAAAATTGTCTCCAAAATATACTTAGCGTACTTGTGTTGAGAATGTCCCATTTATTTCCTCCACGAAAGACATGCATTTGTGAAACACTTGTGACACTAGCATTTGCACCCAGACCCTCTAATTATGGCTTGATCAATGAAAACATCCTGTTTCAGTCAATAGATGAGACAGAGAAAAAAGCAGCATAATTACACTCCGTTTTCATGTGCTTCTTTCCCCATTCTGTGTAGTCATCAAAGCAGCGAGATTGTTTTGTAGCCTCTCAGCCGGATTTGGGATTCAGATTAATAGAACCTCTTGGCTCTCGTGTCCTCATGGCTCAGTTTTGGGCATAATTTGGTTTTCTTTTACCCCTTCATCCTTCCTTGGTCCCCTTTGGTGCCTTTCAGACCCACACTGCTCTCATTTCCTCTCAAGCCAACCATATTTCATCAGCTGTTTCTCTTTTATTAAGAGACTCTTCTCTCCTCTCGCCTTCTCTTCCATCTATTTATATATCAAGCCCAGCAGCTTTAGATAAATTACTTCTGTGTTCTCTCACCCGCTTTGACAAATGCAGGTGCCAGACTCGAAACCTGAGACATTACACCTGTGCAATTACGCAAAAAGATCCAGAATAACACTGATAGATGAGTGCGGTCTCCATTGTCCTGCACAGCTTTAGTTTCCCATGTCAGACTTTGTCATATCCATTATTTCCAACTATCATGCCATCGTTCTCAGGGGGGTTTAACACAAGTTATAGTTGAACCTGCCACTCATGGCTGTAGTTTGAATATTGAGACATGAGGTAGCTTGGTGAATAATAGCACACAGTTTATTATTTATTATTATTGGGAAGCACTTTTGGAAAATGTACACAGGGTTGCTACTTGCTCCTGTGAAGCTGCAGCAGTTGGGCCATGATAATTGGTCATATTTCCCAAACCTTCACACTATTTATACACATATTATAGAAGAGGTACAGAAAAAGTATGTTTGACTGACTGACTGGAAGAAAAACATGAACAATCTTAAAATGTTCCTAAATGCTTGTGTGCCTTTTTTTCCTATGTACGCTATCTGATAATATTTTTAGAGACCTGAAGTCATGACATCACTTCCTGTCTAGCCTGCATCCACTACAGCAGTTTAGTTATTAGAAATTGAAACCTTCACGATTTTGCAACTCAGCTCGTCAAATCACCAGCGGCTGGTTTTAGAACATAAGGTTGGTCAGCTGTTTCTACAGCCAATCGGATTGTAGTAAAGTCCAATGGTTGAGTCAAAATGACCGCAGACTGCGTGTTTGCCTGCTGTGGTGCTGGGCCTTTTGTTTCTGTCTTCATGGTCTGCTGGTGTCTGATGGTGGGTCGCTGCTGCTTGCTGTATGTGCCATACACACACTTTCTCATTGACTAACTAATTGGCACTACTTACATATATTATTGTGGTCTATTTTATGATAAATACAGTGCATCTGATGCTCATTTTGTTTTTTATTTTTTTACCCTTCCATCACCACTACAAATGTAACTGTAGCCAGTATTACACTATCACTATCCTCATTTATATTATATTATTTATATTCAGCCACGAAATAAGCCTGAAAATCTCAAAAATCACAATGGCAAAACAGAGAGTTGTTGCATAGGGATGATACACCATCTCATCAAGTTGCATTGGTATGAAGCGGCAGGTTTCTAGAACGTTGCAGAACATGCATTGGACGTGCATTGGAAGTAGTTGCCTGTTTCAACTCGTCTCGTCACAAATCATTGGTCTGAACTGTCTGTGTTTTTAGGATTATTACAAATGTCAGTGGAATTTTGAACAAGGTTTTTTTTACTTCTGGAAAAGACCCCAAAAGGTCTGAATTCTCTTCAGCTCTCCAAAATGAAGTGGATGCTTTAACCAGAAACTAAATTAAAAAAAGAATTAAAGAGCAACTTAACATAATCTCATCCTTACCAGTTTTCATACTGTCCCCACTGCTAATGGTCAGTGTTTCCAGCTATTTTAAATTGAAAGTACCTAAAGCCTGCTCAAAAAGTTGCATGTTGTTAGATTACGCCATGAGCTACTAAGCTTATTTGTGATATAATTGCACAACTATTTACAGTAAGGCCTATATGAATCTCTAAAAAAGATGTAGTAGCAAATTAAAAGACATTATTTGAATATATAGAGTAGAAAAAAAATGTAGGAAAGCACTGTTTTAAAAATACGTACAATGTAACTTTGAAATGAAGGAGCTAGGCAGGAATGTGCAAAATATTTTAGAGGATGTACAAAGTTTCACAGTGTTAAGAAGACAGGAGAAATAGAAAATGCAAAGTACAGACATAGCAGTCTAAAATGATGTGTGCTAATGAAGATAATGACAACTTTATAATCCCACCGGGGGCAATTTGTTTAAACAGCTTGCCTTGCCCACATACAGTAACATCTAGATACATAAATGTGCCAAGAAGTTCAGTGGAATGAGGGAATCTATAAATAATAATTTAAAAAAAGTTATTAGACTGATTATAAAAAGCGGCAGCCTGTCAATCAGAGAAGGTGTTTGCAGCCAATCACTTTCTCTGATTGATACACCTCAGTCTGTCCTTGTCAGGCACTAGCATACCAGTTGGTAAAGTAGGAGTTGAGGATGCACTTAATAATGGCAGGGTAAGTGTATGGTTAACTGTACCATCAATGCCTTTGGCAGGTTCAGCTTCTTCAGCTGCCACAGGAAGTACCTCTGCTGTGCTTTATTGAGGTCCAGGTGATGATGGAGACCAGGAAGTGGCAGAACTCCATGTGTTGACAGGGAAGTCACTCAGGGTGATGGTGGGTGGCAAATCCACAACCATCTCCACTGATTTTAGGGCATTAATAAGTTGCTTTGTCCACACCTGGTCATCAGATGGTTAATGGTCCACCTGGTGAACAAGCGCAATGAGGGTGGTGTCATCTGCAAACTTCAGGAGCATTCAGGATTGCTAGAGGTGGCAGACTGCTTTGGATGGAAAATGCATGATGTTGACTTTGTTATGCTGTAACAGATGCTGTCAGTGATTCAGTTTGTTTTCATGTTCTCCTGCAGCTGATAAATAGTTTTAATTATTAAATCTAGGCTTGACACAGTTTCCTCTCAGTGAGGCTTTGCTTATATAGGCTACATTATAATATTGTGAATTCAGGCAACTGGCATATTTTGCCAATGAACAGCAGGGGTGATCAGTGCTACCTTCTTCTGAGACACTATTGGAATTAGGTCATTACCTCTCACTATAACTTACTGATATAGTGTGAACAGTGTGAACACTGCCATGAATTGACATTACTCACTGGAATTCAAGGAGGAGGTAACACAAGCATGAAAGTGGAATTGATCTTCAGATTTCTCAGAAAGCAAATAACTGCATATCTCAAAACTATTGCTTCAACATTCTAAGATCTAGTGTTCCATATGTATGTTTGTGGATGTACTTCTGTTTGTTTTGTTTTCCAGCAGGCCACATAATTTCTTTTCTTAACGTCGTGCCAATGTATTGTCTGCCCAATGACTGTGTGTGCATTTTTGATTGTTTCCATCCATTGAGGGTTTTTTTTTTCCCTTACATGAATTCAGTCTGCATGAATTTATATCTCTTCTACAAAGAATGGAGAAAGCGTGTGGTGATGTAGCAACTGAAGCATATCCGGGCTGGATTAGTCATGCCCTACAATTCTTTGCCTGTTGCTTCAGCGTTGATGTTTTGATAAGGTCTTGCACCCAGACAAAAAACAAATGTCATGACGGAATGTAATTTCATTTTGCTTAACAGCACAAGCATAAAGCCTATTGTATGTAGCTAATTTTTGTTTAGTGTGCTGTATAAAACCATATACAAATATAACAGTGTGCTGATACAAAAAACATAATTTGATATATTTCATTGAATATCATGAAAAAGCACTTTCTCCCTCAGTGTTGCTTAACTGTCAAGTCCTACACTTCACTGCCAAGGAGGGCCATGTGGCACTACTACTTTTAATGCATGCTGGATCCCTACACAGTTCTTTTGTTTGTGCTACTTTAAAAAAGCTGCAAGGTATAGTTATTCTTATAGTAATTCTTAAGTATGCATGCCAGTGTTGTTGCACAAGAAAGGCATGCTAAGGTAGAAAAAGAATTGTTGTGTATTGGTCATGATGAATTTGAACAACTATCTGAATAACTAATAACGGTCAAACCTACACATAATTACACATGTAGATCTTGTCAAACCACAGAGAACCCATCTATCCAACAAAACAAAAAAACAAGCAGTACAAAGTGCCAACTTCAGACAAACTTCCTTTCCTCATACGAATAGCTTCTCTCAGCCAGCCCTTCAGGATAACATTTGCTTTTGACCCTCGGGTGAGAGCTAGATGGGGTGCTGACACTTCAACAAAAGCTAACCAGCTGAATAGGCTACTGATTATATCGGCTGCGATCAGTCAGACAAAAGCTGCGACTATAAATGAGGTGCAACACTCCAGACAGGTACGTAACTGTGGCCTTTTGACGAATTTATAGGCTATTCATTCTGGACCCTATATGTTGCGCAAACGATAGAGAGATATCTCAATGCATTGTGAGGATGTCAGTGACATTTTACAAGAATGTGCTTTTCCACTGCCATACTTCTGTCATCCTAGGATTTCTCTTATACCAGGTACAGAGATGGGTACTAAACATTATAGCTGTCTGAAAAGTATGCCAGTGACGTAAGTATTGTGCACAATAATTGCTACAATGTAAAACAACATGAAAAATATAAAGATTTTAGGCCAAGTTTTCAGGGTAATTTAGTAAGAATCTTTTTTGAAACTTTTAAAAATAGTTTTTCAGGATTTTAGTGTTTACGGATATGCCAACATCTGACAGCAAGTAGATTTTTATTAATATACAAATCACAGAGTATGGAGCCCTGAAACAGACAAAATGTAGTAACATTATTAGTGATAAAAGAAATACCTTTCACCTTTAATCTCATGGAAGGTTAAAGCATCTCACTACAATTATTTACATAGAAATCTGATTTAGTGATGTATTCACTTCTAATTTTGTCTTGTCTGACAACCTTTACCCTGAGCAGCAACCTCCTCGGGTGAAAAATAACGCAACACCAAAGTGCCAAAAACTTTAGTTCTCTGAATGGCCACTGGAGGCTGACTTTGAAAACCAGGCTGTCCTCAAAGAGCCCCATGTTAAAATGCCCAACTTTACAACAAAAAATAACATGTTTACAACCTGGTGCAAAAACTGGTTTTGGTCTCTATAGCTAATTTCCCCCTTCATGACAAATGTACAAGGAGGGATTTTTACATAATTAACCTGTTCACATTTCATTAAGGCTTCAAGTTATGCATTATTAAGGAAGGGCCGTTCTGAGTGCCCAATGGTGTCCTTGGCTTCTGAGTCAGATCCAACCCTCGCTCCTATTCAGTGTCAGCCTTTTGTCCAAATATGGTCACTTCTGGCTCCAAAAAACAAGATGGTGACGGCAGTAATGCTGATTCTAAGGTCTCAAACATGAGTCCACAAACATTGGGTGATGTCATGGTAGCTACATCTAGTATTTTTACAGTCTATGATTTTACTTCATTTAGTCAGTTTTGGGGCTCCATGCTCTGTATTGTTAAAATAGACTTGCTGTTACCAACATTGTGACCCAGGTGTTGCTAAATTCATGAAAGAAATCTTAAGGATTGTACTGTATCTTTAAACAACTGAGATATGTAGTGAGATCAGTTCTCGCAAGATAAAATGTTTTGTTCAGTTGGATTTTTTTTTGTCCATTTTCAAAAACTAAATAATTATATGGACATTCAGTTTGTAAAATGTACCAATGTTCATTAAAAATCAAAGAATGCAAAACAGTATTCACTATCAATTACATTTTACTGTGTGTGGTAACTTACAGTACTGTTTATGTAAACAGCTGGACTGTGAAGCTTTGTCCATTTACAGCTCTAAGTTTATGCTCATATTCCTCCCACATTGTTATCTCGTTAGTCTACTACTGAAGATTACAAAAAAACTTTTACACACTCAGCTGATGGGAAGGTTACACAGTTCTCTGTGGTATGGTAGACATACTTACCAGTACTTTTTTCAACTAGTTGTCAATATTTAGTATCACTGAATACATCTTATACTCTAAATAGACAGTTGGGTGATTACTTCTTTATATAAACCTGCAGTTCCTTGTATGGCCACTTGACTCTGGCTTCAAAAACTAGTCAATCCTTTATGGATCCCCATGTTAAAATATCCATCTTTACAGCAGAAATAAACATGTTTACAGACTGGTATAATAAATGTTTATGTCTCTTTAGTTAATTTTCCAGCTCATGACATCTCTACAGGGGTGAATTTTTATGTAAAATGCAAAATGTAGGTTGGGGCGGCACGGTGGTGTGGTGGCTAGCTCGCCTCACAGCAAGAGGGATCCTGCTTCAATCCCAGGAGCGAGCCTTTCTGTGCGGAGTTTGCATGTTCTACCCGTGTCAGCGTGGGTTTTTCTCCTGGTTCTCCGGCTTCCTCCCACATTCCAAAGGCAGGTTGGGGATAAAAAAATTGGTGACTCTAAAATTGCCCGTAGGTGTGAATGGTTGTCTGTGTCTATGTGTCAGCCCTGCGATAGTCTGGCTGTCCAGGGTGTGCCCTGCCTCTCACCCAGTGTCAGCTGGGATAGGCTCCAGCACCCCCGCGACCCTCAAGAGGATAAGCGGTTATGAAGATGGATGGATGGAAAATGTAGGTCGTGGCCACTTGGAGTGACAGGTGGGTGCTGTGAGTTGACTAGTCGCTGTCACATCGACAGTGTTGGTTAGGTAAAGTAAACATGGCGTAACCCCAGATTCACAGAATGTAGGTGTAGCCCCTATTTCAGTGTGTTTTCTGTTTGTGGAAATTAGTTTAAGGATTTTACTCACATTATAAAGTCATTTTCAGCGTTGGTTGTGCTAAAAGCCCAGTTGGACATTTAGTTTTTTCGGTAAGTGTATTTTGTTTTAATGATTTTAAAGAGGCAACAGATAGGATTCGTTTTTTTTTTTTAGCTTGGCGCCACCTAGCTTCAGCAGTGTTGCTCGCACTGTCGCAACGACCAAATTGACCATGGGGATCAGAGATAATCAATAAAATGTAGGCTGTAAAGCCACCAGTATACCTCTATGTATATGTAGAATGAGAAGGTGTGTGGACACTCTACTAAATAAATGAGAGAGACCGAGCAGCAATTATTAGATTTATCTGAAGAAAAAACAAATCGTAATGCAAATAATTATAGCAGAATGCACAGTACCAGTACAAACAACTCACAGTAAATGATACCAATATGTACAGCATCAGTACAAACAACAGTAGACACGTAAGGGATAATGCATAGTGAGCCGGTGACTGTTGAAAAATAACTCCCGACAGGCGAATGCAACCCCGACGCGCATCGGAGGTATTTTTTCAACAGTCACCGGCTCACTATACATTATCCCGCTTATAACATGGTTTACTACTAAAAGATTCAAATGTTAAAACTGGCCTCAATATTATTAAACTGCTGGCAGAGTGTATTGACAGAGGAGAGGCGTTCACCAGACAAACGGGAGCGGAAGACAGGATTTTACTCCATTTCTCCCGGTCGGAGAGGCTGGGTGCCCAGTAGCTGCTGCGGTGGCGGTGGGGGTTATCACTGTCCGAGGGCTGCCGTAGAATGGCAACGAGGATGTCAGCTGACCAACACTCGCTACCCAGTCCCTGGTTGCGGCGATTTGCGATGCTGGCCAGCTAGGAATGAACTAGCAGCCAGTACAGTACAGTCCTCTCTCATCTAGCTAACATTTAGCCGTGTTACTTACTGATCCATTAGAAAGAAAGCTAGCTGGATGTCGGTTTTGAAGCCTCTTTGGTCACGGAGCTCCCTCCATCTCTTGAACGCCTGACTGAGGTTTACTCTTGTTTTTCCACTTCTTTTATCACTCTCCTTTTTGTGCATCCTCGCCTCCTTAGACAGATTAGCTCATTTTCTTTTGGGAGGCCGTTTTTCACTTATCTCCAAACTTTATCCGTCTGCCATTGTGCTCGTGACTCAACTATCTCATGCCCCGGCCAGTTCCTCATAAGGACCGGCTCCAGTCCCTGATTGGCTGACCGACCAGTTTGGCAATACATGACGCATTTCCTGCCGTAAAGCAGATTTTTTCTGCAAAAATTCATCCCCGGTGGCAGAAGCTTATTGCATAGATTGCAAAGCCATTAAGTAACCTATGTAAACGCTGATAGTCTGATTTTACTGTGTATACCCACAACCCACATTATTTTCATAATGATATACAGTGGTGTGAAAAAGTGTTTGCCCCCTTCCTGATTTCTTACTTTTTTGCATGTTTTCCGCACTTAAATG
>NC_065518.1:28936260-28950405 GCF_006386435.1 Epinephelus moara | reverse complement strand
TGTAGCTTTGGATTTTTTTCTTCCTCATTAATAAAACCCTTCATTTAAAAACTGCATTTTATGTTTACTTGTGTTATCTTTGACTAATGTTTAAATTTGTTTGATGATCTGAAACATTTAAGTGTGGAAAACATGCAAAAAAGTAAGAAATCAGGAAGGGGGCAAACACTTTTTCACACCACTGTACATAGGCAAAAATGCTGTCTGTTGCTTCTTTATTTTTTTGGTAGCAAAAATGATTGTCAGAGTTAGCCATAGACTGTAACTGCATTGTGCAAAACAAGCTAGCAGCTAGCGTTAGGGAAAGCTCCACTCTCTCATCCAATTATTGTCACTTCTGGCTCCAAATATCCAAGACGGCGACAGTCAGAATGCCAAACTCGATGCTTC
Organism: Epinephelus moara; assembly: GCF_006386435.1. Classification (NCBI taxonomy): domain Eukaryota; kingdom Metazoa; phylum Chordata; class Actinopteri; order Perciformes; family Serranidae; genus Epinephelus; species Epinephelus moara. The sequence continues at coordinate 28,950,015 of NC_065518.1, read as the reverse complement.
AAAAAAGGAGTCCACAAACCAATGGGTGACATACCAAAGGCTAAGTCCATCATTTGTATACAGCCTATAATTTGAATATAGTCGAGTATAATAAGTTACTCTTTTGTGCGACTTTGTGCTTTCTTCAGTTGAAACTCAGGGCCAAGGTATGTGTGCAAAATACCACATCAAATTGATCTCCAAACTCTGTAAAGATCAAGCCTCTGAAATGTCACAAGTCTCTGCTCCTGTCCATCAATTTGTGCAGAAAACACTGATTAGAGCCATAAAGTACTCTGGATATCTCTGGGTCTGTGCCTCGCTCCCTGCCAGCACTTCATATTAGATGCGTAGTGATCCGTGACAGCACCAGCCGCTGTGTATTTATATTTTCTGAAGTGAGTGTCATCAGAAAGATGAGAGAAATTTGTACCAGAGAGCATATTACTAGATGCAAACAAGGATGCATGCGTTGGCTGGCTCAGTGTTAACAATGTTTGGCTTTTTGGACTTAACAAAGACAAGTCTAATAAGTGTTAGATCCCTGGGTCACACTGAAGCAAAAGCAGAGACCAAATGAGCTCTGGTGCTCTGGCAGCAAGGCTTTGATATGACAACACAGTCCAGCCTCATCTGCTTCAAATGAGGTTCACATATATTGACATGCACAGTGAACAGTCTCAAAAACAGCATATGCTTCAGTGTATTAAGTAGTTCAAAGGACCGAATCATGGGGAAATTAAAGGCAATGGTAGAGTTACTAAGTACTTCTTCTCAAGCACTGAACCTAAATAAAGTAGCCTGGAAATCCAGACCCAAATCTCGAAAGATTTAGGGTCTGGCCATGAGTAATGAAAGTGGCCTAACTCCAGGGGCGGCACCAAACATGCATTTGAAAATATCACTGCACGCAATTGGATAACACTACGACCAATCAGAAGAATACACGGGGTGACGTATCCAGAACTTAGCTACCAGCGGAGCTAACTGGTAGATTAGACTCTTGCCGTATCCGGTCGGCAAAACAGCAGAAACGTCCTTCTTGCAAAGGAAAGATTCGAGCGCCGTCTTCTATTCCTCTTTTAGAGAAAAAGCCAAGTCTAACTCGATCATTGTAGCGGCCAAAGCTGTTTCAAACAACTGGTGTTCATCCGTAGCCATCTTGCAATGTTTACTGACTGATTCCGGACTTTGTCGTCGCAGCGCTGTCATCATCTGTTTAGTTCGCCTCTGGCCCACCTATATCAGATACACCGATGTGCTCGGCTCCAAGGGCATGGGCAATGAGCATCATTACTGATTGCCAGAGTGACTCGCTGAGCAAATTCAAATTGTGCTCTTGCGAGAACTCTGAATTTCCAGGCTATAAGTAAAGTACAAGTACCTCAAAATTGTACTTGAGTATTTACATTTTATGCGACTTGCTTACTGCTACTACTGGAGGCAAATATTGTACTGTTTACTGCAGTCATTTATTTGACAGTATTCCTTAACTCTGGCTGTTCTCATGCAGTTTCCTCATGTTTTCACACTAAAAATAATGCACCAAAGCTCATACATACCCAATGTAAGGATGAGCCAGTAATTTATGCATGACATTTTGGAACGCTGTGATCCTGTGGCCAATGCACTAATGGGAGTAAAGAAGGTAGCAGTCCCCAGTTTTTATGTTTATTTCCCTCTGTAACAAAAGTGTGTGTTTAGCTTTAGGCAATAAAAGCACATGGTTAGGTATCAGAGGTGGGGGACTCGAGTCATATGACTTGACTTGAGTTCAACTCCAGTCGCAAATTTGACAAACACTGATCAAAGACTCAACTTTACTCTGACCTGGTGTTCATGACTTGAGACTTGACTTTGACTTTTGAATATATGATGGCGCATATATAACAGCAGGGGAGGACCCACTGGCTGATATTCCTGCCCATGCTACCACAGCTCTGTCCTCCTTCCTGCAGCTCTACTCGGAGGAATGGCAGCATGTACAGCAGCATCATTAGCTTCACCCTGTGCTTTTATTCAGTTCTATCTCAGTGTTACATTTGAGTTGCATGTTCAATAACTCATTCAGTATTGAACTTGCTTTATAACCAGCAACACACTGTCAGCTTCGGGCCGTTACACACACACACAGTCACCACAGTGAGAGCCAATACATGCGCTGCTAGCTTTATATGCTCAGGCTCTGCTCTTATTTGTACAAGGTCTCGATACTGCCACAGTGTGTAATGTTCTGTTCCTGCCTGCTGTCCCAACATAAGTTCACTATCTGTGAGTGTGTGTATGGGCACTTGCCGAGTGCATCCAAGCATCATGAGATAGTATCCCCAGTGAAGTTTTTTTTGGCCTTCAGTTCCTGCAACAGTGTGTTACTATCTCACCTGCTCTCTGACAGCAGCAGGTATGTCATGTGTGTGTGCCATGCCGGTCATTCCTTGTCAGATTTATATGATCGTATGACACGTCTGATCTGAAAGCGTTTCATTGCAACAGTCCGGAAAACATGGCGGCGCACCGTAAGTTTGTTTTTGTTTGCATGGTTGCTGAGCAATGGAGACTTTGTTGGTTCAAACGACTTTAGGCTACAACGGGCTTGCACAGACTTTTTTTCCAACACAAATCAACAGTGGAAATAGAAATGCCATTGCAAAGTACTTGTATGATTTTTACAACACAAACACTTAATTAAACAGCATATATGAGGACAAATAACTTTGTTTACCATTCACAATGTGTACAGCCATCTTCGTCGTGACGTCAATTCTACCGACTCGGTCTACCTGGACCTTGCCCGAGTTTGATGACGAGACTTCCGGGTAGAACGGGTGTTCTTTTGTACTTTTCCGGACCGGAAACCGTATCAATCCCAGTTCCGGCTACCAATAGAATGCAGCATTACACCCTGACTAGAGGGCTCGAAGCAGGAGAGGAAGTATTTAAATCCTTTACAAGTAAAGGTACTGTAAAAATGCCCCCTGTGACTGTTGTAGTCTACTACTATATATGATCTCATGAGATTATTATGACTCATGCACTGATGTTAAAGTAGGGTTTTACTGGTGTAGCTGATTGAGGTGGAGCTGGTTTTGAACTATTAACTAATGATTACTTTCATTATGGGTTATTCTGTTAATATGGGTTATTTTTTTCAGTAACTGACTGATTGTTTGGTTTGTAAAAATTCTGGAAATAGTGAGAAATAGCATCACACTTACCCAGAGCCCAAAGTGACATCTTCATAATGTTTATTTGTCCAACCAACAGTTCAAACCTCATCATAAATATCATTATTGAATAATAAAAAGCAAAAGCAGCAAAAGAATCTTCATATTTGTTAAGCTGGAACCATGAAATGTTTTTGAAAAACAACTTAGATGATTATCAAAATAGTGTCACATTTATTTTTCTGTCATTTCACTGATTAACTCATAGTTCCAGCTGTACTTGAACATTTTCATATGTTTCGAGTGCAAAATCTTAATTTGTAAAGTAACGAGTAACAGATAAATATAGTGTAGTAGAGGTAGACAGTGGCATGAAAAGAAATGACTCAGATTTATACTTACAGTACCTGAGTAAATGTGTTTAGTTATATTCCACCTGCACTTGTGAGTACGACTTGACTTGTGACTTGCTTGACCTGAGCAATGACTTGACCCGACTTGCTTGACTTATAGCAAGGAATTTTCTCGCAAGTGACTTGGGACTTGCTTGAGACTTGAAGGTTATGACTTGAGACTTGCCTATGACTTGCACGTGTGAATGGTTTGGCTCAACATTCACATAATTAGTGAACAGCGGGCTCGTGGATAAAAGTCTGGGGCTTGTAGGACCCATCCACTTACTCTCTCACCCACCTTAGGACTTTCAAGGTCTTTCTGTTACGTTGTTGCCATGGCCATTACAAACTCATGCCACCTGGCGGTGTATCATACTGCAAAAGGTGCCCATTTGTGTTGGTGTCTGATGCTGTAATTACTGACAGTGCGGCGATATTTGACGAGTTGGGAATGAGATCAGGTTCGACCTTTGCCTGAGACTTTCTCCAGGACACTGGTGTTTAGAATCATGTGAACTTTGAGTCATTTTAATGTATGTCCTCACCATGTCTCTCTTTCTAAACCTAGCCTCTGTAACTTAACATTAATTAGGCAACTTTACATTAAGAATATTACATCACAGTGGGCCCCTTAATTCGTAGGACATCATACCAACTGTTGTATGAGGATACATTGCATTACTAGTTACTTTGCAGATTCAGATTTTTAATACAAAATATCTATCAACAAATGTATTACAATATATTATCATAGGTTAAGCTATCCAGCAATAAAGTAATTCATTAGCCCCATGTTATCCAGCTGCAACATTAAAGTTTAATGTACACACTGATGCATCAATAATTATAATCCAGTTATCTGATTCTGAAATTGGCTATTCTGCATATTTTTACTCACACTTTGATACTTTAATCATTTGCTAACACCTTCGTACTTTTAAGTAAGATTTTGCATGCAAGACTTTTGCTTGATACAAAGTACACTGTAGCGTTGCTACTCCGAGTACTTCCTCCACTGCTGGGTGTATGCATGTTATTTCAGAGAAGCCAACAGTCCCACCTATTGTTCACTTTCACGCCATCCAAGGACTCTTTGACAGTCTTCCGATACTCCAGTCCCTGACTGAAACTCTATATGTCCATTTTCTCTTCAACCTCATTTCCTACCAGCGTTTGGGTCTTTATCTTACTCAAACACACTGTCACTAATCACTTTCTAAACCCCAATCTGTCATTCTGTTCAACCAGCCTCCTTGTTTTTATCAATTACTCAATCAGTGGAGTCACCTTGATCAATAGCCAGCGGCAGCCATCAAGGAGGATTAAGCAGTAATGACACTGAAATGGGGTTGCACAGGTCTTATCTGGATCTTCTGTGTTCAAATAAATTAACCTGACCAGGTAACAGTTCTTAAGAAAGGCTCCGGTGATATATTACTTAAAATTATTTTAAAAGGCTTTTCACTTGTGTATAGCTTGCAATATTATATATCAAACAGTTAAAGCTGTACTAATTCATGTTTTGCTTGAAAAAAAAAAAGATCAAACATCACTGTAATGTGAAAGGTGTCACTTAAAAGTGACAAACCCATAGAGAACTAGAAGGGCACTTGGAGAGCGTAAACCTCCTCCAAGGCCAACTGCCTTATATTGCAATGTCGAAGGTGCAGTACATGACATTCAGAACATTGATTTAGCAGCTCAACAGCTATTATTCATGTCCCCATTGGCTATATAATTGCCGCCACTCTGCACTGCCCACATCCAGGGCTGGGCTTGCTGTAGTTCTCATATGGGAATGTATGAGCAGCAGGTAATGACCACCAGGCTAATGTCATGCACTGTTCGTATGTTTTCCTACATATCTACATATCCTACATAATCATGAGCCAGTATTTTCTGTATAACCTATAACATGAGACCAATGTCCTGATGGAAGTTAAGTAAAGATGGAAGTGGTCCTTTAAGAAGGGCAGGTTGGGGTGCTGGGTTGGTCACGAAACACAGGACTTTCCCTACGAGTCGTGTTTGGAACCATGTGAACTCTGAGTGAACTCAATTTAAGATACGTCCTCACCATGTTTATTTTCCTTAACATAACCACAGCAACTTCACTCGCCTAAACCTAACTTCTGTAGCTTAACTTTAAATACGTAACTTTACATACATAACGTCATTCATAGGGTACTGATTTGTAGGATATCATACGAACTGTTGTGGGTGCATTTGAGATATTATACATGCCGGTGTATGGGGATATATTGATGAGCACACTATTAACTGTGTCAGCACTGTTGCTGTTATTAGCAGTGTTAGCGCCACTGATAATGCCATCCCAACCCATGGTGGCAGAATGGTCCTGTTACGGAAGTGTTACACCGACCCTCAGGTCCCCACCCCCACATTGCCCCAGTGACTGTGAACTTATCTCTATTATTAGCTCTGTCAGCACTGTTGGCATTGTTAGCACTACACTGCTAGCTGCCACCATTTCGGCCGGCCACCCCCATGCTTGCTTGTGATGTCGAGGGGGAGAGACAACAATTTGTGTATCCATATTCGCATCTGCTCAAAATTAAACAGGATTTTCCTTGGCCCCTGTGACACCCTTCCACCAATTTACATGAGAATAGGGCTAGTAATTTTTTTGTACTGCTGCTGATAAACAAACAAACACACAAACCAAGCTGAATAAATGACCTTCATCTTATTAAAAAAAAAGTTGTGTACTGAACCACCCTTCAGCCTGTTTCATGTCCTTGAAAAGACAACTCAACTCCTCAATTTTTTAATAGCCTAAGAAAAAATACATAACATTTTCTATTCAATTTCTATTAACTGATACATTAATATTTCATATAGACCTGAGAATAATGATTAAAAAGTGTGCCTTGTAACAATTATTTTATGACATGTTCATTCTTGGCCTGGTGTGTTTCTGTGGCAGACAAAAGTAGGACCAGGTATGATTGATGGGAACGTTATTGGGTGTACATTCAGCAAATTCTCTGTGATGGATGTTCCCAGTTTTCTCTTGGAGGGCATTTGGTCAAAGTGTCCTCAGGTGTGGAGGTGCAGCTTCATTGGGCAGCTTGTGCCTCTAGTTATTTTGAGGTGTCAGTGCAAAAATCTTGAAAGCAAGTGAGAGAGAGAGAGAGAGAGAGAGAGAGAGAGAGAGGGAGAAGGACAGACAAAAGGGGAGATGCGGAACTTTTTAGATTAACTGAGACAGAGCTCCTCTGTACTGCCGCCCAGCTCCAAAGTGTAATCCAGCACTCAACTTTGGTATTGACCAGCAGCTGCTTCACTCTCAATTGATTTGATTCATGTTGAAAGGAAAATAACTACTTTTTTTGTGTTTTACAGGGTTCCCTATGCATTTAAACTGGACATTAAATCAATAGTTTCTTCTAAAATGTGTTGCATAGACTTTGTTGTTTGATTTATTATTGTATTTGAAGATGTTCACAAGAAATAAGAACCAATGCCTTTTTGAATTAATACTCTTCAGAGATTTCAGAAGCAATTCTGATGTACTTTTTTGTAATTTGGAATGAACAGACTAGTGCTTTAAATCACAATCTTAAAACATGGGTCTCTCCAAAACATTCCCCAAAACCACTCTGAAGCATGAAGTGCATCCGTCAGTGCTTACACACCAATAATTTACTTCAGTGAACACAGTTCAAGAGTGTTCACTTGATTTCAGTGCCTTCATGTTATTGTCAGTGTTACTGCAGCGCTTCCCCTTCAAATGAAGCTTTAACTACTTTTACCACATCAGGGTTCAACGCTAAGGGTTTTTTTTGGTCAGAGATCTACTTGCCCAAAGTCAGTTTTTACTTGCCCTATAAAAATTGTTTAATTTAAGCAGCTATCAAATAACATGTTCTTTGTCAATCGTTCTCTGTCTATAATTTTGCGCCCTACTCGAGCCATGCCCACCTCTATTTATTTTTCACCCGTCTCCAGTTCTGCTGTATTAACACCGGGTTTAATATATTTTGCTTCCATCTCTCTGCCCTGCTCTACTCTACTTCAACGCTACTTAGCTCTCTCTCTACTCTACCAGTAGACTACCACATCCACCTGTTGCACAAAACGCACACAGCAGTGTTTCCCCTAGGATGGAGTTGTAGCAGCGGAGGTGAAGCACACGCATGAAAAATAATTTTCACATGCGTGAAACTTTTTTGTATGCTTGCAAAGCACAGCCTGCTGGGATGTTTCTATGTATCTACTGGCACCAGAAGGGCTCTTTAGGACTAAGTACATACAGTACATGTGTGCACAGTAATGAGCAGGTGAAATGTCTGTCTAGCTTACATATGAGGTGTCTCAAGATTTAGGAACATACAATTGTATTGAATATAATAAAAGTAAAAAGTCACTTGACATGCTGCTGTTTTGTGCTATTACCTATTTAAGTGCTGGAAGTTGTTATTTACGTGACAACGCTTGAACGCAACACAAGCTCAGCACGAGTGCTGTGCTTCGCTGCTGTGCGAGCAGCATGTTTGTCTGTGCGTAACAGCAGTCTGTTGATGGTTATTTACACAGTGTCCATAACAATTACTTTGTCAGCTGACAAACTGCACCGGGCTCGGGATCAGGTTTGGTCAGGAAAATGCGGCCCAAGCCGCTCTAGCGTGATCACCTGTATGTGTGGCGGAACAGAGAGCAGAGGAGAATTGTTAATGCGTGACCATGTAGAGACAGAAATGACACGATGACATAACACCATAAATAGTATATTGTTATGTTATTATATAAAGCGTCCGTCGTGCAAAATAATAACAATGGGGGCTGTGGGCAGGACATTGTTACACAGCGTGTGCCTGTGACTTCAAGCAGAGAGATCGCTGCATCAGAGCCGAAGGAGCACGTTTTAAAATACATTTATTTTATCAATTAGTTATTAACTTTTACTATTTTTAGCAACTTGCCTGATAGTGCTGCCACTAACGATTATTTTCATTGTCGACTAATCTGTCGATTATTTCTTCGATTAGTCAACTAATCATTTTATCGAAAAATGTGTTAAAATGTTGAAAAATGTCGGTCTGTCTCGCCCAAACCCCAAAATTACATCATCTAATGTCTTGTTTCATACTCACACCAAAGGGTTTTAGTTCACCGTCATGGGAGAGTGTGTAAAGCTGCCAATATCTGAACGTAAGAAGCTGCAGTAAGAGTATTTTGGGGTACTTTTATAGTACTTTTCTATGAAAAATGACTCAAACCGATTAGTCGACTACTAAAATAGTCACCGATTATTTTAATAGCCGATTAGTCATTGATTAGTCGACTAATCGTGGCAGCCCTATTGCCCGATTGGGCAAGTGAGTTGTTAGTTTACATGCCCGACCTTGAGTTTTACTTGCCCCGGGCAATCGGGCAATCGTTACTGTTGAGCCCTGCACATTCATGCCAACTGATATTTCAACTCCCTTTATCTTTTACACTTCAACTGACAATTCAACGGCATTCATCTCTTTCTCTTAAACACACTCTCATTCCAGGTTGTCGAATACCAATGCTTTCTCACACCCCTGGCATGTAATAGTGATGCTGAAGGCACCCTTTTGTGTGTCTTTGAGATGCAGCCTTTAAAGTCTGTATGTGATGCATAGCTGTGTCCTCGGTGAAACTCACTAAGTTTTCAAGTTGTCGTCGTTAGGTTTAGGCAACATAACTACTTGGTTAGGTTTAAAAAGAACATGCTTTGGAGGTTAAAATATGTACATAACCTGTTGTAAATATGTTATGTGAGAGACTATGAAACATGGATAGACATAAATAAGTTATGTAATGTTATGCTAACAGCACTGACTTTTGGTTTCACACAGGACACAAACAGTGGTCTCCTGGCTAAAAGTCTGTGTGTGTTTGACAGTTCAAATCCTTTCAGGTCTCAGGTCTTCACCTTTGAACAACAAACACACTGTCTTAGCTTCTCTAACTCCCACAGCTTTGTGTGTCCATACGAAATTTACTCTATCTTCTTTGAGCATTCACACTTCAGCCCACACTTCAACCTATGCTTTTAGTTTATATACTAGGGATGCACCGAATATTCGGTAACCGAATATATTCGGGCGAATATTGCAAAAAAACACACATTCGGTATTCGGTGGAATAAGTTAAAAGCAAGGCCGAATAATAGCGGCGTTTTGATAACGCAATCAAACAGCGTGCCGTGACAGGCGGAATAAAATGTCGGTAGTGTGGCGATCTGACCCTCACGGCACTCGCATTTGCGACTAAAAATAGTTTTGAGCGAGCAAAATAGGCTTAAATCATTCAGCACGCTGTGCGAGCAGCCTACATATTTATAACCAGCAGCAGAAAAGAAAGGCGAATCCCACCGATTGTGGGTTGAACGGGGGTCACAGACACAGACAGTAACGTTAATGTATTCCTGTCAAATTCGGCGGCCATCGGCTTAACGTTACCGGCGACAGAGAAGTTGGTTCCAATAATATCCTCTTCTTAGTGTCATGACTGCCCAGAAGTACCTGAACAGCCGAGCCAGCCGAACACAGGTATGTGACGTGTCAGNGATGTAGCCTATAATAGAAAAGTGATTTATCTTTTCATAAATGACAAAAGACACATCTGCCTCATTTTCGCTGTGGTATCGTGATACTACTCAGAACCATGATATTTTCATTGGTATCACACAGTGGGTCCCAATTTTGATACTGTGACAGCACTAATCTGGAGGGGGTTCATCTGCAAAAACTAAACAATGATATTCGGTATTCGGTACTCGGTATTCGGCCAAGTGTTTAATAATATTCGGCTTTGGCCACAGATTTTCATTTCGGTGCATCTCTATTATATACATTTGAACTTCAGCCGATTCTACAACTCCTTTGAGCACTTCAGCCTCAGTTGATGCTTCAGCTTCACCCAGCGCCTACACTTAAACTGACCCTTAGACACTTGGACAAATACCTAGGGGTCCATATTGATAACCTTCTCTGCTGGAAATCACACATTGACAACTTGTGCAACAAACTGCAGCAGAGACTGTATTTTCTGAGACGACTGAGGCTATATGGGATCAGCAAACAGATTATGCTGATTTTCTACAAAGCTATTTTAGAGAGCCTCATCAGATATGGAATCACAGCCTCGTTTGGCAACCGAACAGTACAAGTGAAAAACAGGTTGGCCAATATGCACAGAATAGCAATGAAGATAATTGGTATGAAACAATATGAGTCCATAGAAAATTTGGTTGGTCATGAAACAAGCAAGAAAAATTTCTTCAGACTCTACTCCCCCACTGTCCTCTGAATATTAACTCCTCCCATCAGGAAGAAGATTCCGCATGCCAAAGTGCAAGACAAACCGCCTCAAATTATCATTTGTTCCAGCCTCCATTAAGCTGTTGAACAATGTTAAAAAACTAGTGCAATAGAGCAACATGCAATGAACACACAGCACCCAAGCACTCAGGTCTCAGGTCTTCACCTTTGAACAACAAACACACTGTCTTAGCTTCTCTAACTCCCACAGCTTTGTGTGTTCTTTCTGTGTCTTCTTTGAGCATTCACACTTTTTCTTGCACTTTAGACGTCTTTGTATGCCCCTGTGCTGTGATTGTTAAATGTAGTCCACGTCTGTTTTATGTGACAGAACTGTCCTTGTGATGATGTTTCCCTGTGATGTTTTTATCTTGTGTTGTGAGGAATTTCCCTGGGGGGACAATAAAGTTTACTTTACTTACTTTACTTTACTTTACTTCACTATAACTTCATTCAGTGCTTACTCTTATACTAAAACCGTTTTTTTTTTAAACTAAGCTTCTTTCAGCACGTCCAATTTAAAATGCCATTTCAACTTCGTTTAGACTATGTTCACTGTACACCCGCACATAAATGCAAATATCTAATTAACCAATTTTTTTTAAGCAGGCAAGGTTCAAAATCTGATCAATTTTTTTTATTCTTAATGTTTGTAGTTTGATATGGCATACAAATTTGACCAACTTTAGCAACAGTCACGAGCTAGGACAATGTTAATTAGGAAGTACTCATTTGAGCACATTAGGGCTTCAGGTGTGACAGACTGTTCCTGCAAACAAAATTGACATTCCTAGTTTGAAGTATGGAGCAAAAAAACAAATAAATTCATAGTATGAACAAATCACAAGGCTTTTAGATGTCAGGGTCCGACGTTAAGGTTTTTTCCTACTTGCCCTGCCGGGCAAGTACTTCTCAAATCTACTTGCCCCATCTAAATTCTTACTTGCCCTGCCTAAGAGGTTCTTTTTCTGGCTGTGTGGTGCATATTTTCGCTCATGACTTATATCCTATGTCAGCAGAGACGCTCAGCCAGTGGAGGCAGCAGCACATTAAAAAGCAGCACACTGCAACTGGCCCCTCCGAGGACAGAAACAGGAGAGGAAATACACGATTACAGGACTGGAATTAAGTCATTTTTAGGGCAAGGCCACTTTGGCCTTTGATAAATACAAATTTATTGGGGCACCAAGGCCAAAACCAATGGCGCAATAACAATATGTGCTAACTACATTGAATGAAGACAAAACAATATGTGTTGAAAAACAGTACTGAGTTTATTAAAACTGGGTGTGCATGACTGGGGATATATCTCGTTTCTTGTTGTTTTGATTCATGTCCCTTATTTTTTAAGTCTTTCAAATCTCTTTATTCTGTTGTTATCTCCTAGTTATTAAGAAATTATTATTAGAAGAAGATTCTTTATTGTCCTTTCTCAGCACATTACATACATTGAAACGAAATTTGACCTCTGCATTTGACCCATCCTACTGTATACACTGGGAGCAATGGGCAGCCGCAGTGCAGCGTCCAGGGACCAACTCCAGTTCTTTTGCCAATGCCAGTGGTCAGGGTCACTGACAGGAGTATTCACCTAACATAGCCTAGATATCTTTAATTATATAATTATTTATATGTCTCTATGTATATTTTACATAAATCCCCAATATTTAATTTGCCTTTAAAAAAATCCTATTCCTTCATTTAATTTGACAATGTTTATTGTATTGTATTATATGTATTAAGTCTCTACAGGATCTTGTATGTTCTTTAATGTGTGTTCAATTTATTAAAAGAAAAAACAAAAAAACATTTTGGTGAAACCTGCAGCAAAGTGAACCCTCTTTCTCAGAGAGGATCTTTGCCTCCCAGTTTGTTCCTGGCGACAGAGCAGAATGAACCGTCTTTCTTCTCAGAGGATCTCTGTCCCATGAGAGCAGGCAGCATGCTCTCCGTGTCTGCATTTAAAACAACTTTCGCTGGCGATTTGACAGTCACTAGAAGCACATTATGACCCTTTGTAAAAGTTTCTGTGTGGTACCTGTGTTCTACATGAGCTAACGTTAGCGGGTAAGGACTGAGAGGCTGTCCGGTATGTGTGTGTGTCCGAGTCGGTGCTGCTTGCCCGATCGGGCACGTCTGCGCAGGGTCTGCTTGCCCGCCGGCTATTTTTACTTGCCCCGGGCATTCAGGCAACCGTTAATGTCGGACCCTGGATGTGTTGCATTTGTTGCAATTTTGCTTTTGCACAACAATGTTCAGGCATTTAAATGAACAGTTCTGACTTGAACAGTGACCCCTAACCCATAGAGTTACAAAACATTGAATGCATTTTGTCTTGTTTGTAATTTTGTTTTTGCACAACAATTAAATTACATTAGGTGATATGCATTAATATGCCCCAAAACTGGCACATTTTTATGCAGGTAAGCCTCATTGCTAAAACCGTCCAGTTCAAAAAGATCAGCGCTAATAGCCACACACAGTTTAAGTGAAATTATTAGCATCTTCAGACAGGTGGTGGTTACCAGAGTTGGGTAAGGGTTACTTTAAAAGTAATCAAAGTACGTTACTGCGTTACTTTCTAAAAAAGTAACCAGTTACTTTACTGCATTACTCCCTGAGTAAAGTAACTCAATTACTTTAAAAGTACTTCCAACGTTACTCTCTGAGAAAAGTAACTCCTCGCTAAGCCTACATTTTTTTGTCTCCAAAATTAAAGTTATGGACCACTTGCCCTTCACTGAGATCCAATTCTCCCATCACAGCTGTCACTTTGACCAGTAGAAACACAGAACGATCTGCTGCCGTAGACAACTGTATGACAACAACACCCCAGCATTTTTAATATTTCCTCTAGAGATGTTACCACACAGAGTAAAAGGGGAAATGATGGTGGTGAAA
>NC_065518.1:28910880-28936152 GCF_006386435.1 Epinephelus moara | reverse complement strand
TAATGCAAGTCCTGAGTCTGAAATATGTCTGTCAGCGAGTCCTACTCCACCTATTTAGACTCCACCGTAGACAACGGCAGCATTTCTCTGACTACGTAGCGAGCCACAAGCTCCGTGGCTTCTTTCAGACTGATAGGTTTAACGTTATCTCCGTTATTAGAACCAAACGACAGCCATTGCTGTTTCGGAACTGAAGGACCAGCGTTCTAAAAGTAACGGAAGTAACTGATGTCTTGTTTGAAAATGTACTTAAGTATTTGATTACTCAAACAGCGAACTAACACGTTAGGTTACTTGTTACTGCAAAAAGTAATCAAAGTACTCTAACGCGTTACTTTGTAACGCATTATACCCAACTCTGGTGGTTACTGAAGCAGTGTTACGCCAAATCTTTCCAGACTGCTTGAAGTTTTGAGGAACGCCTCTGCACGTCGTCAGTCAGGACCTGTAGCTCCCAGTTTGAAAATAACAGCTTTCTTTTTATCTCTGCAATTGTTGTGGCTTCTGTGTTGGTGGTGCAAATGCAACACTTATACTCCGCCACATGGATAACTGCAATCAAACCGAAAGAGACAAATTGCACTCAGCTGCAAAACTTTATGAGTGTGTTTGTAATATAATTAGTGCCATATCTTTTGTGAGTCAGACTGACTGAGAATGTTTGCAAGTGATACACAATTCATGGTGCTATCAGCGTCTGCAAGCCATTCTTTGTGAATCTGTTCTTAAGTGCATACCTTTTAACGGTTTCACTGTTGCAATTACTTTAAATATCTCGACTGCAAATTTTCAGCAGCGAGCCCCTTTACATTTTTATTGTTAAATCATCGTCATTAGAAACCTGAGAGACAACGTGGGGCCTGTGTTTTGTCTGGGTAAAATCTATTCAGCACTGGACTGCAGTCAAAACAAATCTGATTCAAATAACTGTCACTTCAGCTAAGCATGACTGACTTGTTTGTGCTCTGTGTCATAACTATCCCACTGGGGTTCATTGCAGTTATGAACACATGAAAGAAACAGATGAAAATAAACAGCCCAGACTGTGGTTTTGCCTTCAGGTCATTTTCTTAGCTTGGCTTTCTAAGCATGAAGAACTGCTGGCTACCAGATGTCAACATCTGTCTCCTAAATGCTTTGTTTTGGGGTTGTTTCCTGTAGTTAGAATGATCATGTTCTCACCTCTGCTTGACTGACTGCCCTACATTTTCTGGTGGTTTCAGTGCAGCTTTCTCCTGCATTAAAGAATTCAATTTTATGTACCTACTCCATAAAAGCCTGAACATACTTTGAGTTTTGTCCCTCCAAATCCATGCTTTACCTAGATGAATGGACCATCTCAACTCCACACAGGTCAGTACACTACTCAGAGCAGGCAGCAAACACGACTTTAAAGTAGTCCATCAAACGGAGGCAGAGTTTATGGCGAGACGAGCCAGGGACCTTCAACTTACCACACTCAGGAATAAAGTGAATGACAGCTACTTGCCATCACATTCTGTTCTGGGAGATTACAGTGAAATGAGCCCTGAAACAGCACTGACGCGCCAGTAAATGAATATAAATTCAGACATAACTTGTCATGAATTGGAGATGAATGGTTGTTCCCATGAGGGCATCACATTTGGCAGTGCGAGAACAAAAATGGAAAACAGAGGAAAAAATTACAGATCTAATTTCCACATATTTCCTGGTCATTCTCATCAGCGTGTGCTTATATAGGATCCTTCCTCTCTCTCTTTAAATGTCTGTAATTAACGCACTGACGCACATGAGCTCATCATACATGTAAAAGGCCAGAAAGGTCTCACACTCTCAGAAATACAAAAAGACTACATGTTACTAAAAAAGAAGATAGGGTAAGGTGTTTCTAAGATGTTCTAGTTGAGAGGCAATGCAGATTAAAGGCAGGGCTGTGAGTGTGAGCACAAAGGAAACTCAGAATGCCTCTACCATGAGAACTTCACAAGATGTAGAGAGAAAAGGGAGCTTGAGGTGCCACCTCTCTGACCCCGAGTTTCCTCTTCTTCACTTTTGGCAGGATGAGAATAAATAAGGAAGAAGCTGTCAGATGCACCTAAGACAGTCTCTCTCTGTCTCTTCTGTGTTTTTTTTGTTTGTTTTGAATAATGGAGGTGAATATTTTCTTTGTATTCAGTGTATCATACGTGTACACATATTATCTAGAAAGTGAAAATAAATGAAAGGGTACATGCACATAACATTTTATTACATCTCTTGGGTTGTAGTTAAATATGACTGGTATTTTATTCATCCCAAGAACGATGTTTAAGACTCTTATCGCATTTGCAGCAAATGACATGGGGTTAGCACATATAAGGTTGGTATATTATGGGCTGAGGTTGTCATAGTTTGCTTTTTAATCATAAAAGGAATTAGCTGTTCAGGTTAACAGTTTCCACCTACTTGTGTGGATTCTTGTCACGTTTAAAATCAGGCATGAAAATGGGTCAGGGGTGAAAAAGGTGAGAAGGATACGAGACCCAGCACCTGCTTGGGGGTCCCGGGGTTATGCTCCTCGATTGTTTTTTTGGTGGAAAAATTAGCTTCCAAATGCTCATATCTGATTTCTTTTAGATTTACTCTAGTGGTGGTCACATGCAGAATTACAAGATTGCACAAAGTATGAATGTATACAGTAACTACGAGCAAATAAAATATCTTTACATGTTCACATATGTTGTATAAGAGACGAGACCAGGGGCGGACTGGGACACAAATTCAGCCCGGGACATTCAGGCGCACAGGCCCACACACCAACCCACACACCGGCCCACACACCGGCCCACACACTGGCCCACACACCGACCCACACACCGGCCCACACACCGACCCACACACCGACCCACACACCGGCCCACACACCGACCCACATGTTTCTACCTATAATCCTCTATATGCTTGTACACACTACACAAACGCTGTCCTCAGAATCAACTGCATAAGAAAATCAGCAGTTATTGTTTAATTCCAGACTATAAAATAAATGCAATAATGAATTGGCCACAAATGGCGATGTGCGTATTATCTAACTCAAAATGAGAGCATTTGACTCTATCCTAATGCATCTGATATTATGCACAACATAATTGTCTGCCCCTTTAGTCAACTTATTACTACAACAAAAAAATCCCACTTAATACTACTAAAAAGGTTTTCCTCTGGCTAAAATGTAATGCATAGTAGGCTATGCCTTCACATTGCACCTGTCATATTTCTGGTCTCAGCTTCACTGTCCTTGGGACTGGGAGCACCACCTAACATTAATTGCATGCATCCACAGGAAAAAAAGCAAGCACATATTTTCTTTTAGTACAGGTTTAAATTATAATGACCTAATGCAATACCTAGTAGGCTAGTTGGCCTCTTGAAACAGACACCTAGAAGAAATATGCAATTTGCCAAAGCCAACCTTGCTCATTACACACTCACGAACGTTAGCTAACGTTAATACACCTGCTATAATGGCACTGTTGCCTCCAGCTCCATCTCCGTCGTTAGCAACACCAGCAGCCTCGGCCCGTCAACCAACGCTGCGGCCAAACAGGTTGGTTATTTTGGAGCACTTCGCTGCCTCTTCTTGTAAAGATTTAAGTTTTTTTATTTGAGTTTTTTCCACACCACTTTTTTTACGGCTTTATCCATGTTTTCGGTCAAACTAGCCTGGTCTGCCATGAGTAATGACTGATGACTGCGGCTGAGCCAATCAGAAGAAAGACAAGAGCCTCTTTCGTATTGGAGGAGGCCAATCTTATCTCCTCCTTTAAACAAACACACAAGATTGACACCTACGTCCCCATCTTTTTTCTGTGGCTTTGCTCCACACACACACTGTCCTATCCATTAAAGGCAAAAGCCCATAAAAAATTAATCTTTAAAAAAAAACTTACTTTCCCCAAAACTCAAAGATTATAAAGTATGTTGCTTAAAAAGTGTGCCACAAATCAATTCATGTTCCTTCATTTCCTCAATCAACTAAGGTTCTGATCACACAGAAAGCATCTTGCAGATTGCTGCTTTTTTTTTTTATTGAATGCCACTAGTAAAAAAAAAATGCTTGCTGCACCTTTTTATTGTTACCAGGTGTAGGGTTTGGATGGTAGTAAATCTCAACAAACAGGATGAACCCAATGGCATGAAGGTGCAGAGCATGATGGAGGAATTAAGGGATTTTTGGTTC
Source organism: Epinephelus moara (assembly GCF_006386435.1). Classification (NCBI taxonomy): domain Eukaryota; kingdom Metazoa; phylum Chordata; class Actinopteri; order Perciformes; family Serranidae; genus Epinephelus; species Epinephelus moara. The sequence goes on along the minus strand of NC_065518.1, from coordinate 28,931,951 downwards.
CAGAGCTCTGGTTTTTACTGGAGTCCAGCACTGCTTTTTTATTTTTATTCTTTATTCATGTTTAAGGTTTAGATATCTGTGAACACTTATTTGCTTGATATTTGATACTGCAGAAAAGGACATCTGATGTTGTAAAGAATAGTGTTGGAGATTTGCCCTTTAACTCGTGTTTTCATATTTGTGAAATCTAAGTTGTGATGGAACTGGTTCATTGCAGAGGAAAAAGAGAGTGTTATTAGAGAGTGCAACACTTTTTATTTTATTTTTATTTTTTTCAAATTTAATATTTTTATTTACTCATTTCATTTTTAAGGTTTGGATATCTGTGAACACTTCTGATATTGTTGAAAAGGATGTTGTGTTGTAAAGAATAATGTTGGAGATGTGCACTCATGTTGAAATAAATCGACATTGTGAAGCAACCCTTACTTTAAAATACACTGAATTACAAGGCTTTAGAACAGGGTTTCTGCAGGTATCAGCAAATCTTATTTAATGCTTTTTATTGCCCTTTTTAATGCCACTTTAAACAAATTTAATGCTCATGTCAAACTGCAGATGGCCCACAAGACGGTTTATTTGTACATTTCAAAAAGAACAAAACCAGCCTGAAGAATGATGTGAAAAACTAACTCTAACCTGAAAAGGCTGGAGGCAGTCACTGTAGCGGCAGGTGTGGTGGTGGTAGCAGCAGCAGCTGCAGTTGTGGTGGCGAAAGCAAAAGTTGCGTTGCTGGTCACGGCAAAGAAATTCAGCACAGTTAACTGCTGCCTGCCTTTAATCACCGACTTGTGACTATCTGACAGCATGTGTGATTTCACCGCATTGACGGGCATTGTGTTTGAAGATCTTTTTGCACACGCTGCAAAACGCCACTCGTGGTTTATCGTCGACAGGCTTTAACCAGGTTCTGAATAGTTCCTCATCCAACCACTTCTGCTGAAACTTGCACAGTGTTCAACATAACATTTTTTCCCCACTGGCCCCCCGGGCCAGTAGTTCAGAGTTTTACTGGCCCCTTGTATATTCTTACTGGCCCAAGTAAAAAAAAAGAGAGAGAGAGAAAAAATGTCTATAAAACTTCATTTCATTTAACTTCATTTCATTTAACTCCATTATACCTCATCGTAGTGCGTGATGGTATATACAGCAGTCCTCGCAGAAGCTGATGTATGATGTCACAGCCTCTGTGTACTCATCCACTTCTTAGATGACCTCACAACAGGTTTACAGAGCTTTAACTTCTGCCTGTATGAGGGAATCAGGTGGACGGTGTTGTGGTCAGAGTGGCCCAGTGCAGCGCGGGGGACGGCGTGATAGGCGTTGTTAACAGTTGTGTAACAGTGATCCAGGATATTCTTCTCTCTGGTCGGACATTTTATAAACTGTTTGTATTTGGGGAGTTCATGGGTGAGGTTACCTTTGTTAAAGTCGCCAAGGACAATAACTAAGGAGTCCGCTCCACACACAGTAGCCTATCTGGTCGGCGAGCGTGCGCTGTAGCCTACCTCCTGCACGTTGGCCTGCGGTGGGATGTAAACACCGACCAGAATGAATGAAACAAACTCACGGGGGGAGTAAAAAGGTTTGCAGTTGATGAAAAAAGATTCCAGATCAGGAGAACAGTGCTGCTGGATCACTGTCACGTCATTACACCAGCCGCTGTTAGTGTAAAAACAGATACCTCCACCTTTAGTTTTGCCGGAGAGTTCCGTGTTACGATCCGCTCAAGAGTTGGAAGCCTGCCAGCTGCAGCGCAGAGTCCGGTATTGATCCACACAGCCACGTCTCCGTGAAGCACAAAACTGCAGATGTAGAAAGTCTCCGTTTTTCACCATCAGTAGCTGAAGTTCATCCAGTTTACTGGCCAGCGAACGCACGTTGGAGAGAAATATACCTGCATGGCAGCGGTATGCGGTGTCCGCGTTGGCAAAGATGCACAAGCACACCGGCACGTTTCCCCCTCCTCCGGCGTTTCACTGCACGAGCAAAGGTGAGGGCACCTTTGGCTAAAAAGCCCAATAAATCCACTGAAGGCTCGAGAAAAGTGGGATAAAAATCCGCTGGAGTTGTTCCCCTGACAAAAAAAGCCTTACAGCGTCACTGGCCCGAGCGGGCCTGTTACCTGTCAATCAACTTGCCCGACATACTTTTTTATTGGCCCGGGCCATGGGTTATGTCAGCTTTCCACTATTGCATTTTTCCGACATTTCGCTAATATTCCCTCCGCTCTTTCGCCACAGCATGGGCACGCTCACAGAACGTTGCATTCCAAGCATCAGGTGTTGTGACTTCGTGCACCGACCGTAAACAATAGCCAATTAAAGGGTTCCGCCTGTCAATCATCACATTATACTTCCGATCAAAATTATTAAATGTTTATATAATCAAAATAAATCGTGAATAACAATGTTTTTTTTCCATCAAGTGTATTTAATTTTTTAATGCCTCTGGACATCGAATTAAATGCTTTTTAATGCCATTTAAGGCCTTAATTTTCGCAAAATCTATTTAATGACTTTTAATGCTTTTTAATGACCCGCGGAAACCCTGTAGAAAACGGTGCACTATTGTAGACTTAACATGTAAGGTTATAATAGGTCGTGATCGAAAGTGGGCCGGTCTGAGGCATGAAACTCCAGGGCTGAAAATGAGTCCCACTCTGGCCCTGGTCAACATGCATGTGTGTGTTCCCTTTTCACCTTAGTGAGGGGATGCTGTCCAGCTCTCTCACCTCCTCCCCTCAGACAGGCTCGCTAACCACGTTTTGAGACAAGAAGTCAGCCACCGCGCTCTGCTTTCCTGGTCGGTAATGGGTGGAAAACCAGTAAGGTTGAAGGGACAGGAACCAGCAAGTGATCCGACTGTTGGTATCTGTCATCTGATCCAGCCATTGCAGCGCTTTATGGTCAGTTTCCAGGTTGAACTCCCAATCAATTTAATATCAATCAAATCAATATCTACCATTTTTTGTTTGTTTGTTTGTTTTTTTGGTAGCTACTTACTAAAATGTTCAGGCAGAAGGTACTTGCTCTAGCTCTGGTTAAGGGTGAGAGGCTGTCAGTAAATAGTTTGTTGGGCACAGAGAAACAGAGATCTGTGTGGGTACATGAGACCTTAATAAAAGAGGGTGGATCACAGGGAGTACCACGCTAGGCTAATTTATACAATGTAAAATGCCATAGACTTGTGCTAATAATGTTAGCATGTTGTATTGGTGGGGGAAATGTGTCCAGATAAAGACAAGTGTCTTTCCTACCACAGGGGTGAAAGGGGAAAAGACGAGAAGGGGGGTTTCCTCCTTGGGGCAAGGGTGATGTCACTCCAGCTCCTCGGATAAGGAGATGCTCAGTTTCACAGTTGGCTCGCCATCTCCTTCGTCAAGGAGAATCTGAATCCACATCCAAATCTAGGGGTTTTCTCCAGGGAATCTCAAAAACCTAGCCTGTGCAGAAACAAGACTATTACTCTCTGGGTTATGTCTGAGTTCCTGTCTCTTATGACCATTATAAAATCACATCAAAATTCTTCAAACACTACTGTAACACAATAGTAATTAACTTCACGAATTACTGTTCAGCATTTCTCATGAAATATTTCATCCCTTTTAACATAACTTATCTTTTTAGCTTTTTAACCATGAATTATGATTATTAAACAATTTACACATTAAATTATGATTATTGACATTTTATCCATGAAATAGACATGTATGTATCTTTTTTAAATCATGAGCTGAATGACAGCACGTCAGCATTGATGATACACATCACACAGTAGTTTTTTTTAACCATACTGCATATTATTAGCACTGGCGGTGCATAACAGGAGGGCTATGCTGCAAGTGTACCCAGTATAACATAAAAAGAATACAAAAAATAATTAATCCACCACCAACAGAAAATTGACTTATTACTCATATTGCATATTTTTCTATCAGGTTACCAATGTAAAAATTATGCTGCTTTAACACTCTTCATATCATAGCAGTGTGTAGAAAGTCAAGTTCACATATTAGCAAGGAAACAAACTTTCTGCAAGACCTCCTGCTACCATTGTTAGCTGCAGTTAGCCACATTAGCTTAGCTCGGCTCAACTCACCAAGACGCTGCCAAAAGATGTTAAAACTCCTGGCGCACAGGTCCGTGGATCCGGTCGGTCACTTCACTCTCAGACTTCTGCTTAAATTTATACAGACCACTACTTTTAATTTTGCTAGTCATTTAGCAATATGTCTGTTTCGTCTGCTCCTGTCGTCTCCGTGCCTCTGACTGACGGCCTACTACGTGAAGAGGGTGGGACTTGACTGTCCTCTCCAATCAGAAGTCTTCATTAGCTGATTGAACCAATAAGAATCAAGTATAGGTAGGATACCTGTGATTGACACCTCGGTACATACTTCTAGTAAACCGCCTACTATACTAGAAGTACTACTGATATTGCCAAAATGTAGTATATAGTATGCAGTATGCAAACAAAAGCATAATCTGCAGTATGCAAAAAATGCCCGGATGTCGTACTGATTTGGAAAAATTCCACAGTATGCATCAGACCAGTCTACCTCGCCTACTGTTTCCCACAATGCAATGCGCCCTTGACCGGGACCAGTCAATTGTCGTAATGGCGGACAAGAGTGATCAAGCCGGGAATACTGCGGAGATGTTATTATTTTATTAAGCGTCATCCCGTACTGTACTGTGCGCGTGATATTATTTTATTAAGCGTCATGCCAAATCTTTGACACCTACCTGACTTAACGTACATAGAGATGCACTAAATCATGTTGTCTGTAATGTAGCTAGAATAAAAACCCAAGCTTGTGTAGCTTAATAAGATAAAACGAAATTCAATATAGACTGATCTGTTCATTTTAATACATTTATATTTATTGAAATTATGATGTCTGTACATAAGAGCCCCAGAGGTAGCGCTGCTGTTCTGTCAAGTAAAAACATGAAGCTTCAATTTATATTCAGACAAACTAATGTGGCAGCTACAATTGTTAGATTTCATCTATGAAACCAACATTCATCTTCCAAAAGGATTTAAATCAGCCAGCGGTAAATCTCCAAAGAGCAGCAGGTCAGTTCATCGGATTGCTTTCTCCACGGATGACGACGGAGGTTGACCGGCGATCATCTCGGTATTCCAGCTGCGAGCTGCTTGCTGCTCCTGTCCAGCAGCTCCCACAGCGGCTCTTCTCATCCCCGAATACGTCGGAGCAAATTCCCAAACAGGCGTTATTTGGATAAACTGACCACATGTTGGGGATCTAAACAGTTACTTATACGCTTGAAAAAATATTAAAACTTAATAAAGTGATATATTAACAGCGCTACAGTGGAAATTAAAGGAGCTTTTTGCCTGCTTTGAACTCTCCGCTTTCGCTGTGGGCTGGTGCGAAATGCATTCTGGGATACTTGGATGTATACTGCATACTGTGACGGTCTGCTGGAATGGCATACTGCATATACATTTTGTATGCACTATGCAGTACATACTGATGTAGTATGTAGTATGTAGTACGTTAGTATGCGGTTTCGGATACAGCTCTTGATTAGCAAACATAAAATAAAATGTGCTGGAATGAAATAAATAATACATAAAATAACACTGGGAGTAAAATAACTTTACAGAACTCAGTGTTCTACTGGGTTACAATTGTTTTAAGGGTGGGGTGTTACGGTTGTGTGTATTCTGTGCTGCTGTCCCTTTTCCCTCCATTGTAGATCTGCCCAGGTGTGCTGCATTACTTAAGGAGGTGCAGCGCACCTGGTATGGAGGAGGTGCTTAAGAGCTCCTGTGCCAGCAGCAAAGGAGAGAGGCCTCTGGTGTGGAGACTGCTGCTGGTCCTGCTGCCGCTCAGTGTGGGATTTTTGTTGTCTTGTTTGCTTGTTAATTTGTTAATAAAACAAGAAGGTGCAGAAAAAGTTAATATTAATAAAAAGTTAATATTTTGGGTCAGTGATGGAATTTTGTTTGCCCCATAGGGCGGCCTAAGGGTGGGGCGTAACAGGCAGTTTGACAACCTGCTGTCTATCGTTGGGCCGTATAACTCTGGGTATCCAGTTTCTCCTCCATTGTTTACCAACTGTAAACTTGTTGTCGTGACCATCACAGAAGGCCCTCCTCTCGGATCATCCCATTGGATAATGGGGGAAAAAAAGACGACAAGAGACAATGTGGAGCACTTTTCCTCTCTGAGTTGAAATTTTTTCAACTCGAGGAGTTTAGCAGCTGCTAAAACGCTTTTTGTGTGATCGGGGCAAATTTTTTGGCATTCCGGTTTGATTTGGGCGGAGGAGGCGAATTTCCGTTTCCGACTTCCGTTTATATATAAGTAAATATGCCGAACCATTGCGATGGATTCAGAGTTTGCAGTGATGCCAATTATGTTCCGCCTCGTTAGTTCACCGCACGGACCGTATAACCTGGCAACAACTGCAGCCAGCTCAAATGTGATTGGTCAATATCACGCGGACTACAAACAGCCTATAACCGGAAACCAGGGCTCTTCAGCTCTTCTTCCGGAGGCAAGATCTCTGGGGTTTGCCTACAGACTCTACGTTCACTGAATGTAGAGTCTGTATATCGAGACTAATGCTTAGCTAACGTTAGGAAATTTTTGGCAAACTAGTTTTAACAAATAAATAAAAATTTTAGAAAGCAAAATGTAATATTGGCATTGCATTTGGTGAAGAGAGCATTCTGACTTGTTTAGGACTTAAATTCAAAGTTTAGGTCTTGAGACTTGCCTGTCTTGACTTTGGGACTTACTTTCGACTTGCAAAACAATGAGTTAGTCCCACCTCTGTTATATAGTACCCACCCTACATGAAATAGACAGCCTAGTTAGAAGACACATAACATATACACAATGGTGCTAGTGACTTTAATGAATAACCTGGTATGTATTTTCCACTTTTGTGTCACTGCTTGGGAATCATTTTTTTTCTTTCTCTGCTTTTCTGAAAAATCCAGCACACACTTATCTTCCTCAGTCCTGCATAATTAGGGTGACTTTTACATATGCATAACTTCATTAACATATCTCTGTTATGGTAACTGCTCTCATAGTGTAAACAATACCAACAAAAATCAGCTGTTTGTTCGGATAACCAGAGCTGAGCTGGAGACTTCAGAGCCTATTTTACATATCAGTTTATCACAGCGCCTGCTATAGCAGATTGAGACAGCCATACTGGGCCTGAGATCATCAGTCATATATACTGATTCATCACTAAATGTTTTGATCATCCAATGGAGTGAAGTAGTTTCTGTTTGCAAAGAAGTAGTCAAAAGGTGCCAAAGTTCGGACTGAAAGCTGCACTAATATGAATTTTTTCATAACTTAAGCATTTCTCTATAACGCTGAATAATCACAGCTAAATAAGCAACAAAGTTAATGCTGAAAACATTTTTGTTTAATACTCAGCTAAACACTTAAGCAGCACTTTGCTTCATCAGGACCACAACTATAAATGTGTAGTAAACAATTCTGAGCCATGCTCACTTCCAGCCAGTGAGCAAAGCACAGACAAAATCAGAAATTTTCTTATGACTTTGTTTACTTTCTAATTTTGTGTTTATGAAGGACATTATCAAATCAAGTGAGAAGCAGAATGAGGGTTAGGTCCCGCACTGCTCATAGATCCCATTTAACAGCTGTTAACAGCTCACAAGCTCTGCTACATCCACTTCACGACTTGCTTAGTGAATGCTAATGTTGCTAGTGTGGCTTTGTGTCTGCAGGATGTGTAGATAGGCAACATTTGTAAACATGTTTGTCATATTAACTTGATGATATGATCACTTGTCAATGTTGTGTCGGCAGCCTGCCCTGCCCTTTAAAAAACACAACTGCCTGAATACAACAGCCATTCCAGATGCTTTGTCTAGCTGTACTGAGGCACAACAAAGCTTTGAGCTGAATGCTAACACCAGCATACTAACATGCTTACAAGGTGGAGCCCTGCACCAGGTCAGGTACCTGTCAGTAAGAACAAAAATAATATTAGGTGTCTGAGCTGATGTGTGGACACTCAACAGCCTCAGACAACTGTATCACATGGCAGATTAACAAAATATGCAGAGGGTATTCGACAAAACATCATTAAGAAACTGAAGATGCTGCTGGCTGCGCCGTGGGACGGGGTCATCCCTATGTTCCCTGGGTCCTGTGTTCCCCCCTATGTTCTGCAACTGGGGAACATAGGACCCTTTTTCCGAAAAAGGGTCCTATATTCCCCGGGTGCAGAACATAGGGGGAACAAAGGGCCCTTTTTCCGAAAAAGGGTCCTTTGTTCCCCCCTGATGTCCCCCGATGTTCCCCCCTGAAACGCGAAAGAAAAACGCACTTACCTCATGTGATCGCATGATTCAATGCCCAGAGGCGCAGACAACGCTCCCCAAGAATCACATATATTTAAAAAGGGCTCATTTTCTCCACTATAATTGTCGAATTCTGCGCCAAATAGCCTATGCGGTGTATATAGGCTATGTGTGTGATGGCCTATTAATTAAACTTTATTTCCAGCACCTGTAGCCTATAGGCTATGCATGAATAGGACAGACACTGTCAACATTACGAAGGCATCAAGCTTCTCCATTGGTTCACATAAAACTGATAGCGAATTACAACCTAAAATAACCTACATTATAGTATTTGGATATGCGCGTCACATGGGCTATATCTTATAAGCAACATTAAACTATGTGGGAAAATGCTGAATTAAATCAGTGAAGCCCCACATAGGCTATTTGTCGCGGAATTTGGCAATTATAGTGGAGAAAATGAGCCCTTTCGAAATATATGTATTAGGGAGCGTTGTCTGCGCGTAAGTGCGTTTTTCTTTCGCGTTTCGTGGGGAACATCGGACCCGGGGAACATAGGACCCTTTTTTGGAAAAGCGGGGAACATAGGACCCTTTTTCGGAAAAAGGGTCCTATGTTCCCCGGTCCCTATATTATGGGGGAACATAGGACCCGGGGAACATAGGTACGGTTCCCCATAGGACAGTTATTTTGGAGATGTGGACACATGATTACCGCAAAATGGGTTATCTTGTGCCATTATGCATTAAATCAACAAATGGAAGCTGATTGAGTGCTTTGCACATCCAAATGGAACAATGTGTTATGCATAATGGCGTGACAGGGCAGGCCCGCATATGACTTGGGGTGTAGTTATAGGTAACAGATCAGTTATGGTACTGAGCTTTGCAGGTGTTGGCAGGTACAAGTTTGCAAAGTGCTAACATTTGCATCCAGCTGTAGAAGCCTTGCAGTTATTGGTATATGAAATACCACAGCTGTCCTAACACAGAGAGGTCTATAGAGTATTTCTGAACCTAAAAACGTAAACAAGGGTGCTACAGATGTAAAGCTGATTATCTCTTCATTACAATTTAATCAGACTTATAAAAAGGTTGTTAAAGTTTTCAGTTCTTGTTAAAAAAATAATTCACATGGTTCTGTTTTCTTTGAAAAATATAAATGTTTTTTTGGAGCTTTGTGGAATCTCTCCTTGACTGAGAACTGCATCACACTGATGACTACTGATGGTTTCTCTGGAACACAAAAGTCTGCTGAGTGAGTGCATCTTGCCATCACCTGGGTTTCATAGCCAGAAGCCATAATGTTATGGAGGCAGTGCAGAGTATCCATCATTGAGTTCTCAGTAAAGATAAGTCATTACTCTTCGGGATAAATTTATTAGAATAGATAAAAGGATATTTACTAGCGTTGGCGCCACTAAATAACCACAGACTTGCTGTAATCACATCAACATTCAAATTCCTGAGCGGGTTTTGCCAGTGGTTGCAGGTGTGCTCTGTGTGTGGAATTCTGCTAGTCTTCCAAGAGACACAGGTTCTGAAAAGGAGGCTGCAGGAGGGAGTCTCATTTTGATACTTCTAAAGGAATTAAGATCAACAATACAAGGCAGCTGAAGGCCAAATTTGGCTATATAGTATGGTATGTGACCCAGAAAGGAAATAGGCAAGTACAACTAATGCAGATAGACACTGCAACCAGATTACAGGTCTGGAACATGTCATCCTGACTTTTCACAGTGCTGCAACCTGTCAGAAAAGAATCCAAATATAATGAGATGCAATGATAAAAACACCTGCTACTGGATGTCTGCTCAACATCCCTGTCGTTGAGGAAAATGTATGACTAAGGGAGTGGAACATAGAAATTGGAGGTGAAGTGAGGATGGGGGAGAAATATGAAGGTGGAAGCAGAGCGTGGGTGAATTATGAGACAATTGGCCCTTGGGCACAGATATGCAAGGGGCCCTGTTACTTCTCCTAGATGGGAGCAACACACACAGACTTTGTGGTGGTTTTGCATCTCTTTGTAGTCATTATATCTTTTTTATGATTTTGTGTCTCTTTGTGGTTATTTTGTGTCTCCTTGTTGTCTTATGTTTTTTTGTAGTCATTTGGGTCCATTTGAGGTAATTTGGTGTTTGTTTCAGGTAATTTTGTGTCCTTTTTCGTCATGTCGTGTCTCCTTGTAATTGTTTTGTGCTGGGTTGTAGTTGTTTAGGTCTCTGGGGTAACTGTGCATCTTACTGAGGAATTTTTCTGTCTCTTTGATGTATTTTTGAGTCATTTTTGTGCCTTTGTGTCTTTTTTTGTGTCTTTCGTGTAGTTTACCTTATCCTCTGTGAGGTTCCAAGGACAGAGTGATGTTGTATGCTGTAAAGCCTTCTGAGGCAAATTGTGATTTGTGATATTGGGTTTTATAAATAAAATTGAATTGAATTGAATTGAATTGAATTGAATTGAATTGAATTGAACTGAATTGAATTTGGGTCTCTGAGCAAATTTGGGTTGGGTTTTTTTTAAGGTAATTGTGTGTCTTTTTTAGTCACGTTGTGTCTGTTTGTAGTCATTTTGGGTCACCTTGTTTGTTTGTTTTTTTGGAGTCATTAGTGTCTAAGATAATTTTGTGTTTCCTTTTGGTTGTTTTGTGTCTTCTTGGAGTTGTTTGGGTCTCTTTGAGGTAACTGTGTGTCTGACTGAAGTAGTCTTGTGTCTCTTTGAGGTATTTTTGTGTCTTATTTGTGTCTGTCTTGGTCATTTTGTGTTTCTTTGTAGCCATTTTGTGTCTCCTCATGCTTGCTTTGTGTCTCTTTGCAGTTCCTTTGCATCTTTTTGCAGAATTTCAGTGGGGGTATTGCCCGAAACGACCACTGACCAGGAAGAAATTTTTTTTTGTTTTTTACCTCTTCTTCCGCTTCTCCTGGTTTGTGCTGTTGGCTTTGTTTTTTTACTACCACAAATGCACTGCACTCTACATCACTTCCTCTCTTTGGTTCACTTCCTCTCTTTGGTTTTGGATAGTCCGTTTGCATTTCCCACGCGAACGTACCAGGGTTCACTTACAAGGGAACCGAGACCCCCAGTTTTCAAGCGGACCAGGGTTCGCTCATTTGGTCCACACCAGAGTTCGAATGAGCGTTCACACCACTCCCAACGAACCAAACTATCCGTGGAAGTGGACAAGGATTCACTTAAAGCTGACCAATTAGCGGCAGTCTGAATGCATCCTATGTCTTATTGGAGTAATTTTGTGTCTCTTTGAGGTATAATTGAGTCTTTTTGGTGTCTTTTTGTGTCTTTGTGTCTTTCTTGCGGTTGCTTTGTGTCTCTTTGAAGTTCCTTTGCTGTCTTTCTGTGTTTCTTTGTGGTCATTTTGTGTCTCCTTGTGGTTGTTTGGCCTTGTTGTAGTTGTTTAGATCTCTTTGAGGTAACTGTATGTCTTATTGGGGTGACTTTGTGTCTCTTTCAGGAATTTTTTTTAATTTTGTGTCTTTCTGTAATTTCTTGTGCCATACTTGGTTCGTTTTGTGTTGCTCTGTAGTCATTTTGTGTCTCTTTGTGGTTGCTTTGTGTCACTTTGCACTTCCTTTGCATCTCTTTGCTAACTTTCTGTGTCTCTTTGTGTTCCTTTTGAGTCACTCCCTAGTCGGTACAACTTAATTTGAGTGACATTTTGCAAGCAAAGGCCAGGGGGCTAACCTGACACTTTGGACTGCTGGGCCTGTGTCTGGTAGGCTCGTTCAGTAATTCATCCATGAAGCACAAATAAAGAAATGGAAAACATTAAATTTGGGAAAGTGAGGCAACATGAAATATAAATGGTGGATAAACAGAAAATTCCCTGAGACGTTCCACACAATTCATCAAGACTGGTGACTGTAGATGACATTTATGGAGGGACAAGTGAGCAGTCGTGTGTCTGAAGAGCCACTTCCTGCTGTTTTATGGGACTAGTTCTTGCTGAGAGAACAATTAAAATGTCTGTATTCATAATGTCAATAGATATTTGCCACAGACAAGCTTTAAATTACAGATCTGACTTTTAGTGACCCTTTGGGGGAGCTGGCGTAAAGAAAGGAATACGTGTAGAGGGATTGTTACTGGAGCTTGTCAGCTCAGCCTTCTAATGTTCAGCCCCTTTCTTCCAAAATAATTACGGTATTCCTTTCACATGATTGATAATCTTGGTAGTGGCCCATAGAGCCTTGGCTATACTACAAGTGATTGAATAGAGTGTGTGTGGATGCGTGTGTGCGTCCATGATTCGGTAATGATGAGCCAATTAGGACTGGAGGCTGCCTCATCCATTCCTTTACAGGGATCAATAGCCAGAGCCAGAGAGCGTGCAGCCCAAAGCACATCACTGCCTGTTCTCTACCAATTCAGATTTAGCAGTCCTGTTTGGTGTTTTGCTGCTCCACTGCTGTTATTTTCACTCATCTAAATGCTTAGGATGCACATCCTCACCAACAACAACAGATCATAAACTGATGTTGTTTTCTAAGTCAACACAGTTCACTGTTCACAGTTTCACCAGCGGTGATCTGAGAGAACATTTTGAGATTTGGTGTTGCTGTTGGGTGCTTTACTTATAGTGCACATAAATGAAAAATGGTTTATGATAAAAGTGAATTTTTAAAATGTTCCCTTAATCAGAAACATCCCAAACAGTTGAGGTTTACTTTTAGTTACTTGTTTAAACTTCATCTAGAATAGCTAGAGATTATGAATCTTTCACAAGTGTCCTTGGCAGCAATCAAATAACAGATGAGACCGATGAGAAAACAACATGACCAATTAATTGAAAAGAAAAACACTTTACTGTAAAACTATTTCAAAGAGTGTTAAGCTTTCCTAAACTGTCTTCATTAATGTGTACTCCACCCCCATTTTGTAGCAAAAACGCCTAAAATGACGAGCTTCTGAACCGCTTTGACTACATGCATGCATGGGGTCTTGTCAGAAAGAAAACTCGCTTAAGTAATTACTCTATGTAATACAGAGACAGAGTAATGGGCCTCTGAAGTCAGTAAAAAATTGAAGATTTTGCCTAAAATAAAATAAAAAATGTATTTCAGGATGAATAACTGTCTGTGGCTTCGTCTTAGTAGGTAAATGACACTGTGGGGCTGTAGGCTCACTATCAATGAACATTTGTTTCAAATTTTAAGAAGATTGCTTTTTCCATGAAAAGATCCAGGCGGAGCTCCAAATGACAAGTCGGTCACTCGGCTTCAAAATAAGTACTGTCAGTGATCAAACAACACTCAGCCAGCTTCAAACATTGTACCTTATTGAAATCAGGTGTGATTATGATAGCTGATGTTGTTTTGACACAGAAACACCATAAAATATAACCAAATAAAGCCATATGAAATGTGAAAGTTATGATCCCACTTTCTAGACGGTATATCTCAGCCAAAAATAGTGGTAGGAGTGAGAGTCTTATGTTTTATAAAACAGCTAAGTCCTCGCTAACAGCTCCGCGTAAGATTGTGAGTAATCCTTTAACTTCTCCTGTCGAAAAACCATGACTTGTCACCACTCATCGCAATTTTGGACTTTGTGTGTTTAGGCTGCTCTGGTGCGAAATACATAGTAAATAAAAGAAAAATGATGTTATTTTCGAAAAGTCGAGAGCTTCCTGAATCCGGCAATACCAAACATCACATGGTTTGATGACGTAGTGAGCCTGGGAGATACCATTTAACAGAGGAGGAGGGGAGCGAGGACGTCGGCGTCCTGGCGGAGTTGGAGAGGTTAAAAAAAAATATTAAAGAGGACATATTATGATTATTTTCAGGGCCATATATTGTAGTTTGGGTTTCTATTAGAACATGTTTAAATGCTTTAATTTTTCTCATACTGTGCTGGAACTGTGAATAATCACCAGTAAAAGCTTCTAAACACTACTACGACATATTTCAGCAGGAATGTGATCCAAAATTGAAGAAAGAATAATAATATCAGCAGCCAAGATTGAATGTTTCCCTGACATTAGCATGTAGCTATATGTAGTGGTGTAGGGGTACTACCCATTGTTCCAACCACCCAGAATTCCAAGGACCCATTAGTCCCAAAAGTCTTACTGGATTGAAAACCCATTTCTCTAACAACCCCCATTGTTCTGAAGTCCCAATTATTTGAAAATACAAACTCTCTGCAGTAAGACAACCCAATCACTAGAAAAAAATGTTTGCATTGTACATTTCTGTGAAACCTGGATATATTAACTTTCTCAGCGACGCTGTGGTGAAGGTTTCAGCACAAAAATCATTGGAAAAGGAAGGGCAGGTGGGTGACAAACATATGGGTTTGGTTGCTCAGATGCTGCCAGGAACAAAGCAAAGGGTCGGTAAAAACACCCAGAATCGGTTTCTCAAACGTTGCTGGGAAACCGAGATTAACTGCAGGGAATGTGTATTTTTAGAGAAATGGGACTTTGGAGCAATGGGCGATAACTGGCTGTCAGCGAAACGAGCTTATGTTCCAATGGAACATTTTTCGGACTAATGGGGCTTTAAAAAATTTTGGTCGTTGGAACAATGGCATGGCACCCAGTGTATATAATGACACATTTGCAGTAGCGTGCCAGAAGCAGATGACCTGATAAAGAAATCTGTAGAAACAGGGTGATGATTTCTGGCACAACTTCACCTACCTTGGGGTAGGTAGGTGAAGTTGTATTACATACAAAATGCAATATGTCCAAGCAGCAACAAGAAGTGTCGCTGGAGTTTGGACCCCAGATAAAGAAATCTGTCATGATCTGACGTCAGCTTGTAATCAAAGTTGAAAAAACATTTGAAACTGGGTATTGAAAACGGTCTTAAGAGGTTTTTGCACACAAGGATTACTTTTATGCAAGTTTACCTCATCTCTGGAAACTCTGGCCACTTTATATGAACAGCTGCTATTTTACTATTGTATAAATGACAGAGGAAAAGTGTATTAGGTTGTCAAATGTGTTACTTCTGAAACAAAGAATGGCCTCAAGACAAAATCCCTACACACAGCTCAGGCGTTTTTAGTTATTTTTGATGATTAGACCTCTGCTCAGGTTGTAGTTGACCTGAAACGTACCGGAGGTCACCATACTCAATGGACATTTTTGCTTGTCACAGTAGAGAAAGCACAGGTGTAAATGATCAGATTAATGACATCTGAATTCCATTTAGCTCAGGGGTGTTAATATAGACAGTGTGGGTGGTGTTGTTTCACTGGGGCCCGTAGGGTGGAGGGGCCCAATTGTCATCTGGAAATACACCTGCATTCTAATAAGAACTCAGGTTATATCAAAAATGGTGGGATTTTTGAAAACCTGGCCCGTTGTCAGAGCCAACCTGCCTCACCCAACCTGTTTGACCGATCTGCATGAAACTCGGTGAACATACTCTAGGGACCAATATCTAAAGTTCCCTCTTGGCAAAAGTTGGAAAACTTACTAAAACTGAGCTTCTATAAGGCAATGAATATTGCAGAGGGCGTGGCTCATCACATAAAGGTGTATATTACTCAAGGGTTTCACCGATCACCACGCAACTTTGTAGGCATATGACCACACATAATCTGAGGGGACCCCTCCATTATTGACCCCATCAAACAAAATGGGGGCGCTAGAGAGCTAATTTCTTATCTAGGCCTAACCGCCATATCGATTTTTACTAAACTTGGTAGACAGAGTTTTCGTCATTATATAGTAAGATAAAGCAACCGTACTATCAAATTCACAAAAACTCTGTCTGAATACATTGCCCTGCTTAATGGGTTCAGTTGACTATTTAATTAATCTGCAATTTCCTATGACCTGTATCCCAAACACACACCATGTGAAACTGTACGTGGGCAACTGTGCACTCAATGGGTATGGACTAGTTGTATGTAATTTCCAGTAAATATCACAATATAAAACATGTTTTCTGTTTTAAATCACATTAATGACAAAAAGACAGCAAGTACTTACCCATCTATTAAGCATCTTAAGTATATGATCTCAAGCACACAGCTGATATCCCACATGGTTGGTTTACATAAGCGCACAGCTGATAGCTACCGTGGTTTGTTTACATGACGTTACAGGGGTGCATAATTAATGTATTCACTGTGAACAGAGAGACGCTTGCTGTTAGGACACAGTGTTAGGCCTAGAGGGAAATATTTGTCCTGGATATTATGACTGGAGAGATTTAAATATGTCAGACTTCAACAGATTATCCTGGTCAAAAGCCAGAAAATGGAAATCCTGAGCGCAGCAGTGCTGATGATAA
Organism: Epinephelus moara; assembly: GCF_006386435.1. Classification (NCBI taxonomy): domain Eukaryota; kingdom Metazoa; phylum Chordata; class Actinopteri; order Perciformes; family Serranidae; genus Epinephelus; species Epinephelus moara. The sequence continues at coordinate 28,915,351 of NC_065518.1, read as the reverse complement.
AGCTACATGTTGTGTGAGAGAGACAGAGAAGGGGAAGAGAAAGTGGAAGTTGGATTCTTGTACAATGTTTCTATTAGTTATAATAACTTATTCAGATCACTGCTTTGTCACTTCATGACCCACCCTGCTTGAAACCTGCAATATTTATTAAGAAGCCTACCTCAACCACCCGACCCGCGGGCTGTGGGTCGACGCACACACCACTAGTGTATTCCCAATAAATAAATGTAAAAATAATTAGTTTGAAAAGGCAGTTTTCATTTACTGAAAGTTCCTCCTTGAATAAAGTCTAAATCAATTTCTGTATTGAGTTTCTCACCACATCCCCACTTATTATGGTCCTACCACAACTCGTGTTTTTAAAAACCTTGTCAGCTCACGCATAGCTACAGTACAGTACAGCCGTACAGTCTCTCAAACCTGGATTTAACCTTTAATAAAAATCCAGTTTATCCTAAAATATAAACTTCATATATGAAAGCTTTCTTTACGTTCTGTGGTGTGACTGAAAATAACAGATTATCAATAAGAGCTGTAATCGTCTCCAGATGTCTCAGCCTCACACTGCACTCAGCAAAAATCTTCTGCTGGCAGTCACTTCCTTTTCTCCATGTCTGCAGTAAGTCTGCATCTTTTCTTGAGCCTTGTGTGATGGCACTATAAATTATATTGCACCGCTTACCATAGCTGTTTTCTCCTTAGTGCCTTTTAGCAGCTGGTGTAGAGAAATTCTTCACATTTGTCCTTGGAGGAACGTGGTCAGATAGCCTTACACTGAGTGCCTTTGTGTCCAGTGAGCAGAGTATAGACACCACAAATACCACATACACACAGTGAATTTGTATTCAGCAGTGACCTGTGGGTTAATACATTCACCAAATCCCAGTGCATGAAATAAAAAATGAGAAACTGAATGTTTTAAAAAACTCACTGTAAAATCCTTTGAGGATGAACACACCTTTGACATGATATTCATTCACTGCAAGTGTTTGGGTTACCCCAAAGAGTAAAAAAAAGAGGATTAACTTTTTTATTTGAAGGATCCAATTATGTGGTGACATGCAGACGTCCTTCCGGAGCTCAGCGGAGGCCAGACTCTCCCGCTGTGATGGATTGAGGAATCCTCCAGGACATGCAAATAGTTTGATAAACACCACTGGGAGTAACCTGCACCTGCCAGGTGCTCATTGCTTCAGACTGCGAGTATGTGCATGTGTTTGACTGGAGGCAGACGGGCTGAGGTCTGTCACTCATCTTGTGTGTTTACTTGTGGCCACAAATGTCCACCTGACTCACTTCTGGAAACACTTCATTGTCCGCCCTGGGCACTGGGACTGTCTCGTGTAGCTGCAAATGAGAAAGAATGTGTCAGAGTGAAATGCAGCTCCACAGGGAATAAAATGTATTATATTGAAATACAGAAGCGGCTTGAATGGGTCCCAGATCATTTTATGAACATAAGTGTCATTGTCTACTTTGGAGATGATATTAAAATTAAAGCTGCACTTTGCTCACAGAGAGACAGCTGGGGTCTGAAGGTGTCATTTCCATCAGGGAAGCCAGTACACACAAGGAGGTAAGGTTTCACAAAGGACAGTGTTTCTTATTCAGCGGAGTAAACACAAGCAGGGGAACTGTTAAATTGATTGGAATGTCCCTCTAAGGGCTCTTTTATTTGAATATTCCACTCAGGTCTACTTGGCAAAGACAGAAGGAGCAGCAGCTGCTTGTAAATCTGCCTCTCTGGTAAGGTTGTTTATATTTTATTTATTTGTACATAATCTAATAGAGACAGTGAGCACAAACTGCTGCAGAATTTATAAGAATGAAGTGCTGTGAAGGTTGTTGTTTGCTTATCTGATATGTACCATGCTAATATCTCCAAACTAAGAGGTCATCCGAGGTGAATGGGGTGCAATTTGTAACAAATAGTTATCACCATGAAACTTCCCCAGTTGGTTACCCACATTAAGCTGAGTATATTTTGTATTACAAGTTTTTAGAAATGTAATGTTTAAACATGATGCATTATCTAATTAAATATGTGCTAATTTGCATACTTCCAGAAAAGAAATCTGAACATTGGAAAAAGCCAAGTTCAAAATTCTTGCATCATTTTGTTGACATATCAGAGTCAAAAGTTTTCACAGAGAAAATCTTTGATACATCTTTTTATCATCCCATAAATCTGAAAATACTGTCAACAGAAATAAAAAAGCTAAGGCCTGAAATTTTTATTCCAATTTGTTGACATATTAGAATCAAAGGTTTTAACAGAGGGAATTTTGGATATCTCTTGTTATCACTCCATATATCCGAAAATACTGTCAACAGAGATTTAAAAAACAAGAACAATTTTAGCCATGTTTTCAGGAATAAAATGCTTTATAAATCAGGCTATGAATAATATGTGAACAAATCCCTCTGTGAAAACCTTCAGAATATAACTGGAAATTTTAGTGTATGCAAGGGCTACTGAAGTAGTGAATGAGAGAGAACTCATTTTGAGAAAATGGCCTTTAAAGATATGTATTGCCAAATTCCACAACTTTTGGACAAAAAAATGAGACACTACAGGTGAATATGATAAAAATATGTATCAACCATAAAAATAATGGTTGCGCTATCGTGATGTTACCCATTTGTTTGTGGATTCCTGTTATGTGGCCTGAAGTTTGGCATTTCAGCCAACGCCATCTTGTTTTTTTTTAACCAGAAGTGACCATATTTGGACAAAAGGGTTGAGCTGTAGAGGAATGTGGGATGGATCTAACTGAGAAACTGAGGACACTATTGGTAGACAGGTTGCCACTCAAAGCAGCCCGCCCTTAATTATGTGTAACTTTAAGCCTAGGGTGAGCTATATAAAAATTCACAAATGCACATTTGTCATGAAGTGGGAAATTAGCTAGCTAGAACTGTTTTTGTACCAGGCTGTAAACATGTTAATTTCTGCTGTAAAACTGAGTATTTTAACATGGGGGTCTATGGGGATTGACTGGCTCCTGGAGCCAGCCTCAGGTGGCCATTCAAAGAACTGCAGTTTTTGGCACTTGTGTGTTGGCTCCATTTTTCAGTCCCGGAGGTTGCCACTTGATATCACCATGAAACATCCCCAGTTGATTTCTCACATTAAGATGATTCATTCTTGGATTACAAGTTTTCTGAAGTGTTATGTTTAACTGTGCAATGAAATATTATGAAATATGCCCTTTCTAATCTCAAAACAGAAATCTAAACTGAAATAAACACCTAAATATGTATTTTGGACATTTTAGTTACACTAGTCTGAAAGAAGACATGTTATGGAAGCATAATAGCCCAAAATCTCAAAATTGACCAGTTCCTACATGAATGCTTTCTCCTTGAGTGTCTCACCTGAGATAAACTTCTAACGTTTTCCAATTTTGTCCTTGAGTAGCTGTCATGCACTGTTGTTGTAACAGGAAGCCTCACCAAACTCTGCAGACACCCAGGAATAATATTCACAGGTTAACAAGCACTGAGAATACTGCCTGACACAGAAGCATGAACAATCCAGCATACCCTGAAGCCCTCAAGTGATACCTTCGGTATTCTTAGGCATACTGGTAGCAGGACAGTATGCACAGGAAGTGTTGAGGGCAGGAAGTACAGATAGAGCAGCCTGTTCTTATCCTCGGGGTGTCAAATATGGCAGCTTTGTCAGTAGCCGTCTGCATCAGATTTCGACGCATGAGGCACCCTCTAGTGTCTTTATGCTTTCACCTAACTCCAGTGTAATAACCCAAAGTCTGATCTTTTTTCTAAACCTAACCTTTTTGTTGCCTAAACCTAAAGTAGTTTTGGTGACAAATTGTTAATTTTCTGTCAACACAATAGTTTTTATTTTAAAGACACAATGCATGTGTCCAGTGAAAATTGACACACCATCCCTGAGCATCCAAAACTGAAGCTAGAGGGTTACCTAGAGTGTCATGGTTTAACAGCCTGTTCTCATGCAGAGTTCATACATAACCAAGGTAAACACGCACCAATAATTTGTGTATAACCCATGTAACTCAGAAAGGTTACGAATCATGTGCCCAGTGTGCTAATGGGAATAAACAAGCAAGAAGTCAACATAAGAAGACAGGTTGTGGTGGTGAATGGGTCACAAAATACAGGACTTTTCTCCCAGGAGACAGATGTGTGGAACCATGTGACTATGGTTGGGCGATAATACGGTAAAAAGGTATCCTGCGGTATCTAAAAATAGCAACGGTATCAGTTTCATTACCATCATTAAAAAAATCTGCCGCTCATATAGGCCTACAGTGGCCTGATATAATTCATTCATTCATCTTCTAACCGCTTCATCCTCTAGAGGGTCGCGGGGGGGCTGGAGCCTATCCCAGCTGACATCGGGCGAGAGGCAGGGTACACCCTGGACAGGTCGCCAGACTATCGCAGGGCTGACACATAGAGACAAACAACCATTCACACTCACATT
>NC_065518.1:28910669-28910861 GCF_006386435.1 Epinephelus moara | reverse complement strand
GCTGACACATAGAGACAAACAACCATTCACACTCACATTCACACCTACGGACAATTTAGAGTCACCAATTAACCTAGTCCCCAACCTGCATGTCTTTGGACTGTGGGAGGAAGCCGGAGTGCCCGGAGAGAACCCACGCTGACACGGGGAGAACATGCAAACTCCGCACAGAAGGGCTCCCACACCCGGGAT
>NC_065518.1:28882126-28909508 GCF_006386435.1 Epinephelus moara | reverse complement strand
GGCTAGTGTAATGACGTGACAGTGATCCAGCAGCACTGCTCTCCTGATCTGGAATCTTTTTTCATCAACTGCAAACCTTTTTACTCCCCCCGTGAGTTTGCTTCATTCATTCTGGTTGGTGTTTACATCCCACCGCAGGCCAACGTGCAGGAGGCACAGCGCACGCTCGCCAACCAGATAGGCTACTGTGTGTGGAGCGGACTTACCCAGACTTCTTAGTTATTGTCCTTGGCGACTTTAAGAAAGGTAACCTCACCCATGAACTCCCCAAATACAAACAGTTTATAAAATGTCCGACCAGAGAGAAGAATATCCTGGATCACAGTTACACAACTGTTAACAACGCCTATCACGCCGTCCCCCACGCTGCACTGGGCCACTCTGACCACAACACGGTACTTGATGACTTCAGAATGGTACTTGATAGGGTTGGGCGATAATACGGTAATAAGGTATCCCGCGGTATCTAAAAATAGCAACGGTATCAGTTTCATTACTGTCATTAAAAAAATCTGCCACCAATATAGGCCTACAGTGGACTGATATAATATTAAATATAATTTATTTAATGTTTACATAATGACTGTTTGTCCAGCACTTATGTATGTGTGGTTGAGTTTTCAATTTAATACTATTACAATTTAAAACTAATAATAGGCTATAATGTTTCTCATAACTGTTGTTGGGAGATGACATTTGATAAAGTTTTTGGATGTGACGTTGTCACGTGACAGCTCAGACGTGAGAAAGAGAAGAAAAGATGGCAAGCCGCGCATCAAGCGAGTTGGTCCCCAAAAACCCCACAACTTCACAACTTCTGCAAGCAGCAGCAGCAGGTCCAGTGTCCATCGGAGTGTAGGAGGGAGAAGCGCAACCCGAACCACCGGAAAAAACAGATGACTGTGGGCAGTATCCTTCAAAGAAAAGCCGATGTGGCGGCAGGTCCAGTCGGCACCATACAGGAGCGAGCAGGAGATAACGGCCTGTTGTCGTGAGCCTGTTATTCAGGGAGATGCAGACCTCCTGCTCAGGTGGAAATGTGATGGAGCCAGGCATTTTCCTCTGATGTCGAGGGCTGCCTGAAAGTACCTGTGCGTTTGTGCCACGAGCTCTCCATCAGAGCGCATATTTAGCACTGCGGCCAAAGTTGTCAATCCACTACGTGCCCTGCTCCAGCTGGAAAAATTAAACATGCTGGTTTGTCTGGCGAAAAACCTTGAATAGTTTTGAAGCATATGATGCTGCTATAGTTATCATTATACTTTGTTTTTATGTCATTTTCAATGAGGAGTAGCCTGTTCTGACGGTCAAAACAGTTGGGACTTGGAGAGGGTAAACTTTTCAAACTAAAGGTAGGCTCTAAAAATAAACCAAGGAACAGTATTTCCTGTTGCTTCTCAGGATAGGATTATATATGCCCATTTTCAGTCATGCCTTGTTATTTATTGTTCTGTTTTTCTTATTTGATAAGCCCTAGTACTGGATGCTGTAGAGCTGTGCTTTTAATGTAGGTTATGTTGATAGGTTCTAAAAATAAACCATCGGACAGTAGCCGCTGCGGTCGGACACGCTGTATAGCACACATTATGTGGACTGTAGCCCACAGACATTGTTGTTATTTCATTCTGTTTCATTTGCACTTTTAAAAAAAAAAAAAATTACTAAAAGTTGTTAATGTTGTACATGTTTTGTTGTTATTTTTTCAGTATTCTTAGGCCTATGTAATGTTTGTTATTATGTTGCTGAACGGTATAGGAACAAGCCGAAATTTTGGCGACTCCCTCTGGGCCCTTTAAAGTGATTTTTAATTAGTCACGGTAATACCGTATACCCCGGGAAAATGTGGGGAAGGTTTAACGGTAACAAAATTTGGATACCGCCCAACTCTACATGTGACTTTGAGTTATTTTAAGGTACATTGTCACCATGTTTCTTTTCCTAACCCTAACCTACGCAAGTTTACTTCTAACCCTAACCTAATCCTAACTAACGTAACTTTATATAGATATCATACGAACCATTGTATGAGGATACAATGGACTAAGTGTTGGAATTTGATGAGTTGTAAGTGAAAACGTGTTGGGTTAGTGACATGTTTCACTAGTAGGGAACATCAAAGTTGGTACAGCTACAGCAAGCAGCATGGGAAGAAGAGGAAAAAAAGGATAAATGTCAGTAGTTACATAGTTTTTTTGTTGTTGTTGTAAATAAACCAAAGTATTGGACAAATTAATCTCATTCCCTTTATTATTTTCCAGAGTAGGCACATGACTGGAAATGAGGGGAGGGAGAGTTGGGGAACGACATGCAACAAAGGCACTGGGCTGTATGTGAACCAGAGATGCTTATGTCTTAACCCAAAGGTGCTTTAAAAGTCAAGGGGATCACCATATTCATCAGGATTCATCCAATGGGGCCCACAAATTTCTACCAAATTGTAATGGCAGTACCAGTAATGGCAGCAATCAGATGACGAACCAACCAATATAACCATCACTAGAGCTAGTACAACTAAAAAATGTCAGCCAGCACCCACACTACTTCTTACAGTAAGCTCTGACATAGTACTTATGTAATTGCCTGTCATTATTTTAGTTTGACGGCTTTCATCTTAATAGCTGGCTGTTAAATTGGTAATACACAAAACGAGGAGTCAGGGGAGGGTGGGCGCTTTTGGCAATTATGGGCTCAAAGAGCAAGGCCGTGCTATTTCCTGGAAGTGCACCAGTACAGACCTGGCTGATAAAAATCTGTACAAAATATTTGCTTGTTTTTTTTCCACAGCAGTACAATAAAACTACATTTCCTCTGCCATCCTTAAACAGGTGGTACAATCAGAAATACATACAGAAATGCAGCCTCTGTATTTGCAATTTATATGTCCTGTCTTTAGCTCGTAACAAGCCAAGGCCTCCAACCAAGCTGCGTGGCCCTGAGACAGATGTGTTTGAAAACGGTTTTTGAGAGACATGAGAGGCCTGGCTGGAAAAGCCCATTAAGTTAAATGGTGCTGGAACAGATGCAGAAATTAGAGACACAGAAAACAATTTACAAGGACATAAATTAAACACTGACCTGTGGTAGGCAGAGAAAACAGCTCAAGCTAGACAGAAACCAAATGAAGATAAACTCAGGAATAAGTGGATCTGAGGTTATTTTTAATTACAAGTCACTGTGAATTGTGAGTGATGATGAGTGCTAAAAAAAAACGAATAAGGTCAGGGACACTGTGTTTACTTATTAGTTTTACAATGGTTCCTGACAACACTTATTTCACTCAAAATAAGATTTAATTAATGTTAAGGGTAAGAGGTGAAGTCACCACAATTCAAGCAAAGAACTACTTTCTTTGCCGAATATCCTGCTTTGGTGATTACCCCAACATATCGTCATGCCTAAAAGACGACATTAGTTATTCCCTACTGACCTTTAAAACAACTTACATAGGTGTTCTAAAAAAGACATATGAGCTTTTTCTGATCTAATACCAATTAAACTACTTTGTTTAAACTGCATTAATTGTAACCTATTATCACATTATAAAGTTAATGAGACGAGCGTATTAGCAAACGGTTGCTTAATCAAACATAGCGGACATGGAGAAACATTCACATTCATTTGGAGTTATGTTTCTCTTTTCTTTTAGCTCTGTTTTGTTTTCCATCAACTCCTGACAGACATATCTGACTCATTGCTAAATGCTTCATGGTGTTGACCAGCTAATCCCTGACTTTGTTTGCATGTGGTTTTGGTACCGGGCAGGTAGGTGGTTTTCAAAAAGCTTTATTTGCTGAAAGCAGCTTCCTGCTGTGTCCAGAAAGGAGGTGAAACTGAATTCAAACAGTTACGCTGCCATAAAACCCATACAATGGAAAGACGCCCTAAAGACTAAAACTGTAGAATTGGGTGCAAGTTCTTTGTGGATTTGTCAATATAAGTGACTTTTTTTTTTACATTACATAAAGAGATTCAATCCATTATTTTATAAAAATATTAATAGCAGCTTTATAGTTAGGGAACGTTTATCTTCATGGGTATGACAGGTGCTACGACCTGGCTCAAGTGGCCACAATAAAAGGAAGACACACCATGATTATCACATAACAAATCATTATTTCACAAATCAAACCAGATGTCATCAATTAAATCTAATTAAAAGTGCCAATAGAACCAAATTAAAGATGTGCTAGATAAAGTATGAAGTGCAAACATTCGTTAAATCAGTAGTATGTGATCAGGTTAAGTGATGGGTGTGTGTATATGTGTGTGTTAGAAGGTGCGGTAAAGCAAAGGTAACTACCCAAGGCCCTGTCTACACGTATATAGATATTTTAAAGATTATCCTCCTTGGTTTAAAAAAAAAAAAAAAATCTGTCTGCACAACCTTTATTTCACAAAATGTCTCCATACACATAAGAATGCAAAGATGATTGCAAACACTCGTTGGCATTAGCTGTCTACCACATTCTTCCCTTGCAGCAAAAGTCTTAAAGTGTATAAGCTATGTTACCTGTACACAGATCTCATCACTGTTGACTCCCTGAGATATAAGGACGCAGGAACTCAAGAAATCATGGATGCTTTGGCCATGCAGAAGTGTTTTTTTTTTCCCTCTCTTCATCAATCACGATTCAACTCTCTAAATTGTCCCAACGTCTGCTGGTTCAACTGATTCGATTATCCAAAACCCTTGTTTCAGGCAAACTTTAAATTGCAGATGCTGAGACGGACCAAATAACATTAGGTGCAGTGTTAATTTTGTTGACGAAAACTATGACAAAAATGTTTTGGCAATGACCTTTTTTTTTTTTACCATGACGAAGACGAGACGATGACAAGCAAAAAATAGATCTTGATAATAAAACTAAGATGAAATCTGTGCTTCATTTTTGTTGACACTTTTGTTGACGAGACATGACAAGAGATTTAAAAACAAATTGAAAGCCGAGAATAGCTGTGCTTGTAATGATCATAAAACTAGTAAACTCCAGTAGATTGTCAGTGTCAGGATGTTTTGCTCGTTGCTGAACGGACTTTAAACGTGACTTTAAACTCTGTTTGGGAGTGAGGCCAAGATGCAGAGGAAATATCTGTTTTCAAAAATATCTGTATATGTGTGGACAGGGCCTAACAAAACCAAACAAGAGTGGGTGCCTGAAGGGAGAAGCAGAGAGGGAGACTGAAAGAGCCGTAGTTGTGGCTTCAGAAGGAATACTGGGCCCAAGTGCTCCAGATTATACCAATCAGTCAGTTGCAGGGAGAGGAGATACTTTGGTTAGTAATAGGTCAAAACCCCAGATGACACCAGGGGTGATCACACAGATATCACGATATGTAGGCTAGGTTAGCTATAACTGCAGGCTGCAGTGTCAAAGGGAGGGGTGGATACATGTGAATACTTGCTATGTGTTGCAGTGCTGTGTGATGCTACTGCATGCAACTGTACGTGACATGTTGCTATGCTACATGACACAACATGCCGTTATGTGATGCAACCAATGCAGTGCCGGCCCCTGGCATAGGCAGTATAGGCGAATGCTAAGGGCGTAGTCATCCACAGGGGGCACCACAGTGGGGGGAAGGAAAAAAAAATCAATCATATGTTTATTTTAGTAATACAATTACTACTTTTCGGCAGGAGGGCTAGTTATCGTTACCTCTAAGAAGCCGGTGGCTGCAAAGAACAGCTCCCGAAAGTTGCCTTGATTTACACTGTGAAGTGTTTAAGCTCTATTTAGTAAAAAATGAAGATTGGGCAAAGGTAAATTATAAGGTTCTCATGATGTGAGGCTCACCTAGGACACCACATGTGCTAGGGCCGCCACTGAACCAATGTGTGTTGCACTTAAAGGAAGCCATTGTTTCTACTAGAACATGTTTACAGCTTAAATGGTCAATAAAACATGTCTGTGTTGGAGCACCTGTATTCACCCTCTGTCTGACATGCTCTGTTATGGTCTCTTTAAGCCCTCCTCCAAAAAAAGCCCACTCTGTCTGCTCTGATTTGTTGGCTTTACATTTTGATGTCTCTCCTCAGTCATTGCTGGGGAACTACCATAATAAAGGAGAAAAGCGGCACTTTCTATCACCAATAAAAGCTTCTAAACACAACTGGACATGCTCTAGTAGGAATACAATCCAAAATGGGGGAGAAATGAGCAACATCGGTAACCAAGATTACATGTTTCCCTGACGTTAGCATGCAGCTTTATATAGCAGTTATGTAATGTAAAAACTCGCAATAGTGTGCCTGGAGCAGATGACCATATAAAGTAATCTGTCACAATCTGATGTCAGCTTGTAGCCAAAATAATAATAATAATAATAATAATAATAATAATAATAACTTTAATTTATATAGCGCCTTTCAAGAAAAACCCAAGGTCACTTTACAATACATAGTAATGAAACAATAACACCAACAGAACAGTACAATACAATGCAAGCAGTACAGAAAAGCAACAAAATTATAACAAACAACAGAAGAAAGCAGAGAAACTGTGTGATGATACACTGAGCATGAGATGGATTATCGAATTAAAAAGCCATAGTGAACAGATTAGATTTGAGTGTGGATTTGAAAATGTCCAGTGAGGGGTGTTGCGGGTTACAGGGGGGAGAGAGTTCCAGAGGGAGGGGGCAGCGACACTGAAGGCCTGGTCATCAAAAGTTTGGAGGCGGAGTGAGGGATGAAGAGTAGGCCGGAGTCAAAAAGAAGTAGAAAAAAAAGTTGGAAACAAGTATTCAGAATGAAAACCTACGAAAGGTTAAACACAGATTAAGCATTAGAACAAATGACTAATAAATGCTGTTATACTTCTGGTGAGGTAGGTCTTGATTTCCACTCTTCGCAAAACTTTCATGTTCTTTAACTTGTTGTCTCTCACTTTCTATGTGTAGGTGGAGGATGAGTCACAATGACGTCTCCTATTAAACCTAGCAGTGGAAAGGTCTCAACCTGACAACTTTGGCCCTGAGAGAGTAACGCTTGTTTTGCATCTAACTGTTTATTTTCGGGCTGCCACTCATCCGAGTCTTCTGAGCATTTTTATTTTTATAATTTAACCACATAAATCAGAATAATACAAGTGATGAAAATGAATGCAGGGATGAATGCATCCCCAGAAGTGTGTTTTCATATTGTGTTGAAGTATTCCGGTCTGGAAATGTATTAAGTGCTTTTGAATGACTCACTGATCAAGTGCACATGTTATCCCAGTGGGATAAAGAGATGCTCCTTTAAAACTAATTAGCCTCATTCATTTAACTATAATTAATACCACTGGGCATGTAAAAGCTTTTCAGGAAAATAGAGTTAAAATAGAGCACTGTCAATACAGACCTATGAATCATGGTGACGGAGTGCAAGCCAGCTGAACAATAGTTGAGCACTTTAACATTTGCCACTCCAAGCTTCTAAGTAGTGGAAGGCATTTCTTGGAAATGTTCAGCTCTCAATAAAGTTTTGCCAAACAATGAACCTATTATTTCAAAAGAAAAGAAATATTAATGTGGAAAAATTGAGGCTCTCCCCCTGTGTGATCCATGATGTAAAGCAACAATAATGCCTTTGCACTTTCTATTGTGCTCTAACAATTCCTCTGAAATGCCAAAGTCAGGTTTTCAAAGAAGCAAAAAGGTTGGAATGATGCATCAGAGGGATGATTCATTTGCCGAGAGTGGCCGATGACGTGAGGATTTGTAGTGGAGAGGGCAGAGAGCAGCTGTCTGGGCGGTGTTCAAGCCAGCTGACACGCTCTCTTTAATTACAGCTGTGCTCTCACACCTGCAGCCTGTGGAGACGAAGTGAGAATGGAAGAGCGGGGAAGAGGAAGCACAGAGACGGTGGATTCCCAAAGTACACAGAACTTATAAATGATAATATAAAACATGCACAGTCCCCTCAAAATTAATTGTTTTTGTGATGAAAGGTTTGGCTTTAGACAAAAATCATGCTGCAGTACAAGTCCCACCTTTCTTCATGTCTCAGTCTGTTTGATTGAAAATGTGGTTTTACTTTTCAAACTAAGTGTTGTAGCGGCTTTGTTTGATGCTGTGTAGTATCAAGTATTGATTAAGAGTTATTTTTTTAAATTTGGACTGGAGGCAGTTTCTGTCACACTCAAGTTGTCTCTGACAGAGAACATGTTGTACAGCAGCTAATCACTGTCTACCGTAGATGGAAATATTCGGAGCCAGCCAGGCGCTAGAGAACATCTTCATTCATTCAGTTTCCTGTATCTTGGTAGATTTGGCCCACTGGGGAATTGTGAGCATATATAGTCAAAAACAAACACTCTATTCCCTGTCCTGCATATAGGCTCTTCTTTTTGGCTTTCAGTCAACACTCTTAATTCAGAGTTATTTATAATAAGTTTAAAAGAAAATTCATGTTAGCAAAAGTAAGGAGAAGCAAGATTATTATTATTTTCTCCCAAACTGATGAGTACACGGACACCATGTGAGTGTAGTAGTTCTGTTTAAACTACTTTCTGGAGTCCGTTTGGACGACATGTTCCACACAGAACTCTGGGCAACTGTGGTAGAGCTTTGATCAGCCCCACACATCGACCCTGCGACACAATATAGGGGAGAAAAACCAAACTTCAGGCATTCACGCGTGGAGCAAGAACAAATGCACCTGAATTACATTAAAAAGCCTTTATTAAAAAGAACACAGCTGCTTACATCAAAACACTATTGGGTTTCAACCCTAAGGTCTTCATCAGGGTGCAAAAGGGTGAACAGGAGTCAAGCAAACATTGTAGAAACTTGTTGAGGGGTGTCACCCAGTTCTGATTGATAAGTGAAAGCAGGTGGGTGTCAGCAATGGAACACAATGGGAGGCCATTTTGAAGGTGACATGCCTCCACAAAACATCAAAATTACATCTATCACATAAAAATAGAAAGAAAATACAATCCATTACTTTAATTAAAGTTGTATATGTACAGACTAGGGCCGTAACGGTACATGTATTTGTGTCAAACCGTTCGGTACGCGACTTTCGGTTCGGCACGACCCTGTACCGAATTATTGGGCGCAGGATATTATTTTATTTTATTTTGTTTTATTTTAATTCCGTTTTTGCAATCCGAACCATTTAAAATATCTTAGTTCCCCGACGGACATAATTGAGTGACGGACCGAGTCCGACCGTAAATCCCCGCTTTCACTTTGTGCAGCGCATTCTCGCATTTTGACAACATGGCAAGTGAGCCTGACGAACCTGAAGACCCACCCGCAAACCTTAAGTCCGACCGCAGAACAGCGGTCGGGTATGTACTTGGAAACTCGTCTAACATGCTAACGCATCTAAAGCAACACCACCCGAGTTTGAACGTTAACCGGCACGACTAGAAAAAGCAATCTGGTGCAAACTACGATATCGTCGTCGTTTAAAAAGAAAGAGCGTTTCCCTGACCATCGCGCTAAAGAAATAACCAACGCCATTGGAGTTGAGTAAAATCGTTTAAGCTGCACTTTAGATATAAGCATGTTTTGTTTACTGCAGAAAGTGGGAAAGCTAAGTAAGTCCCTAGTAAAACTGAATCTGAGCAGGCTTTAAAGCTGACCAGCTGCACTATACTTTTTATTTTAATTGAGTAAAACTGCTTAAGCAGAAATTTATATTTATATTTTTCATTCAAAAAATGTGTTAAAAAAACAGCAGGAGTTTATTTTTCACTTTTATATTTCTATTTTCATTCAAACAATGTGAAAAAGCAGGATTTTATATATATTTGTTTCATTCAAAAATTGTGTAAAAAGAGTTAACTGCTGTGGTGGTATGTTTTAATAAGGTTACCAATAAGTAAAAGATATTTAATAGTTGTCTTTTTTTTTTATTACTGTACCGAGGTACGTACCGAACCGAGATTTTTGTGTACCATTACACCCCTAGTACAGACACATAAAAAAATAAGATTTGTGTGTTTGACCATCTCTATCCCATGATCCTCAGGAATTATTGATCTTAATCTTATCTTATCTTAATCTTAATAAAGTCCCTTTGGTCAAATATTTGCTTGACTCCTGTCCACCCTTTTGCACCCTGAAGAAGACCTTAGAGTCGAACCTGTTTGGTGTTTTGATGCAAGCAGACATATTTCTTTAATTAAGGCTTTTTAACTTAATTCAAGTGCATTTGCTCCTGCTCCATGTATGCATGCATTAAATTCATTTGTTCTTCCCATGTGCTGACCCTTTTCTTCAAGAGCACCTGTATTATCTTGAGTTTTATATGATAAAGTCCTCGAGCACACCACTACTTCATTCTCCAAAGAACAACGTAACTGTCTGAGCATGACCCAAGCCTGAACCACAGCAACAGATCTGGGCCTGAACCTGATTAAGGAATCCAGTGGTACCAACCATGTTATGCTAGCTTCTCAGGAAGGGGGCTAAGTAACACTCCAAAGTTAGGCTAAATTTTGTTTAGGGAAAGACAGCATGGTCATTTTAACAGAGGTCCCTTGACCTCCCACTTCAAGATATCTGAATGAAAATGGGTTCTGTGGGTACCTATGTGCCCCCCCCCCCTATGAAGGTATGTCCACCTTATGTTAGTCCCATACAGTTCAAGGCACACACTATCCTTTAAGGTAATGTATACCACTCCTATGTAGCGTATACTGTTGAGCTGCTTTCTCCCCCACAAGATCCCTGGTCCTCCTCAGAAAAAGACAGATGGGTGTGGCGGCGCAGCAGGGGGAGGTGTCGACAGATCCAGCTTGGCGCAGTGACAGTTTCGTGCCAAAAGGCTTCGCCGAAGGTGCCCTAAAAGCTCGCCAGCTGAAACCAGGTCTACTGTCAGCGCAGGCGGAGTGCAGCCGGTGTAGCAGAAGTTTGGCTGACTGGCGGACAGTGCGCACATGTCACCAAAACCTCACAGGCAGGTTTCCAGAATGTCAGGCACATTAACAATGCAATAAATACCCACAAAAACCACTATTCAATGCAACTATCTGCAATCAGCACATAAATGTATCTCTATATCGACTGTCCCGTCACATCTGATGTCAGATCAAAGGGGATTGGCACTGTTTGGCACGTTTGGCGCGTAATGGAAACCCGTGGAGGTCTGCTCGCAGTTCCATATATTCAGACACTGCGAGCTTGGACCTCCCGGACCAAAACATCAGTTTCCTCCTGGGAGAAGTTTGGCCGTCTGATGCTGCTGCTGTCTTCTGCCATGGCGAATTGAGTAAACTCTCATTACGCCTTTGCGCAGCGGATTTAAGGGCGAGGAGAGGGGCTCATTTGATTGGTGTGATGTGAATTGGCTGTGTAAAACCCACTGCACGCCTTCTCTCCTCCCGCTTTCTGACTTGCGCAGGTAGGAGGGAAAGAGGAGTAGCTGACAGTTGATTCCTAATCAAAACGCTCTGATCAGAATTGCTTTCCATAGTTCTAATGGACTTTAAGACTGTTTTGAAATGCAAAATCATGGAATTTTGAAACTGCAATAAAAATTGCAATTAATTGTGATGAACTATTGAAATTTAGCAGTTAATCGCGATCTTAAAAAATTAATCGCTTGACAGCCCTAATACAAATAGACCCTTAAATGACTCACTCACATAGATATAAAGCTATTTATGTTTCTATGCTCATCCAAAAGGGAAATGCCAGCTGCTCTGGCAAAACTGTTGGGGATAGAGAAGTTAATTGATTGATAACTTTACTTAATCATTTCTTTGTCTTCTGTCATTAGCTGTGCTCTCTCACACCAGCAACAACAGGTAAAGTGACAGCTCATTCATTTTCAAATGAGCAATGATGTGAGAAGCGATGACTGGCGATCTCCATGACATCAGAAAGTTGGCCAAAGTTACAATTACACCTATTCAGTGCAGTGACATTCAATCCAAGGATGCGTTCAGCTTTATGTTGTTAGTCAATCTTCTTTTGACTTTTAGTCACTCTCTTTCAATCAGTTTCAGAATGTAAAGAATGCTCACTTTGGTCAAAACATGAAATAAAACACAGAGCTTGTGGGAATCATAATGATCATTTCATAACAAAAATACCATAAGAACATGGCAAACAACATCATAATAACCATATTTAGCATTCACGAAAAAATTGAATGCTACTGTAAATGCCTATCGCTTTTCCACTTCCCAAATTGTAGACATGACACAACACACACCTGAGCACAGAATGTACAGACGTGAACACAAAGAAACATGAATACACACATATCTAAAGCCTGTAATGTACTGTACATACAGTAATGACTTGCTTAACAAAGGCAAAATAAGGCCCACTAACTAACTGAGGAACTGATTGCAAAGCTTTTTAAAGCATCACTGACGTTTGAATTGGCAAATCTGAAAAGCCCTGAAAAGTGAGCGAGACATCTCCCTGTCCCCTGGGGGTTCCAGGATCAGCACCTTGGACAGCGACTGTGTCTGACTTTGTGCAGAATGGTTTATAGAATCCAGCTGTAAGGCAGGAAGATATGACAGACTGAAGGCTGATCTGACAGGCCACATTTATCACAGCTGAATATGACATTTTTTTTTACATCAGAAAAGTGTTCATTTCATCAGCTTTGTTGTGATCTAGAATGCCTAAAACACACTAACCTGTGATGGAAGTAAAAGATGTGGAATAAGCGGGAACATATCAATTTGAAAAATTCCAAATTGATATCAATCAGCAGAGACAGGTGAATGAAATAAAGATAACTGTTTATTACAGATTACAGGTGTACAGATTAACAGATGATATGTCATAAAATCTGACAGACACTAAGAATCTACAAGGAAGTTTTCGAATCAAGGGGCATCTGCCCTGAACAACAGCAAGATAACCCCCCCCCCCCCCCCCAATTGCGGCCAGACACTGGTGGTGGTGGCGGCTGGTGATTCTGCTGAAACTGATGGCTGATGAGCCTGATGAGGCTGATGAATCTACGAAGACTAGAGGGTGATGGGAAGATGGAGGGTGCGCAAAACTGCAGCATAAATTTTTTTTTTTTTTAAATTTTATATACTTTATTAATCCCTGAGGGGAAATTCAATTTTACACTCTGTTGTCAATTACACACAGGTCCGAACACACACATGCACAAACTGGACCTATACATGCACTAAATGGAGAGATGTCAGAGTGGGCTGCCCATGACAGGCGCTCCGAGCAGTTGGGGGGTTCGGTGCCTTGCTCAGCGGCACCTCGGCAGTGCCCAGGAGGTGAACTGGCACCTCTCCAGCTACCAGTCCACGCTCCACATTTTTGGTCCGGACGGGGACTTGAACAGGCGACCCTCCGGTTCCCAACCCAAGTCCCTATGGACTGAGCTACTGCTGCCCCGGACTGAGCTACTGCCGCCCCAATGTACTAAAGGCAGAAAGAGAATCATATTTAAAAGGACAGCAGCAAGATGACAGGTGTGTCACTGTGCTTCTGGCTTAATGTGATCAGCTAAAATCTCATTTAGCAGCCCCTGACAATGACAGCAAGAATTTTTAAGTTAGCATGCATGCAAGGAGTGAATGACAGATGGAATGAGTAATAGATTACAGGCCTACAAATGCAATAGCACAGTCTTCCTGACTAAACTTTAGCCATTAGCCTGGTAAGACCATTCTGATGACATGAGCTCAACATTCTGTTTAGCTCTCTGTATCAGTCTGGACTCAGTTCTGCCCCAAACACTTTCAGTGGTGGGAATACTTACCTTGACAGACAAACTCCTTTAGCTAATCAGTGTAACAAAACAGCGGCAACATTTTCATCACCAAAGGAACCAATCATTAAATCAAGCTTTTGCCAAATCCAGTCGGAAGAGGGGCACAATTGTCTACTGTTCCAAGGGGGCTTTGGAGCCAATTTTTGCAGTGGCCAAACAGTGGATTTACATCCATTATGTGATACACTGTGGCCCATAAATACATTATCCCACAGACTTTAATGGCAAAAGAGACACCTGTAAATCAGTGGGTACATTTTTTGAGCATCACAACCCCCATGAAGTGACTAGTTTCGCTTTTGGGATTTGATTCATTTGTCTGAAAATATCTTGAAAGTCTAGAATAGCCCCACGATTAAATCATTTTATTCCAATTCAAATAAGCTGATCACTAAACTGGAGGTAGTCGACTGTGGAAATCTGTAGTATGCCTGCACTATGGGCCAAACAGTGCGGAAGCAGTGCCGATTATCTATGTAATTTTACATGCGGCAGTAGTTCTCCTATATGCGACCTGTAACCTCACCACGAGATGCCACTAAATCCTACACACCGGACATTTAATGTGAACTTTGACGTTTTTGTTTGGCCATTGTCCCACTTGCTAACATGAAGGGGGTGAGCTTTATGACCTATACTGCAGCCAGCCACTAGGGGGTGATTAAGATATTTTGGCTGTCATGCCGTGCATCATTATATTCTGACTATGTGTTTAATCCATTGTTGATATCAAACAATACATTAATGATAATTAATTTGCCATGATAACAATCTCTATCTCACCCTATTCATCTAGGTTTTAATTGCCTAAACCTACCCATGCCATAACCAAACTATAGGAATAACCAGTTTAAAAATTGTTGTTGCAAACAACAAATATGGTCTGTAGATAGAACAAGCTCTGCACATTTAAACTACAGCAAACTTGCATGTGTTTTTAACTTCATTACTGTTGGTCATCCGTGAAAATATTAGCAACAGCACTGGCTGCAACTGAACAAAACTGGTCGGTCCGCTCAATGAGGAAGGTGCAAGTAATTGAACTCTGCTCGAAATGTTCTTTGGCCTTGAACCATTGAGGAAAACGTTGTGGCAAACTTACTCGGTGGAAATCTGTCATCGACTGCTTCAATAACCGGCTGCACAGACAGACTGTTACAGCAGCAAAGACAGCAAAAACCTTAATTAAAAGGTGTCTTTCTCTGTCAGCCTCAGGGACTTTGTTAAAAATAGGTTAGTTTTAACATAAGGATGAATCAATTTACCTGAAACCATATTAAAAGCACTCCAGACACCATTTAATAAAATACTGCCTTGAATTTTGACCTTTTAAAGTAATCTTTGGGTCAGTGTTCTGATGGTGTATTACAGTGATAAATGGAAAATAGTGTATAATTTCAAAAAAGCAATTGGGAACCTACTGAAAATAACTGTTATCTTTAGTAACTCCAGCTCCTGTGAACATGTGTAGCCCTCTAATGACTTTACTATTGGTTAGGTCACTAATGTCAGGGAGGTACAGTAATTCAGTTGAATGTAAGCCTGTGTTGCCTGGAGGCTTTTTTTATTTGTCCATGTTTTGAGATATTTGTAGCTAAATGGAATTACCACAGACCACACTTGGACAGTTTCCATAGGGACTATTTCCTAAGTGGAAATTAGTCTCAGTTAAAACTCTCCACAGTGAGGTCTATAGAAATTCTAATCGCATCCATTGTGTTGTGATAGAGGCAGACATCTCACAGGTAGATGTATCAAACCGACCCAATTGCCAGCAAAAATGTTGGCATTTCATTGAGTTTCCACGGTGGAAACACAGTGATGACTTACTGAAAACTTATTTTTGTTGTTTGTTGTTCTCAAGCAGTCGTCTGCAGCTTGGCAGGTGTCTTGCCTAGATGTTACACCATCCACCATCCTCTTGACCAAATGAAAAGTGTCTCCTTTAGATAAAGTTGTGCGGTAATGTTAGACCACAACATCAACTCAACGTGAATAAGATTAACAATGATGTCTACATCTGTTCTAAGGTAAGTTAACATCATGTTTGAGGCAACTTATTGTCACTTTGCTGGAAAGAAATATAAAGCTATCTTTAACATCTCTAGCTAACGTTAGCTAAAGTTAGCCTAACGTTAGCTCCTAGCTGCGTTGTTCATCATGTCACCTTGTTTGCTGGGAGTTCATTAGCCTATTTTGTTCTAGTTTTGTACTTTGGTGATTGTACATCATTGTTAGCTGTTGTCCAAAGGGCTCTAGTTAAGCTAACGCTAACTTCTGGAGCTTAGCTTCATTAATTTATCTGTAATCGCAGAGATAACAAAGGTTGGCAAACGTTATGCTGAATGATTCAGTGTAAATACTGTAGCACCAAACTAATGGAGAGACACTCTTGGTAAAGATGGTAAAAAGGCTGTTATCCTTTTCTCATATTCTGAGCCAAAAACCTTAACTTCAGTGGCACTTTGATGCGCCACAGTTTCGGCAAACGAGATGCGGTTTATCATGCTTATACTGTGACCTGTAAATTTTGGCTTGTAATTTAAGCTTTTCATCGACCTTCTCAACAATAAAATGATGAATATATCCCTCCAATGCATAGTTTAGGCCCTTTTGGTTACTTCTCAATGACATCTGATCATTATGTCTCCAAAAATCATCAACTGCCTCCTGCTAAATGCCGTGTACTGTGACACCTGCCATAGCGCCGGTCACTGAATGTTGATATTTTGTCCAAGTGAGTGGAGGGGGGCGTGGCTTAGCCATAGGTCAATGTCTGTAATAGTAACCACTTGGCTAAGGTTAGGAAACAATGGCAGTTTAAAGAAACAATTGTTTACTCCCACTTTTGGAAAGAAACAGAAGACCAACAGTCTCTTGTTTTAAAGTCTGCTGTTGCTACCCATCCATCCACCCGACCTCCTCCCTCTGTGGACCTGACTTTCTCCTTTGCTCCCAGACAACACGAGTTATAATTACTACACCTGCAGGAGGGCTTAAAAGGCACTGCTTTTGGCGATTTGATGAAACAGCTGATGATATCATTCTTCTTGGCAGGACAGTCTTTTTAAGAGGTTGCATTCAGTACACTGATACACTTCATTGCACAACATAATGTCCCAACTGCAAATATGGAGACATTGCATTTAAGAAGCAGAACTAACCAAGCCTGACATCATCAGACCAAATTGCAAATGCGAGTTTGTCTGGAACCTCTCAGTTGATTTTTGTTCCAAGTGCAGTAATCAATGACTGCAGACTAAAATGCCTCTGGACACAACTTGATAGAGCTACAACTAATCAACGCAATGAACATGATGTGGCGCCAAGTGAGAGACAAATGGAAAAAGTACAATATGCAGAGATGAGCTGTGATGGTGCAGCATCAATGTGTCTGTGACAGAGTGATGCTGTTTTAGTCATCAGATTTTGAGTACTTCAACAGAAAGTTTCACATCAGCTGCAGCAATCTTGGTTGTTTTTGAGAATGCCTCAATGGTGCTCCTCTTTACTAAGCTAGGTTCATGTTCACAATTGTATCCCTGACCTGAGGGTGCAATAATGATTTCATCTCATACTTTGTGTAAAGTGCAAAGGCTCCACAAGTTATAAGTCATTGTCTCAAACACGCCGCGAGCCAGATCAACCTTTGTGATTGGCCCTGGCCTGCTGGAAATCTATCTCAACAATGGGAGGGGGGCCAGACATATCTGCAAGAGCAAATATAACGTGAGCTCACAAATTGTCTGGTTCCCAGGGTAGAACGCAATGCTCTGTAATAATAAATTGCACAGGACAGAAAAACATTTTTGATTCTGCACAGAAGGCGTAGTTTGGACTTTTGGAATAGAATATCCTGTCAGATTAGATGGAGCTGGACTCATCCTGGAGCAGTTTGATTTATTCAAAATGATTTGGCTGTATCACTTGGAATCTGTGCGTAGCAGCTTAGTGGTTTTGGAGAGCTCTGTGCGTGCACCTCTGTGCTCTGTAATGTTGTCAGTGATAAAATGTGGAGAAAAGCCTAATGTTCAGTCACCTTCCTGTATGGAGGAAACCTATTTAATCTTCATAGCTATATTTTCCATCAAGCAGTGGTATTGTAAGCTTCCTCTTATTCAGTGTGGGGTTTCTTAAGGCAGCGTGAGACAGAGTCTGAAAGCAGGTGTCTTATTACAAAAGCGTGAGATTTGGCAACTCTGCCTTGCTTTCTTTCTGAAGAAAATGGCTGAACCTTCCAGTCATGGCATGCTGTATTCTACAGATAAACTGAGAAACAATTAGCATGTACAATGTACACCTGCATGGATAACATTTAGAACACAGATTTTTGGGCGCTTGCCAATACACTATTAAAAGTGGATGTAATGTGCCACGTGGCTTAATTCCCCACATTAGTTTTGATAACCTTGGAGGCTGTAGGGCAGGAAATAGTGTGTAGTTGACATACGGTTCAACCTTTTCAGTCTGCCTTGAATTCTCAGCCTTGATCCCTCTCTTTCACTATCCATTTCTGCCCTCACTTTTCCTTCCGGCTGTGTCTGTCCCCAGCCTCCTTTAGATATCTCTGTTTCTGCCATATTTTACCCCTAATCTGGACCTGAGTGTTTTTCCCGAGGTCAGGTGCATACAATAAAAAATAATTGCATTACTGTTAAGAAATAATTACAGTGTAGTAATACAGTATTGTATAAATATAGTACTGTAAACCACACATTTTTCTTACATTTATTTACTGATTGAGACACATTTCTGTCATTCAAATCCAGAATGATGCAAACCAACACAAAGTTGAAATAAAAAAAGGCGTATATCATTTTACCATATTATTTTTATTCGCTTTGGCAGACAGAAGAGACAAGTGGGGAGTCACATAGAAAAGCACAGGCAGTGAAAACAGAGGGTGAGAGCGAGTTGAGGACGGGGAGAGAAATGTAACAGAAACAATGTAATGTTGGAGGCAGAGAGGCAAGAGGATATGAGAAAGAGGGGGCAGGTTATGGAATGCAACAAGAAACAGAAACAGAGGCTGAGAGGAAGAGAACAGGAGACACAAAGAGAAAACAGAGAGAGACAAGACGTACTCGAGGAGAAGAGGCTGGAAGAGAGGTGACTGGAGAGGAAAGAGACGTAAGAGATCTGATGTCAAAGCCAAGTGTTAAACTACGAAGAGATGAAAATAACTACAGCCTTCTCAAGAATAAGTACTTCAAATATAACCATGAGTACACATAGAACCCTTTCACACTTTCCTTGTTTAGTCCAGACTTCTGGACTTCTCAGTTTGACCCAAACCAAAATTAAAGGTGTGACACCTCGGGACCAAACAGCCAGACCCTGGTCCGATGAAAAGAGGTGATCTCGGTTTCACCATGGTTTGTTTCCTTTTTCATGTGAGAACATTTTTTGGATGGTTCAGACCTCTGGACCAATTACAGGAAGTTTTGGCAGGCTATCGTCAAGTGATAAGAGTAGTGTAGTGCTTTAGTGCGAAGTGTGTGTGGTTTAGTGACAGAGAGAGTGATGGTGGCTGCCCTCAGAGCAGACAGGTGCTAGAGATTGGAGCAGAGGAGAAATTAGCAGGAAAGTTGTTGAGTGGCAGTAAATGTACCGTGTTCATTTCAGTTTTTTTTCATGAACATAACATAACTCAACATAACAAAATGAGCTGCGGTAGCACATGGGGAGAAGTGGAGACAACTAGCCACTTTGAAAAACTCACAAAAACTCTTTTCAGTTCTCTGAGTGAATGAGAGAGAAGGGATCCGAGAGTATGGGAAAGCCTGTCTAAAAACCAGTCAATGTCAAGTATAGGAAGACACAGCTCACGTAGGTGATGATGACAGGACATAGGTATGTCATGCATACTTCTTCAGTGCGCT
Source organism: Epinephelus moara (assembly GCF_006386435.1). Lineage (NCBI taxonomy): Eukaryota > Metazoa > Chordata > Actinopteri > Perciformes > Serranidae > Epinephelus > Epinephelus moara. The sequence continues at coordinate 28,889,927 of NC_065518.1, read as the reverse complement.
TGCATAATTGCAATGTGAAAGCAAAAGGGTAGGACAATGAATCATGATACACTACAAAAACTGCCCAGGAGTGGCTTGAGGAGCGTGTCAAAGAGTTAAAGGCATCTACCTGGCCTCTGAATTCCCCAGATGCCAATCCAATCAAGCATTAGTGGGTACCCCAGAGTAGGGATGGGAATCGAGAACCGGTTCCTGTTAAGAACCGGTTCCAACTGGTCCAATTCATCGACATCATTAGCCTTTATGCTTAACGATTCCCTTATCGATTCTTTTCATTACGCTGAATCTATGCTCGTCAGTCAGCAGTACGTTCAACAACAAAGAAGATGTAATGGCGGAGAGACAGAAGCGGTCAAAGCCGTAACTTCACTTCACGCTGTTGTTAGCCTCCCTGGAGCTGCTAGCTCACTGTGGAGCTTCGGTGCATCCCCGCTCCAGGTGGACGGCGGGCGGGGCGCTGTTGTTGTTAGCCTCCCTGGAGCTGCTAGCCCAGTTTGGAGCTTCGGCGCATCCCCGCTCCAGGTGGACGGTGGGCGGGGCGCTGTTGTTGTTAGCCTCCCTGGAGCTGCTAGCTCACTGTGGAGCTTCGGCACATCCCCGCTTCAGGTGGATGGCGGGCGGGGCGCTGTTGTTAGCCTCCCTGGAGCTGCTAGCCCAGTTTGGAGCTTCGGCGCATCCCCGCTCCAGGTGGATGGCGGGCGGGGCGCTGTTGTTGTTAGCCTCCCTGGAGCTGCTAGCCCACTGTGGAGCTTCGGCGCATCCCCGCCCCTGTTGTCGGATTTCATGGGAACACCAAGGATGGTAAGATGAGGGCAGTTGAGTTGATTTGCACGCTTTTTGTTGTTATAATATGCTGGGCTAGCTGTGTTAGCTGCCTCACCTGAGTTAGCTGCACTAGCTGCGTAGTGTTGACACACTCAGGCTGGGGATGCTTTTTTTCAAATCTTTCTCATCATCTTTCTAAACTAGACCATGGCTTCATAATAAAACATTCTGAAAGCAGATGTATTGGGTTACAAACAACAGGAGGTGATATCATTAATTCACAGGAGGAATTGATAAGGGAATCGATAAAGAATCGGATCGATAAGCATTATCGATAATGGCATTGATATCGATAAAATCCTATCAATTCCCATCCCTACCCCAGAGGTACCCCTGAGATATGGTGGTGTGTCCTTGATATGGACTTAGCTCTGATCTGTTGAGGCATGGACACAGGGCCCACTGGGGGTGTCCTGTGTTGTCTGGAACTTGTGCTGGTGAATCCTTTGAGTCCTGTGGGTTGTGAAGTGGGGTACCTGCACGTCCCACAGATGCTTGATCAGATTGGGATCTGGGGAATTCGTAGACCAAGTCGATGCTTTGAGCAATTTGTCACATTCCTCAGGCCATGTCTGAGCAGATTTTGTGATGTGGCATGGTGCATTGTTTAATGCTGGTACGCCACCTTCCAACCCACAGGAATCAAAGGATCCACTACCAACGCACTGGTGTGAGAGAACACAGGACAACCCCAGTGGGTCCTATGTCCATGCCTTGACAGGTCAGAGCCAAGTCCGATCCAAGGAGGCCCCACTGTGCATCATGGCTACCTATAAGCTACCGGCACATTCCATGAATGCTTGATCTGACTGGGACTTGGGGAATTTGGAGGTCAGGTCAATACCTTAAGCAGCTCTATGTCACATCTCTCAGGCCATTTCTGAGTAGTGTTTGCGGTATGACATTGCACATTGTCCTGCTGTAGGGGACTATGCTACTGGGAGTGCTGTTGCCATGGCCACTTGTCTGGAACAGTGTTTGGGTGGGTATTGCATCTCTGGTGGCATCCACATAAATGCCAGGACCAAAGGTTTCCCAGCAGACCATTGCATTGTAACAAGATGATAAATGTTAATTAATACATCTGTCAGTGGTTTTAATATTTTGGCTAATTGGTGTATATTCCTGAGTAGATGCAGATCAGTGATAGGATATCTGAATGGTATTCATGAAACTTGTCTCTGCAGAAGCAAAATTTAAAAAAAAAACAAAAGCACAGGGAATCATTTCGAATCACAGATATAGTCCATAAGCAGGTTGCATCATCTGGTATTTAGTAATTGCACCAACCAAACTTAAGCCTAGTCTTAGCAATGCATGTACATGTGAATGCTCACAGGACTGTGACTATTGCATAGCAGCACAAACTGAGGAGGGCTTTGGTAAAATTCATGGAAAATCAACAGAACTTGCCAGCACCGTTGACATGCTGTTAAAAAAGCAGAAAACATCGACAACACACCATCACAGTCAATAAAAGAAAATTATAGACTCAAACATTTGTATCCTTTTATTAACCATGTGACAAGCCAACTAAACACCAGGTTTGTGGAAAATTCTAAGACAGCACTGCTTGCTACATACCTAACACCTTCAGCACTTTCCACACTTACACAAACAAAACAACCTATCAAGGTGCTGTGGTAAAAATAAGACCTCCCTCAGCCGGACTCAACCAAGAGACTCAAAGATAGAGGGTAAAGAACCAACCTTAAACCGCGCTGGCAACTGCAAAAGAACTCCAACATCCATTGTATCCTCTCCATCTATCTTATACTACCAGTGACCTCTTGTCCATGTGAGAGGTTCTCTACATTGCTCCACCTTAACACCTGGCTACAAGAAGCTATCAGAACTTTTAATGATGCATGTGCATAGAAACAGAGCACTGGATCCAGGACGTTTTCCCTTTTTATCCCAGAATGGTAGAAAAATTCTCTCCTCCTCTGTTGTTGTTTTCCTGTGCAGGCTTCCCTTGCTGTAATTGAGTCAGCTCAGCCTATTATATTGACAAGGGAAAGCTAGCGTGGGAGTTTAGTAAGCAGCAAGAACCTCAGTCCCTGTCTGCTCTGACAAAGCTGGCTTCACTGCATGCTAGATTTACTTTGGACCTTGCTGATAAATGATGGACTTTCACAGTTCTCACCATGAAATATGACATAACACTGTAGATAGTTAGAGCTAAGAGTGAGTGCTGGGTTAAAAAAAAATCTCATAATTTTGATGCTTTTTTTCCAGTATCAGCATTTTGCATTCATTCTCACATCCTAGGTAAAAAGAAACTTTCTTTCTATTAATTTACAGGACCGTCTTTTCAGACCTGCCTGCCAAACCTACTGCTCCCCGACCCAGCCTCATAGAAACGGATGAAAAGGATGGATTGATATTTTCACACAGTTTCTAGATTATTTGCAGTCTACTCCAAATTATGCTTCTTTTTCCTACCTTGAAGGACACCTGGCTAGACGTCCAATGCCCAAGGGACAAAAGTAAAGAAAGAGACTGTAGGGGTCCTCCCTCATGAGATTTTTAATGTCAGACACTTCACGTTTGGCATTCTGGTCAGTTCCAAAGTCCTCTGCTACTCTCATCATAAATGTAGCCTATAGGAAATAAAGAGGCCATAAAAGTAAAGCAACGTTTCATCAATTACATAAAGGATTAAAACATCAGATCATAGACATTAGCAAAATGTTTGGTTTGTCAAAATAAACCATTTGGTACATTTAGAAGAAGCAAGTACCCATTGAAAAACTCAGAAATAGCAAAGTACCTGGTAGACCATAGAGGCCACTATAATGGATGACTGAGTCATCAGAACTTTTCTGGATGTAAGCTTTAAAATAAAGATTAACCTTAAGTCCAAAACCTCCCATAAAAGATGGACTAGCTTTTGGCAGATTCATATTCATCAGTGTCCAATAGGTTGGTAATCTTACAGCATATTATCTTCTTTTATGTAGGCATTATAAAGTAAGTCTAATTTTCACCTTGCATCCGACACCTTTCAGGAAGGATGTAGACCCTTTCTTTGGAAGATTCATTTCCACCAAGTGGCTTATTGTTAAAATTTCTCACATATCACACGTACACACAGACACACTGTCATTGTTTCCGCTGATCCAGTGATTTGGCCTCTTCACTGCTTGGACATCATAGTCCCCTGCTGTATTTTGCTTTGGTTCACACAGAAAATACTCTCATTGTACTCATTCCCACTGACAGGACTGAGCTTCATTCAGGTCTGTGTTAGGACAGCCTTTTTCTTTTTACAAGCAGACCTGAGCTGCATGTATTTGCCAACATTAAAAAAACCCAGAAAAACACATCTGAGCCTTTTTAACCACGGCCACGATGACGCTGAGTGACAGACCTGTCATTCTGTGTCAGTCTCCTCTGCAATTCTGATTTAATAATTTTATGCTTGTCTCCTGAAACTCTTCTTGTCAAATATTTTCCATGTCACACCAATCATGTGAAAACATAGTGTATGCATTAGAGTAGGGTGAGCACGGAAATACGGGAGGAATCTCATCCCATATTGATTCAGTATGGGATACTTTATTTTATTTTAATACCAGACAATGCTGTATTAGATAGGATGGGTGGCAACCCTAAGTGACACCACTAAAGTGGAAATACTTGAGTGGCCGAAAGGCCAACATGGACTAACTCCGACCTCATGGACCTTTGGTCATGGACTTTTCATGTCCAGATTCGACATGAAAAGCAGCCTGTAGCTCTAACTGCTTCTGTGTACACCAAGCTCACGTGTGCGTGCTTGCGCGCAAGACCAGCGAAAGCACATGAACACACATGAAGGCGGTGCCCATGTCTCACGGTCTCGCGCAAGCGCACACACGTGAGCACGGTCCACAGAGAGGCAGCTAGAGCTACAGGCTACAATGAGGCTAAAAACAGAGTTTAAATGAAGTTTTTCCAAACAACTTTTTATGCCGGGGCTTCAGGACACTTGGATCACTACGGATGAGCAGTATGGAGATATTCTGTGGTTTCAATTATGTGTTTTTTGGAAGTTTTAATCTGGGGCGCCCAGCCTGCATTAGGTGGAGTTGTGCTGCTACCCCCTCTCCCCTTGGATCTCCGCAAGGGATGTGAGGACTCTAAAACTTCACCTGAACCTCCCTAGGCATATGGGTGAATAGATAATGGCTGAATTTTCATTTTTAGGTGCACTATCCCTTTAATTATTCATACACGCACATCAAAAGAGAGAAGGAGAAAGTTGTTAATTGTCCGTGTTAAACTTAAAGGAGCGGAGCAGAGCTCTCGCTGTGCCGCCTGAAACTGACGAGGTGCGTGTCCGCGTGCCGAAGATGCACGTGTCCGTGTCTGCGCGCTTACTGACGTGAGCGTTCTCACGGGAGCGGAAGCCTGTCCATAACACTGCATTTTGTAGATGTAAAGCCCTGTGTGAATTTTAAAATCTTCTAATAAAGGAAAGATAGAAAATATTGCAATATCTTGTGTGCTGTGAAGTGGTTTGAAAAAAATGAAATCGGAATCGGCCATCCAAACACTCTGCAAATCGGAAATCGGTATCGGCCCAAAAACTTGTAATCGATGTAAGTCTAGTTACCATGTCAAGTTCTGCCTGTTACATGCTTTGTGTGTTTTCAAAGTACATTTCTGTTTCCACAGGAAATGTACAGTTTGGTACATGCAGTCTCCTTCAAAATAATTACAGTATGTTTGTACACCGCAAATTGATGTTTTCACGCAGGCGGTTACATTTTGCCAACACACGCACATGGTTGGTTTTAGGCAACAAAAGCACTTGGTTGGGTTCAGGAAAAAAGAACAGGGTTTGGCTTGACAATCTTACCGGTAGCAAATACTGCCTCCCAAGTGAGAGGCTGTGGTCGATGGACCCATCCACCACCCCTCCCGCGTGCCCTACTTGGACTTCCGCCACCTTAACTTCCATTGTTGTCCCGCCTTGTTTCCCCCTGACGCTTTCAGGCGCCGTTAAACAATAATAGAGGCTGGCCGCTTGTAATGCTGACGGTAAAGGATGGCTTTTTTCGTCGCCAGAAGTCACTGACCAAGCACAGGATTTCGATGACTTCAGAGTGACACCGAGTTGGCAAGGTATGCAATGCTCTACTACAATGTTAAATAAATGGTGGATGTTACCCCAAAAAATAATACACACTTTAATATGGTGACTTGACATACCAGATTAAATAAATATAATTCAAATTAAAAATGACTTAGATGATTACATGTGCTGTGAAAGTAGTGACAACATTATTAAAAATTAATGCTGCAGCACAGTTTTTTATATTTTGGCCCACTGTATGTTTTAGCTACTCAGTTGTCAACCCCCCATACATTTCCAACAAAAAAATCTTTGATAACCCCACCAAACATTACAAAGTAGCAACCATACTTTTGCATATACATTACATTATTAAACTACTACACAATGATGAGCTAACTAGATGATTTCTGTATTTTTTGTGAGCATCAATTTCCAAAGATAAACTTAGATTTTTGATTCTTGTACATCCCCAACTAGTCTTCCCTGCAGATTTTCAGATGACTTTTACCTGACTGCTGATAAGTTCTCAAACTGACCATCATGATGTTATACTGAAAAATATGTACAACCAAATAGTGCTAAGATATGCTAACACTTTTATGGAATAAATCATGTCCAACAACAAAGATCTACTCAGATGGGGGGTCTGTATTCTGGTATCAATTTCATATTTTGCATCAATAGGGAATGGGCGCAGTGACATCACCATGGACGTCGCCGCCATGTTGATGGCTACGGGCAGCTTCGCGAACGTAAACAAACACAGTAGTTGAGTCACATCGAGTGGAAAAAGCGAGGAGAAAGATGTTAAAATGCCAGAAAGGAAAGGGAATTTACCGGGATACATTAAACCACGAAGCCAGGGACCGGTATATGGAGAAAATGAACGCTATAAATGGTTTGGACCCATACGAAATTCCAAATAAAGAGTGGAGCAGTGACGAGGAGCTACTGCCGCAGTTCTATACAACAGACATCTTCGCCTACCTTGTGTGCGGTGTGTGTGCCTACACTTCGGAGGAGTTCCGAAGTTATAAATCATTAGAGTCTCATGTGCAGTTCACAAATGGATAGGTGCAGGAGCTTCAGATTTTTAAGCCGGCAAACAATGTAAACACCGTCATTCGGTCAAAGGTACGTGAGCTCTACCTAGTCATCAGAGAAGAATAACACTTCATTATGTATCAATGCATAAAGGAAACCAAACATTAACCTTAACCCTTGAGTAATGTGTATATGTGACATATAAATGACATTTATATATACAGAAAAGTATAATATTTGAATATTAGTTTATATTGCTTTACTAGACTTTGAAACACAGTTAAAAGTACGCATGTGTACATGCTACAACCTATGCATTAACAGTTACTAAGCTAGGTAGAGAAAAATTTGTTTAATCTAATAAGATAAAGTTTTCAGTCCCTTCATCTCACTTTAGCCATTTTTTTTTGCAGCAAAATGTATCTAATGGACTGAAAAAGCAATTAATTATATTATTTTAGGGTCAAAGACGTGACGCTTGCTTTTTCTGTCCGACAGAACTTTTTACCTAATAATAAACTTTAAAATGAATAAAAATATAACATGTATGTCTAATACCTTCCTTATACATGTGCCCACTCTTATTTTATTTAAACATGATGGTTATTGGTCATTTTTTGCCATCTGAAGTGTGAAAACATCATGTGGGGTGACCGTCCGGCCTTGACTTCTGTTTGGACAACTGGTTTTAAATCACATTAAAACAATTTAAATATAATCCTTGCCCTATTTGGCATAATTTCAAACTTGTTTTCCATTTATTGACAAAGTTATGAAGCATTTGTACACACATTTCAATCATAATACACAAACAAATCTTGTCCGAATATGTTCATTGTCTGAAATATCATCTGGGGCGACCATCAA
>NC_065518.1:28833599-28881665 GCF_006386435.1 Epinephelus moara | reverse complement strand
TTTTTTTAAATTTGTCTCAACTCTGTAAATTATTGAATAGCCTTAACTGCCTGCTGTTTCTCATCATTTGGGGCGACCACCTGTCATGTGGGGTAACCAACGATTGGCAATTCTGTACTAAATTCAAAATTTAATGTCTATCAGTTTTGGTTCAAATATAAATCATTGGTATAGCATGCATAAGTGGATACTATCTGTACACATTTTAAATCAGTTTTATGAATTTTAGAGTAAAAAAATTATATGTAATGGCTTTATGAGGGAGACACTGCCATTATAGATAAAATGTATTTAAAAATGGTTTTCAAAAATTTAAAGGACACATGAGTCTATCTTTCTTGAACAGTTAATTTAATTACTGATACTTATTAAAATATAAGTTTTGTTAAGGAAATCTATTAATTTTTAGATAAATTACGGTCGCCCCAAATGACTTTTTTAAGGTCGTTGCCCTATTTAGGTTTAAAAACACTAAAATATCTTTGTTTGAAGTTTTCACATACATGTATGTGTACACTACATTCCAAATGTTTGGAAAATAGCCAAATATATCTTTATTTTAAGTATTTTAAAAATGGGCCACTCAAAGGCCTTATACGTCTTTGACCCTTTAGCAGGCTGTCAAAGTTTAATTTGTATTTGTTATATTAATAATTTATAAAATAAAAGAATCGGTACTTGGCACTGTGTGACAATACAATCTTGCCACACAATAATATCAAGATACTATGCTGTATTGATTTTTTTCCCCCACCCTTAGTGATGACATAGATAAAGCCAAAACATGGCACTAGAGGGCAGAGTCAAAAGTTTCACACAACAACAAACGAGGGGATGGTGTAGGAGGTCATAATATTGTACCTTTAAACAGAGCAGTCTCATAGACGGCTGTGGTCTGTGTGGCCATTAAATACATCTGGACGTGGACAAAAATTCTTGTAACTAATTTCACTATATATTATTACATATTAGTGATTCATCAAGTTCTGCCATTATTTAAATTTCTTCATTGTCTCCTATAGTTGTATCTTATTCAAACTACGCTACACTACCTTCACAATCTTTGACGGCACTGCTCCATTTAATCTGTATCCATAAGCTTTCAGGAAACGTGCAGCCGAGCCCAGCGTCAGCTAGGAGCCGATCCTAGCTGACGCTGCCGATCCTAGCTGACGCTGGGCAGGAGGCGGGGTACACCCTGGACAGGTTGCCAGACTATCGCAGGGCTGACACATAGAGACAGATAACCATTCACACTCACATTCACACCTACGGACAATTTAGAGTCACCAATTAACCTGCATGTCTTTGGACTGTGGGAGGAAGCTGGAGCACCTGGAGAAAACCTACGCTGACACAGGGAGAACATGCAAACTCCGCACAGAAGGGCTCTCCCACCCTAGCTCATTATTTGCCAACCGGTCCAGCTTCTCATTTTCATCAAACCAAAATAATTCAAGATTTTTGTTATGTTTTCTTAAAAAAGGTGCACTCAGGTATTCATATAAAGTACGGGCTGAAGTCTGCACTTCTGTGTCCTGCAAAAGAACACTCATATTGGTGAAATAAGTTTTTAGAGTCCACTATTCCACTAGTTTTTGTGAATCCATTCCATCTCTTAATCAGCATTTGTTCCATCTGCCTTTTAGAAAAAATAAAAACATAAAGAGTAATGTCATATTTCTTAAAGGGAGTTTGCTGTAATATTTCTACCAGGGGCAGGATGGGAAATAATTTCCAAAGGAATCTAGCTGTACTTTTGCAAATTGAGTGATCCCCAGTCTTTGCAAAGTCCTTAGTGTATGACTAAAAAAATAGTCTTCACACATGAGAGGGTTCATTTCCGACCCACTTCACACCTGTAGCTCGTACGTATGTAATCAGCTGCCACCTGCCTCCCCAGCTGCACTCCATTTCCAATTACTGTCTCTGTTTATACAAAGAGGACACTTTTGCATGTTGTTTGCCAGGATATGTTGTTTGCTTTGTTGTTAGCCATTTCTGCCTGAAACCTGTCATTTTTTACAAGCTGTTTATGATGTTCTGTTTGCCTGCCAGTTCCTCTATTTATTTTGTTTGTTAGCCTCACTTCAAGCTGCCTGTCAGTTGCCCGTCTGTAAGCCTGAACTTTGATTTAGGTACTGCATTTAATCCTACCTGCCCACTCTGTGTCTGCCTTTAGGTCAGGCAGAACCTTGTGCCTTCATTGAAATATGGAAAGCTTCCTTAATATGAGTGCACTTTGTTGCTTTACCTGGGAATTTTATAAAACATTATACAGTAGAAATCACTTTTCTTGTTTGTGCAGAGTCGGACACTACATGGCTGTTTTCATATTTATCTGCTGGAGCTTTTGTTCAATCTGAGTTACGTAGCTATTAACAGGATTTTGTGACATCCCAATTTGTTTGGAAGCCATTCATGCACACCATCAATCAATTTAGCAATTACTCCAAAACAACATTATGGCAACAATCAAATGAAAGAGCCTTGAGTGTCATGCTGCAAAGCAAGTTTGAAAGAGTCAGCCTTTCTTTGCTTTAGGTGGCTCGACAAAGCATAAAACCCCAATCAGAGATATCAGATATCACAACAGTGGTTATCAACTGTTTTTGATAATTCAAAATAATTTCAAACTATTCTCATGAATGCAATAACACCTTGACATGTTGTCGGCCATAAGCTGAGAATTCATATGCTAATTATGACAATCTCACAAAAATGTTGAAAAGGATTATGTGATAAAATTATATATTCAAAGGGTCAAAGACCATCTTCCAACTTTACTGGCCATTACACAACACCATAACTCAGGAAGAGAGGGGGAGACATTTGAGCCCAGTTTCCACCAACACTTTCCATAGAGTACCTTTGGTACCTTGACCCTTGCGTTTCCACTGAAAACAGTCGTCTTACATGTGGGTGGGGTTGTTGTCACTCACTGCTCCGTCCAGCTCTTGCTATATATCCTCATCACGGGTGACACAGAGGAACATCTGCACCTTGTTTATTGTCCGCAGGATGGGGTTGTATACCGACATTTTCACAACAAAAAAGAACAGGCTGCAGTGAGAGTCTCTCTCCATGGGGAAATTAAATATAGCAAGTTTGTGCATTTAGTCCTTGTCAGGCAAGTGCGGCCACAGGAACGATGATCCATGATGCATTTTTCCCCCAAGTTAGGATTAGAATATATGCAGTTCACATCATGCAGTCGAAATTAATATATACTTTTAAATGTTAGCTAAAATGTAAGCTAAAATAATGGTCAAAGTTGTCATATTGAAATTTTTAACCTGACAGTGAGTCTCTTTCTCAAGTCATCAAATACAGATGCTTTAGCTTGGTGGTTCGGACTGTGTAGTAACTGCAACCCTGACCATGAAAGCCACGTTTGTCCACTTGGGCATCATGGAGCTCTTCTGTAATTTTATGTGGCTGGTTTAATTTTTTCGATTTTTTCTCTCCATGGCTCTTTAACAAGTAAAAACTACAGCATAAATATAACTGAGTAAAAAAGCAATACATTCTATTTAAAAATTATTAAAATAAAAACTTAATTATATCAGAGGCAATGTGACGCAGCAGTGCAACCTTTTTGGTGTTTTTACATTTCACAGAAAAATAAATCTATCAAAGTGTTGCTGGCCTCAGGCCTAGGGGAACCAGGGCAAGTAGCAAACACAATGCCTTCACGTCTGTATGTGTAAACAAAGAGGCACAAAACTTTAGCTTGCGTTCAGCTCGGCTGCAGGATTTATTCTGCTTTCTTAACAGAGGAAAAATTTAAAATACACAATATGCATTAAGTGTTTAAAGACAGCAACATTGCATTACACTGCACTGTACATATCTTTACAAGTAATAAACAAACCCCTACTGAGTGTGTCATTAGCATTTCTCTGTGCTGTGCACATTACCTTACCCATTAGCAGCAGGACTGCTAGCCTAGCATAAGCTCGTAAACATCTCTATTTCAACAACTTACTGCAAAAATAATCAACTTTACACACTGCACATTATAGCCAGGGATTCACAACACTCTCATCCCTTATACTAGGCTGACCAAATGTCCTCTTTTGCCCGGACATGTCCACTTTTCACGTCCCGTCCGGGGCGTCTGGGGGGTTTTATAAACTGATGATAATGTCCGCTTTTCCGTGTGTTTGTGTGTGTGTGTTAGAGTGCGGCACGGGCAGCATATTTCTGTCCGAACCCAAACCCGTGTTTGTGTCACACAGTGGTTACGGGCTATTTAACAGGCCAGGCGTGCGCTGTGGGTGCTCAGCTGCGGAGAGGGAGACCTCCGTGTTTGAGACGGGAGCGGGAGGCGGGAGGTCCGACGCTTCTAGCGAGAGGAGAGGGAGAAATAAAACAAAATAAGATAAAATAGGAAAAACCTGTCTCCCTCTTTTGTTTTATTTTCAGCGTTTAATCAAGGCGGAGGCGGGCGGCTGGAGGTCCGAGACTTCCAGAAAGGAGAGAGGTAGAAACAAACAGCCAATGTGTGTCTGTGTGTGTTATGTTCAGGTGTTGTCACGTAAATAACAGTGCCCAAGCAATAAACAGGACAGACAATAGGATTTTATTTATTTTTACACTACATTTTCACTGAAAGCTGACCGAATCCGACCCGAGCCCGAATACAATTTATAGCTACATTTTTGACCAAACCCGGCCGACCTGTCGGGTACCATCGGGCGCGGATCGCCACACTCTAGTGTGTGTATGTGTCCTCTATTGGGGCCTATCTGAATTTCTGTCTTTGAGAGATATTATTTTGTAATATAACTGAATTTTCTATCCGTAGGCCTACGTATAAATTTTAAATATATTAAAATTATAAGGCATCTTTGAGTAAACTGCGAGTATCATTTAAGTAGGCTATGTTGTGGCCGGCTGAGTGTCCTCTTTTTTGGAAATCAAAATATGGTCACCCTACCTTATACAAAGGTACATGAATGTGACACTGAGTAATATTAATGCACCTGTAGGCCTATGTGTAAACAAAGAGGCACAAAACTTTAGCTTGCGTTCACCTCGGCTGCAGGATTTATTCTGCAGCGCTTGTCTCTAAGGGGTTTTATGTTCCTCCCAGCTCAATACTCGATGTAGCGATCTGTTTACACCAACACAGTAACAAGTAAAGTACAATGAAAAATGCATTAGATAACCATTGAAGACACACTAAAATAAAATAAAAATGTATAGGGGTGTCTGTTTTTAATGAATTTAACATATTATTTAAGACATGAACTGTACCATATTCTCATATGAACTGTACTTTAGTCCCAATGACTTTTTAAACACATTGAGCTCATGTGATTGACACTCTCTGTATACTTATGTCTGAATTTTTTTTTAACCTTTTACACTCTATATATTTTTTTGTCAGATTTAGTTTCAATAAAATTCAATATGCACACAGTGGGGCTGGCAGCAACCACATGTTATGAGGAGGGAGTTAGAGTAGAAGCAGGCAGAGTCCTGCACGGGTCCAGTTTTCAAGATCCGCCCCGACCCGACCCGGCGACGTACAAACCCGCACCCGAACCGCAAACCCGCACATCAGGCCAATTAGTACCGCAACCCGGTCCGACCCGTTGAAACACGACCCGCAGCCCGACCCGTAACCCGGATTTAAAGTAATCATTTTGGGTCATATTGGCTGAATATTGAACAGCATATCGCCACAGTTAAGGTGCCAGTAAGTAAACAACGACCTGAATGAAGCAGCTCTCACAATAAAAACCTGACTTCTGCTCCATCATCAACCCTCTGTGTTCTTCTCCCATATGAGTGTAAAAGCACTCGTTTGTTACGTTTAATGCTTTTAAACTTTTAATCTATGTAAAGGAACTTTACATGTGTAATAAAAGACTTACTTTCTGTCCAGAGCGATGTTCAGCAGTTACGAGCCGTCACGTGTTTTTAGAATCCATCGAGGAGAGAAGTAATCCATCAGGGAAACACTTCAGAAACATTATAAAGTGATAGTTGTACGTTTTATCCACTTATTTCTCAAATACCTAAATAATTATTTATTGTTTTGGAAGCAGCGCTTGTTAGACGGTGGCAGCCATGTTGATTCTGTCTTCCAATCACAAATTGTGTTATTAGATGGTGAAACGCGTGTAAACAGCTGAACCAATGACCGTTGCGAAATAGCGGAGGCGATCATCAGAGAGTAAATAATGACCAAGATAGTTATCTGTAGTTTACCGAACTAATGACTGATGTGTTTATCTAAAACCCGCGATCCGACCCGCGTGTTATTTTTTCCACCCAGATCCGTACCCGGGGAAAAATGTTTTTTTTAAAAACCACCTGCAAATCAGCTGTTTTTGCGGGTACCCTGTAACCAGTGCAGGACTCTGGTAGCAGGTAAAAATGCCCCATATACACTCACTGGCCACTTAATTAAGCACATCTTGCTAGTAACAGGTTGGACCCCCCTTTGTTTTCTGAACTGCCTTCGTGGCAAAGATTCAACAAGGTGCTGGAAACATTCCTCAGAGATTTTGGTCCATATTGACATGATAGTATCACACAGTTGCTGCAGATTTTTCAACTGGACATCCATGATGCCAATCTCCTATTCCACCACATCCCAAAGGTGCTCTATTGGATTGAGATCTGGTGACTGTGGAGGCCATTGGAGTACAGTGAACTCATTGTCATGTTCAAGAAACCAGTTTGAGATGATTTGAGCTTTGTGACATGGTGCGTTATCCTGCTGGAAGTAGCCATCAGAAGATGGGTACACTGTGGTCATAAAGGGATGGACACGGTCAGCAACAATACTCAGGTAGGCTGTGGTGTTTAAACCATGTTCAGTTGGTACTAAGGGGCCCAAAATGTGCCAAGAAAATATCCCCCACACCATTACACCACCAGCAGCAGCCTGAACCGTTGATACAAGGCAGGATGGATCCATGCTTTCATGTTGTTTACATCAAATTTGTTTTTCCAATCTTATATTGTCCAGTTTTAGTGAGCCTGTGCGAATTGTAGCTTCAGTTTCCTCTTCTTAGCTGACAGGAGCAGCACCCGGTGTGGTCTTCTGCTGCTGTGGCCCATCTGCTTCAAGGTTTGACTTCTAGCACCAACACCCACACCATGTTCAAAATCACTTAAATCACCTTTCCTCTCCATTCTGATGCTCGGTTTGAACTTCAGCAGGTCATGTTGACCATGTCTACATGCCTAAATACACTGAGTTGCTGCCACATGATTAGCTATTTGCATTGTCAAGCAGTTGAACTTGGAGCTTTTTCATATTCTTCCAGTTATTTTAAAAATAGTACTTTTTTCTCAGGCTACAAATTTAAGTCCTTGAGCCCTTTGTGTGCCACGTATTGCACATTTCAATAATACTGACACAGTTATTCATTCAGCCAGCATTGGACACTCACTCTTGTTGACCTGCCAGCTCAATAGGGCTGGTCAGTAAAAACATTTGGCTGCATGCTCTCCACTGAAATATGACACTTCATGTGCACCCTTGCTATGACATTGATGTGCTGCAGAAACTTCCAGTAGTTGTATTTATTTTTAGCCCCTTGTATTTTGTGTGACCTGCACGGATATGTACCCTGTCATCAGATTTTGTCCTTGCATTTTAAAGTGGACCCTGTGTGCATATAGTTTGAATTATTACATGTATATTATTGTCACAACTTACATAATCATTTCATTGAATATCCTATTACATGAGCTACTGGAAGTTTATATTCTATTATTTAGACTGAAGAAGTGTAGACAGGATACACATACATTAGCAGGGGTGTTTTTAGGACACACTGCTATGAGCCACAGAGGTCTGTGTCCAGCTGTGAGGGTCAACAACAGGTCATGTAGCTGTCACACAACCATGATGACCTCAGACAACCCTGGATGCAAAACCTCGACCGTTTGATGATTCAGGGAGAGAGATGAGCGACTGAAGTGGAAATCTGAGCCGTGCGCCATAACGTCATGGATAACTGGATGTTCTGAGGACTAGCAGGAGGTTAAAAGCATTAAAGACCGGGGTGTGTGAAGGATCAACACCATGCATGCTAACATGTATAGGGTATGCTGAGATACAGGGAAACCACTGGAGCTGGTAGCTGCAGAATGTATAAGCAAACAGATCACAGTAGTATGCTGTGGCCACTCAGTTCAATTCAGGCAACAGAATGTCTCCCCTGAACAACTGCAGAAGAAGTAGTTTTTGACCAAAGTCTGACATTTATATAACAAATTTGTATTTAATATGGATTTGCTGGAATGTTAAATATCAATGTTCTTGTTTGGCAATGGGTCATTTTTTAAATCTGGCATATGCACAGTAACAGAGGGCTGTTTTTGTTGCATCAATCATCTGTTATTCATTCTGTTAATGAATAACATTTATACTTCATCTGTCTCCAAAATGTATGTCCCCACATTGGTATAGCAGGAGTGAATGGAATTTGGCTTGTGGTTCTCATAGTCTTAAAAATACATTTGTAAAAGTCAAAAACCACAGACCTCACTGTTCCCAGGTTGAGTGGCCAGTTTTATATTCGCTTGGGGCGGTGGTGTATCATACTTGCTCGTTAAGGAAGTTTGAAGCTCCAGATGTCCTCATTGACATAGTAATGTGTTATCTAATCTGATATCTGATGTGTTGCAACTATACGTGAGTTTCCATCCGCCTATTTTTTTTGTGCATTTTCAATTTACACATTAATAAACCTTGGTAGAAACACTGTCTAAAAATCAGTTTTCATGCTTGGCTGATGTGGAAAAGTTGGTGTATCAATTAAAAATTGAATGGAAACAGACTTGATGAATAAATTAAGACATACATGAAACATGTAACCTCAACACCCACTGAAGCCTCTGCTCCACTGAGGAGTCTTAAAATAGCGGCAGGCGAACATGGGACTCATGAGGAGACTGTAACCTTTCTTACACTGATACACAAAACAAACAAATGTCATATTTCCATTATGCTTTCCACCGTTTTCAATTCCCCAAAAGAGACGTGTAAAACTGTTGACAGGAAACCTCGAACTGCAGACAAGTTTAATTTTGACACTTTCTATAATACGTTTTTGATCCATGGAGGTTGTGTATTTGTAAAACATTTTTTTAATGTTAATCATAGCTTGCAGCCCCTCAGTGGTAAGAGCAAGTGTAACTGCTTTATTTTGTGTTTTTACTGGTTGAAATCATTGGATCTGTTTGATGTGGAGATGTTGAGACCTCTGTAGATAATTCGGCTACCGATAAAGATCATCTGAAAAAGGCGAGCACACATTAGCAGGTGCTGGGCTGGCAGCTATTCTCGAACATGCAAAATAGCATCGCAGAAACACTGATTTCTAACGTTCAACTGCTTTATTCAGTGTTTTTACTGGTTTTAATATCCTGGTCCATTTATTTTGGAGAGAAAGACTTCTGTGGATAATTCAGATCCTGGCAAAAAGCTCCCAAACAATGAACACTGAAGGATTCTAACCTGGTGAAATTTCAGCTGGTTCTATCCATCCATCCATCCATCCATCCATTTTCATCCACTTATCTGGGGTCTGGTCACGGGGGCAGTCGGGCAAGCAAAGCCCCCTAGAAGACCCTCTCCCCAGCAATGCTTTTCACCTCCTCCCGGGGCACCCCAAAGCATTCCCAGGCCAGATGCGATATATAATACCTCCAGCATGTTCTGGGTCTGCCCTGGGGCCTCCTACCAGTTGGACATGCCCAGGAACACTTCTAGCTGGATGGGGGCATCCAAATCAAATGTCCCAACCACCTCAACCTGCCCCTTTTCAATGTGAAGGAGCAGCGGCTCTACTCCGAGCTCCCACAGGATGTCGGTTGAGCTCAGCCGCCCCACAGAGGAAACTCATTTTGGCCGCTTGTATCCGCAATCTCATTCTTTCGGTCATTACCCAAAGCTCATGACCATAGGTGAGGGCTGAGATGTAGATGGACCAGCCAGTCTATAGCTTCAGCTCCCTCTTCACCACAACAGCCTGGCACAGCGCCCGCATCACTGCAGCTGGTTGCAATCTGCAATCCTCACTGCTACATGCCACTAAGTCCACCTAAATCTTACACACTAGACCTTTAGAAATTCTGTAATGTCATCACAATGTAAAGTCTATGAGCCTAATGGGAACTTGTGGGCAAACTCAGTGTGAGAAACACTACTGTGCATATTCAGTGGGCCGAATATCCTGGATATCCTTTTTTGTGTGGTGTATGTGCCAGGGAGCAATTCCATTGGACTTGGGGTCCAGTATGGTGTTGCTGTCATTATACATCTATGGCTTTGACTGGTGCTCTTAACATCTCATTGCCTCCTCTCCTTCTGCAATAGTGAAATTGCAGCCAACTGGAGAATAAGTACCACCAACTGTTTAGTACGATTCACTTAACTCCTTATATTTACATGCTGTAACTGTTGTGGAGAGAAACACACGTTCATTTGCATTTTCTTTTGCCAGTTTTGAAATTTGGTTAAAATTTGTGCCACGTTTAGATGGAAAGCTGTCTAATGAGCTTTGTAGGCGTGGAACAAGAATCAGAGCCTCAGTATAAAGCAGCCATCATTGTGTGGGCAAAAAACTCAACAATGCTGTTGAATTAGCACAGAATGAGGAATGTTTGAAGCATTTTGATGAATCCATGTTGCTCCAGCTGTCAGGCTACTGTAGCTAATAAGATGTCTGCTGATTGCATGGGTAAAAAGAATGAAATACATTTTTGTTTGGGGATTATGGATCTCAGTAGCTTCCAGCCTGCTACATTGGCATCAATTTTAATGGAAAATAGCTGGAACTAAATATCAAAGTATTTTTTCTACTTCCTGGAAACAATATGTAATTTGCATGATTGCACAGTATCAGGCCAAAATTCATTTCCTGCTGTTCTGATCTTCTTCCTGCTATTAGCCTTCTGACAATCAAATGACCATTTCCTCCATTTTGACTAGAAACTGAGTTGATTGCATTTCCTGAGCTTTCTCTTCCTTCTATCTCCCTGCAACCATTCTGAGCCCACATTATTCTCCTCTCCCACCAACCCTCCATCAAAGGATGTTATTAGTGGTTCAGTTTGACAGTTGAGTCACAAGCAGACTGAGCAAGGTTGTCACGCACCCATATTACATGCTCAGCAGTAGAGCGGCCCCATAGACCTCCCATAATAACTAAAAAACAAAAGTAAGGGAATAGAACAGGAGAATGGTGAATATGAGACGAGAACATGAGATTTCTTTGTTCTTCAAATAGGCCACGTCATTCAGTCCATACTCTGTTCAGAGACTTTTGGAACAAGCACCGGGATTGGACTGTCCCCATCTGTCTCCATGTTTCTCCTTTCAACTCATATTTGTCTGACTGGCAGAGAACTCTCAAGATCTTGGTCTGACATCAGTTGGTGGCTGATGTAACAGCTTTAAAGAGCCAAGGGAGTGAGTTGGGCCACATTTTGCACAGATTGCAATCACATATGTTTTTGGGGATCTTGCATATGAAAGAAACTCTAGGTCATGTAACATTTATTACCATACTTAGGTAGTCTGTAATATTGGCAGTAGAAACACATGTCCATGATGAAGAGCACAAAAACCAAAAGCTAATGATCATAATACTAAATAAGCAATATTTACTCTTGTACCAGAGTGCATCATCAACCAGATTTGTTAAAGAATGCTATCCATCCAACCCCAAACCTTACCAGATGGTGGCAATACAGTAATGGAGAGCAGATTTGTTTTGTACCTCTTTTGAATTAATATCTCAATTAAAGTGACTGAAAGCATTGTACCTTAAGTCTTTCAGCCCATATTCATAAATATTCATGTGGATATGGCTATAAGCCAGATCGACTAATCTTCTCTGTTGAATAACTGTGTTTATGAAAGAACCCAAATGCGATTATTTTGGGTGTGTCATGGTGGCACAGCTCAGCATGTGAAAATCTTGAAACAAGTCATCCAGGGTTTTTTTTTTTGCTTGGATCACAGTTTATTTACACATACTACCCACATTGTTATGATATAAAGTTAGTTGAAAATCTGCAAGGTATCTCTTTAAGCAAGAAGGAAGTTTACCATAATCACCTCTTAGTTTTTTACTATTCGAAGTAGCACTAAACACACAACAAGATGGGATGGGAATGTCATTAGATTTGTGGGTGTTTGGCCATAACCAAAGTATTACACAAATTAAAAATTCTGACCTGATGATGGCGCTTGATGAAGTCAGGCTATCACCAAAGTTGTTACACTTCATTCTTAGGGGGACAGAAATGTGTTTAGACTACCAATTTTCTTGGCAGGCCATGCAGTAGATGTTGAGATATTTCACTCAAACCACAAATGCCAACCTCATGTGGTACTAAAGGAAGTCAGGGGATCACAGAGTCGTTAGGATTAATCATCTGGGGAACATAAATCTGGGTACCAAATGTCATGGCAATACATCCAGTAGTTAGCTATTTCCGTCTAGACTAAAGTGTTGGATCAATGACAGACTGAGAGAGAGACTGACATACCGTCCAATAGAATGTACAATAGTTTGGCCTGAAACTGATGATTCTGGAGTCTATTTATGGGATGATTTTTAGTGCCTGGCAACACTGCTGATAAGGTCCAACACACATCTCAACTCTACTTCAAATGGCTACAGAATCTGTTGAACTATAAATCAATTCCTACACATGAGGCTTGTATGGTGAAACATATTGATGGAAAAGAATAAATCCAGCTATAGTCTGACAATTGCTTCGCCCACCCAACCCCACCCCATACTACTCTATGGTTCATATTTTATTTCACTGTCCTTTTACTTAAATAGTATTTCTGCACTGTGGTATTGCTGTTTTTACCTTGATAAAAGATCTGAATACATTTTCCACTGTTGTTTGGAAGTCTAACATTAGGTCAGTTAGGCGAAGTAAAACAAAACGAGCCTTGTAGCCCAGAGGACCTCGTAGGTCTACCCGGTCCCTAGGATCCGAGACCCAACCCAGGACCTGTATGGGTTTGGGTCAGAGTGTGATTAATCTAATTTAACCAGTAATAAATGTTAAGTTACATTAAAACACAGAAAATAGCATTAATATTAACAAAAGTTTGAACATTTATATTTGCATAACCCGGTCGAGTCTCTACTATCACGGGCAAAAACGGGTCGAGTAAATACATTTTGAAAAATTATAGGGTCCAACTGTATCTCGGTATGGATTTCCCGGGTCCATTAGGGTTCGTCATTTTGTACCCATAAAGATGTCTTATATTGACAGTCTAAACAAGGAGGCTTCAAAGTCATATAATTTTCTTGTGTTCACAAGATGAGAAAAACATTAAAAAATGAGATTTCATGGAGCAGAAGAAAACAGTTTAAATAGCTCCCATAGATCAAAGACTGCCACTTTTCAAGCCATCCTCAAGTGTTTCATCTATTTTTTCTATGATTCTCAATCTACACAAACGTGTGAGTCAGCCATTTCAATTTACACCGTGATTGTATCCTTTCAGAAGTCTTAAATTTTCCAATTATGGAGGCTTTGGGATTCTTTGGGGATTTCACCCACAAGCCTTTTTCGGCAGCTCCTCTGCTCCTATTGTTTGTCAAGTCCTTAGAAAGAGGGAATGTGAAATAGTGAGTCAGAGGTGTACATGAAAAGAACAGACAATGTCTTGTCTTCAGTAGCTTTCAAGATTTGAAGTGTGATTGCTTGAAGATTTCAGCTCAGCTTGGTGTCTGTGTGGCTGCTTAGTGAGTGGCACTTAGTGTGATGGAGGCTATAGGTTTTCTGGCCTTCGTCTTCAATATTGTACTGTTGGGAGTAAAGACACTGAATAGCTGTTGAGTCAAAGAGAGACAGGACACGCTTTCATTTTAACAAAAAGTTGCAAGGAAGCTATAATTGAGATGGCTTAAACTGAGTCCAAGACAACAGTACCAAGCACAAGCTGAGTTTAAGTGAGGACCAAGTCAAAAATAGGGGTCAAGATGACATTGAGCTTGAAACCAATCAGACTGTGACAGAAAAACCAAGTCCCTTCATAGAATCTGAAATTGTTTTTGCCAAACATGAACTAGGATTTCATTCAGTCATAGGCTTTGCTCACCCATTGAGGGAAATCTCAAACAGGTTACATCCCAAGTCCCTTATCTTCATCTTTTCTTTGAGTTGTAGTCACTGCCACTTTTCCCATAGGACGGGAAGAGATGCATAGTTGTGAGGGTAAAGGCCCATTTATGCTCAACGTTAAATACGAATCAGGAAATGGACGGAGCCTTCAGTCCGTGCTCCGTGTTCATTTCGTCCATATTTCTGCACGTTTCCATAAAGCTTACGGATACGGGTCAAACGGAGCAGTACCACTAGGAACCGTGGGGGCAGTGTTGCTGTCACTACCCGATACGTAGCTCTAGTGAGACACGAAGAAATAACAATTCAATTTCTCTCATCGGCAGTACTAGAGAAAAGAATTCTCCGTCCTCCAGTCGTGATGTATTTAACGGCCTCACCGACCACCGCCTCCTACAACGCTGCCTCTGTTTTTGTCTTTTATGCGAGAGGTACATTATCAATATCTCCTCCACAGTCGCCATGTTTGTTTTTGAGTTTGTTGTTGTCATAAACTTTTGACTCTGGGCTGCCTCCTGGTGGATATATTGGTTAACATCCATGCCAACGTAAAGGGCGCATGGAAGTATGTGGACAGTGACGGTAACATCGTTTGAAACGGACGTATACATTTTCGTACATAAAGGGAGCATAAATGAGCCTTAAAAGTAATAAAGAAAACAAGTATTTAGTGAGACAACCTTTAGTCTAGATGTCATCTGAAGCAGTGTCGATTAGTAAATACAGCTGCACAGGCGGATCAGTTGTTAGTGCACAGAACTGCTCTTTTGTTGCTTTGGTAGATACGGTGATGCAAGGACAGACTGGGAATGAAAAATGGCCTTGGACTTTTTGATTCAGACCGGCCCGCCAACTTTAACTTGTTAATGTTAAGTACCAACTTGTCAATAATCACAACCATTCATGCAAAACAATAAGTTCAAAATTTGCTGCAGCACGTCAGCCCTTTTTTAATGTCCCACCCATCCAGGCTATGATTGGTCAGTTCGAAAAATGTTACAGCGACAAACACATTGACTTTATGAACAGTTAAACAATTCAACAAAAGGCATCCAATACAGCTAAATAACCAGCTAGCCAATCCCAAACCTTGCTCATCATATTCCTATAGCAATGAGTCCTAAAACCCAGAAATGAGTTAACATTTGCACTTCCAGCTCCCTCGTCTCAAAGTCAGTGGGTTTTTTAAATGGGTTTTTGGTTAGATGTCTGAAAAAAAGTCTGTGGTTAACACAAGCTTAAGAAGCTATCAAGTTTTGTTCTATGACATTGCATCTGCATTCACATGACTTGGGAATTTAGAAGCCTTTAGGTTTCTTGAAAGGCGATTGCTAACAAGTGGCGAGATGAGACTACGGAGCATCATAATGCTGAATATGGCTTTACAGCCTCGTTGCGGTTGTGACACTGAAATCATGTGACTGTGATGTAGTTAATTTAGCCTAACTTAAGCTTTAATACTTCTGGAGATTACATTTACACTCCAAACACCATAAAAGCGGTGTTAATTTGTGAACATTATGCTGAACAAAACATGTTAAGTACCATAAACTTTTGTTTGCCACAGATCTATTTTCTGCAGTAATCCAAAATCCAACAGAAAAATCTCAGTTGCTTTTTGGGGAGAGAACCAGGGTTATGTTAACTTTCGTCTCAGCCCACAAAAAAATGTGTGTGGCTTTTTTCATACCACTTTAGCTGCAAAACCTTGACTAAGAGTTGAACTGGTACTGCTGATCTCACTGGGCCGTGCTTACTGCTCTCTCTCCTCTGCTGCTGGTGCCTTCACAGTCACTAAGCTGTGGGGATTTACTGGCAACGGCGCCAAATGAATACAAATTTATTTTAAAACCTTTGGCTGCATCAGCCTCAAGAGACTTCAATCTCTCCATCTTTCAGCTTTTCAGCACTACCTTTAACTTTTTTGTTTGTTTGTTTTGTTTGTCTTTGTCAGTCTTGCTCGAGTCCACGATTTCTCCAAATGTCACCTCTTAATGGAAAAGGGGCGGGTCCATAGGGAGTGCACTAAAAGCAACTGGCAGGGGGAGAGAGGCTGATGGATGTAATACCCAACCGTAGCCGGCAGCCCACTTGTCTGGGCCAGACAACCACATAGCACTTGGTTACTTTTACATGTATATTTTGTGTAGCATCGGCCCATTTGTCAAGCAGCCCACTGGGAAAACTCCTGGTGCTCCAGATGGCCAGTTCAACTATGATGTGAAGTAATGTCCAAATAATAAGAGTGCTCAGTTACCACAGCTAGCATTTAATCATTTTATTTTACTGCTGTCCTCCCACATGACAAGAGAATGTGAAGTATTAGCTTCGGTATCCTCTGCCTTTCTTGCTGTTTCTTGCAAGTACTTTAAGGCTTTCCATACACAGTAAAAACAAGGTATGTGCTATTCTTTACCTTTTACTGTACAATTACACAGTAACAAGAAGGTGTGCCGGCTGGAATATATGACCATTATTACCATGAATTACCATGAAAAAACACATTATTTGTGGGGGTTTGAAACCTTTGTAGTACTTTGCAGCTGTAAGGACCACAAATAAATCCTTTTGAAAGCGATGACTTCTTTAAAAGTTTGGGATGAATGCTTAAAACTGCTTGGAATTGTATCTACATTACTTTTATAATGAATTGTTTTATATGGACTGAGCCAATGTTAAAAAAAGGATGCCAAGTCTACTTACAGACAGGTGGCGGAAAATCTATAATCTTGATCTTGAGGCAAATTTGTTCCTCATGAGGAGAGGCATCTCTGTGCAAAGTTTCATGTCTCTACAACATACGGGGCATGAGATATGCCAATTCAAAGTTTGCAATTTCATTTGGTTGCTATAGCGCCCCCCTTTGGCCAATTGATGTAATATTGCTTCATTCGCATCCTCCCATGACCCTCTACCACAAATTTCACATGGATTGACCAAGTCAGTGAGGAGAAAAACGTGGAACAGACACACAGACACACAGACTTTTCATCATTATATAGTAAGACAAATATGCTAATACACACATTGCAAAATCTGCAAAATACATAGAGCAATCTATATGTGCAAATACAAATTGGTGAAACACAGCAGGCCAGAGACTAATAACAGTAATTTGTGTCCATAATTCACTAATACACTCAAATATAAGACACATTGACACATTCTCTAAAATTCTACAAACACAAGTTTAAAAACTGATAGACCCCGATGAGTTGATTCAGAGGACTGTTTATTATAAGGTATTCATGCATGTGCTTTCCATTGTAAACACAGTAAAGGCTGTGCACCATTAATTTATATAGCCAGTTATTATACGCAACATCAATATGTGTGGGCACAATGTTTGTTTATCCAAATGCTTAGTATGTTTTACTACAACTCATAAAAAACAGGGATGCTGTTAATATACTGTACACTAGGTAGAGCTGAGTAGTAATTACGCATTTTAAAGCTGAAGTGTTGCTGGAGCAGAGATCTGTGTTGAGTTTATGAAGACTGATAAAAACCCATAAAATTGCTTCTGACATTTCCAGTTAAGCCCGAACAAAGCCTCTTGGGAATAAACATGAGGTTGCTCTTTTAAGGGAATGTCTTACAGCACCAAGGTGTTTATTCTTTTCTTTCTGAGTCAAATATGTTTGACCTAAGTCTAACAATTATAAGAGAATGTCAGGTTAGATTGGATCGTAAGAGAGCAGGCTGGCATTGCTTGTGGGTGACTGTATGAGAAAGGATTGTCTGATACCAGTAGTGGTAACAGATTTGGATATTTGATTACAAGACCTTGTATGGGGTTATGTGGGGATGTTTGTGTGCATTGATAACTGATGATAAACTGAACTATTAAAACATGAGAACAGAGCATGGAAAGGTTTCAAAGCCAGCCTGCCTTTCTTCACCAACAGCTAAAAGTTAATAGAAGTACTCTCATCTGACGCCATCCTCAGTAAGAATCTGCCAAAGACAGGGGATCCAAAGCAAGTACCACCACCAAGCCTCCGACCAGCTGTGAGTGTTATTTAAGGTGGTGAGTCCTGCTGTTTTATTAATGAGCTGTACCCCACTGGACGATGCCTGCTGCTTGCAATTCAAAAGACAAGAGTTCATGAGGGAGACAAAGGCATACATGAAACAGGAAGATGTAGCCAACCCTATGAGTTTACACCTGACAACTGCCTTTCCTTCAGCTCCAAGGACGAGACAGAGGGGATGAAGCGTTGGAGCCAGGGCCTGCAGTGCAGTGCCTTACAGTTTGGACTTAATTGGTTTGAATGTGTGAAATGAAGTTTGTTAGGGGGAAACCTCCCATAAAACAGCTTCAGGTCTGTTCCTATTCACATCAGTACACTTTAATAAAATACTGTGTGATAGACACCAGAGGCAATCAGAAAAATTTCAACATTAAAAAAAAATCTCTTAGGGATCCTTTATGCTCAACGTTAGATACACAGACAGAGATAAATCGAGCTACCTGTCTGTACTCTGCATTCATTTTGTCCATATTTGCGCATGTTTTCTGAAAGTTGATACGGACCAAATGGACCACTACCACCGGAGACCATGGAGGCAGTGTAGCCTAGTTCAAGCTAGATACGACCGTAGGTGCTTATGAAGAAATTAAAACAATGGCAGAACGGAACTAATCATAATGAAATAATTCCCTGTACACATGTTGAGATGTATATAACTGCTGCACAGACTACATGTCTACAACGCTGCCTCCGTTTAAAGGTACAATATTATGACCTCCTTCACTGTCGCCTCGTTTGTTGTGTAGTGAAACTTTTGACTCTGCCCTCTGATCCCCTCTGTTGGCTGTATCTATGCTTGCATAAAGGTTAACAATGTTTGAAATGAACATACCTGTTATTGTACGTAAAGAGAGTATAGATGAGCCTTTATACCAAAACTTTTATCACTTTCCTCCTTATTCCTCATTTTGTTACTACAATTATTTATAGTGATCATATCAATCTAAGTATACAGTGCATTTGGATACATCATCATTAATTAATCAATTGACCATTAGCTGGACCCTTCCCCCAAACAGTGATAACAACTGTAACTTTGCACTGTAGGCCTGTCAAATTTTGGATTTTCCCACAACTGCCAAAGGGGTACATGAACATGAGGCTGTTGTAAGACCGATACCCTATATTTACAGAGTTTGGAGGCTACTGTCTTTTCTTAAGTCTTTCCTAAACCTAAAACACAACAGCAAAGTTGTGGACAACAAGAATACTGGAATGTCCCACACGTCTTCATGGGAAAATGCTAAATTTGGAAAAAAGCCTAATTCGAAGTAACTGAAGGGAGTATGCTGTTGCAGCGCATTTCTGTCCCAACTCGTCAAATATCAGCACTTTGTCAGTGCTGCTCACATCTACATTTTACGCGCTAGGTATCCTCCTGGGTTTGTTGTTGATGGCATGTCAATTTATGCCCATTAAATTCCTTTTTTTCTTTCACTTCCATTTTCACAGGAAATGTACAGTACAGTTTCTACTTGTCAGACGCTTTTTTTTCAAATAAACCTTTAACATTGGTTCAACACCTCATGTTTACGTTTATTTCCTTATGCAACATTAGCACATGGTTAGGTTTAAGCAACAAATGCCCGTTGTTACGTTTAGAAAAAACATCATGATTTGGCTTAAATTTCATACAGTACATGAAGCGAGCACTGAGCTCCCAGCTTAAAGTCCTGGGTGAGTTGGACCAATCCACTACCCCTCCTGCTCACCCTATAGGGACTTTCCAACTTCTTATGTTACGTTGTGACTGGCAGCATTTCTAACTGACACCATCCAGTGGTGTATCACACTGCCAAGACAAGTGACATCCAGCTGATCAGCAGCATATCATACCACCACGAAAGGTTCCGTCCAACCAAACTGACGCTACCCGGCTGCGCATCATACCACTGCAAAAGATACTTTTTGGTGTTGGTGTCTGACACCAAAATCATGGGCTGCATGGTGGTATTTGAGTTCTCAATGAAATCATGCTGGCTGTTTACATAAAAGACACCAAATTCATAATACTGCCATATTTGCAGTATTAGTGAAATATTAGTGTGCAAGTAAAGTGTGTAATTTAAAATATCTAGAAATATCATAAATAACAATATGTTAGTCAGTGGCCATTTTTCTGCAGAGAGATTACTTTTACTGCTGACACTTTAAGGTCATTTATCTGACAATACTCCTGTACTTTTACTTAAGTACAGTTTTACATTATGGTATTGGTATTTTACTTAAGTAAAGGATTTAAACTTAACTTCAACTGCTTTTGAAAATACAAACAAGTGCTTAAGAGAGAATAGCCTGATCTTACATTTTCCTGATCATACTTGGACTAACATGTGCAGTACAATGTTATTTCTTTCTTATGCTAATAAATTCTACCAATAGCAGTTAGCAAAAGTTGGGAAACTCAGTGGTTGCTGGCCAGAAACAAGATGCTGCATTTGTCTACATCTGTCTACTATTAAAAATCTGCCATGGTTACCATTGTAAACTGCATAATGTGCTGTGCCAGAATGGAAAGATTAAGAAGTGTAGCAACAGTAACTATGGATGGATTGTAGGTCACTTCTCTCATTCATTAGCTTTTCTCAATCCAAACACTGGACAAATATTTTTTCTCTAGCTGTTTACACACTGGGGCGGCACGGTGGTGTGGTGGTTAGCACTGTCGCCTCACAGCAAGAGGGTTGCCAGTTCCATCCCGGGTGTGGGAGCCCCTCTGTGCAGAGTTTGCATGTTCTCCCCGTGTCAGCGTGGGTTCTCTCCAGGCACTCCGGCTTCCTCCCACAGTCCAAAGACATGCAAATTGGGGACTAGGTTAATTGATAACTCTAAATTGTCCGTAGGTGTGAATGTGAGCGTGAATGGTTGTTTGTCTCTATGTGTCAGCCCTGCGATAGTCTGGCGACCTGTCCAGGTTGTACCCTGCCTCTTGCCCGATGTCAGCTGGGATAGGCTCCAGCCCCCCCACGACCCTCAAGAGGATGAAGCGGTTAGAAGATGAATGAATGAATGTTTACGCACTGCTGTACTGTCATTTAGTAGCATTTTCATCCATGACAATAACTTTCTCATTTAGGACCTTGTGGCATCAGGAATCTAACAATTTGCTGTTCTCTCACAAGATTAATCTGTGCAGATGAAACCTGAAGCCCTATATTCATCTGTTTGGTATCTCAGCAGTATATGCTGAAACCCACATATGGATTTATAGACACGGCCGGGGATAAATGGGATAGATACATATAATACATCTTGTATTGATTTTCTCCTGCATTTCACATCCTTTTCATCAGCTTCTTAAAAGGGGAAAGCAACTTTGACAAGCAGCTTGCGAAAACCCAAACAGCAGAACAAAATTGTAAGGCAATGCATACCAATAGTCACATTATGTGAGATTGGATGAGATTATTTTCCCTCTCCCTCCAAAGTACCAGACATGAAAATGGGAACCTCAAACTGTGTGGACTACCCAGGATTTACAAATATCAAACACACATAAACTTTGCTAACAGGACACTCAGAGTATTGTAGCTCATTTTTGGTATTGAAAGTAGATGATGGCTTGCAGCATTCCTGACCCATGTTTTCCAAGGTTTATCTGACCTACTGAATGGAATGAAACCCCTTATTCATTATGACACAGCTCCTACTTCCACAGCAACCATTCACTTCCAAACTGATCTCCGTCCAACTGTCTCTGCACCATCTCACACTATGTCACATAATGTTGATGTCCTTCAAACTATTGATCAATTAGTTAGATACCATGGTGAGCTGTTCTTGAGGGAGAAATTATGTTTAGCCTTACTGTTGGTTGTAGCTTTATGGATGGAGGTGTCCACCACTTTGTTCCAGACTGAAATCTCCCATCAGCTACTCAATGGGTTGTCATGACATTTTGTACTGACATTAATGGTCCCTTGAGGATGTATTCTAACGACTTTGGTAATCCCCTGACTTTCCCCCTAGCGCCACCATGAAGTTGATATTTTGGGTTTTAAGTAAATTATCTCAGTAACTACTGAATTCATTGCCATGACATTTGGTACAGACATTCATGGTCCCTGCAGGATGACCATTTTTTTTTAAAAAATTAAATTTTATTTTGCATAGTAAAAAAGAAAAACAAGCAAACAAAACCGACAGAATACAGCAAGCAGATTGTGCAGGTGAGATTTAAAAAACCCCGAGAGGCTTATAGACGGAATCTCACCATATCAGCATTAAGAACATATATTAATAAGTCCATAGCAAAAAACAGACAAACAAATATAAAAACATGGAATCAAAAAGCAAAGACAACAACAAATAGAATAACCATGACCAAATCAAACAGATGATCCCTTTTCAACTTTTCTACCTAGCACTATCGTCAGGTCAAAAGATGAATTTGTCCAGTAGGCCTACTTTGGTTTAGGACGGAATATCTGCAAAACTAATGACATTCCCAGAAGCCTCAGCTGTACTTTTTGCTCAGCATTTATCAGTCATTACCAATATTAAAATTCTAACACACTAAACATAGGTGGTGAATATGGTACACATCACATCTGCTAAATATTGGTATGTTAGCATTGCCACTGCAAGCATATTATTATGCTGATGTTAGCATTTATCTCAAACGTCTGCCCTCAAAACAAACTGAAACTGTTGAGAAGGGTCTAGGTGTAGAGCTCCATGCTCAGGCCCACCTCCATCATCAGACCCTTTTACTGTAGCTCCCCAGCTGGGAGAAAGCTGAGCTTAGAATCATCAAGATACAAAAGCATGCATTCATTAGTTTGAATAAGACATACACCCTTCACCAATGACACCAAGGTAAACAATACAACCTAATATTTCAATATAATTGTAATAGTTAGATAAGCACATGTAAAGCGGCAAATAACTTTGCTAGCATTAGTTAACTATGCTAATGTTGTTAGCAAACAAACATTATTACCAATGACGTTAGCGTACTAATAACATTAGCATAGCTAGCTATTGTTAGCAAACTCATTCAGTTAGTAAAGTTAGTATTTGTCGCTTAACATTACATTACCAAACTTTCTAAGAAGCAATTGTATCAAAATATTAGTATTGTTTAACATTGTGTTGCTGGTGGAGGGCTTGTGGCTTCTTCAATAATGAACACATGCTAATGTATAATGATGATCACCTTCTAAATACACAGTGGCATCTAAATATATAATACACTTATTCATTAAAGGTAAGCATAACAAACAATAAGTATGTAGACTAAGCGTAAAACCAAATGTGATAAGCCAGTTAATAAGACTAACTTTACAGAGGCATGGATGTGATACAATGTATTAAATAGAAGCTCAGAAGTTTGATTCATTTACATTCATTTACATTTAGCTTAAAACAATATTTAAAAAAGTGTTGTGAATTTTTTAACGTCACCTTTTACCACATTTACAGCAATATTTGTCAACTTAGAAATATATTAAATAGTTAAATCTAAATATTAAATGTGGCACCTAAATGTTAAATCTAAATATTAAATCTAAATGTAAATATAAATGTTAAATCTAAATCTAAATCTAAATGTTAAATCTAAATATTAAATCTAAATCTAAATGTTAAGTCTATATGGGCCAAATTCACAAAGAATGAACTGCAGCCGCTGATAGCAACTTGAATTGCACTTCATTTGCACCCGCAGTTTGCCCCGTCTTAACGTC
The DNA here is from genome assembly GCF_006386435.1 of Epinephelus moara. Lineage (NCBI taxonomy): Eukaryota > Metazoa > Chordata > Actinopteri > Perciformes > Serranidae > Epinephelus > Epinephelus moara. The sequence continues at coordinate 28,857,808 of NC_065518.1, read as the reverse complement.
TTAATCACAAAGGATATTGCGCTAATGATATACCAGCGCAAACACGCCCACAAAGTTTGGCAGCTGAGTGCAGTTTGCCCCTGATTTGCCCCTGGTTGCAATAAGCCACACATGACAAAGTATAAATGCTGCCTTTGCGCCAAGAACACCGTGGCAGAACAATGGCAGACTTTGTTTGGCAAAGTACTGAATACTGTATACCCTCATGTAGTGATGTCTGCTGGTGAGTCAGTCTAACAGTGTCGGATGGGTTGAGGCTGTGGATTTGACCAAGTTTGACCACTTTATCACTATTCCCTCTCACTTGTAGCTTTTTTCGTTATCTTTTGAATTTAATATGAATTATGGAACCGTTTTTGTTCACGTTTGTTTCCCCTGTTTCGTAAAATAAATTATTGAATGTTGCGTGACAGAAGTGCGTTTTGAGAACGACCGCAGACTGTCACCTGCTCAACGCATCAGTATCTTCGGATGCCATTAAAGTAATAATGATTATAATAATAATGTCAAAACATTATTTACAGACTGATTTAACAGATGATCACTGCTGCCACGATCACTGGAAAGTCTGGGCGAGAGGCTTCTACAGAGGAGCGCCCAGTTTGCACCAGCTTTCTAAAGACGTTATTTACTTCACTCAAACTGTGTGTGGCTATTAGTGCTGGTGTTAGTGAATTAGACGTTGTTTATCAATGAGGATCATTTGCATAGAAATGGGGAATTTGTGCGCCAAATATATGCATATTACCTCATTTAAATACATGCAAATAACACCGGAGCACCGAGACACAAGACACAATCTGCTTGGCAGCACAGTTAGTGGAGCATTTCACCCTCTGCGCGTGCTTTGTGAATTAAACGGTATCTGTTTGCTTCATTTTTACCGGTTTAGCGGCCGCAAAAGCCATGCAATCCTTTTGTGAATTCGGCCCTAAATATTTAGCTAATATGCAAATTCACACTGCCGGTCACCGGAAGTACCAAAATAAAAGCTGGTCAGACTGTGTTTATAGAATCAAATAACGAATTAAAACCAACTTATCGGGGGAAATGAACACTTGAACATACATTAGCGTGATAATAACTACCTAAAATAACAGAAAACATGTTTGGAGAAATTTTATTTGACGTGTACTTTGAGTTGTTAGTGTCCCTTCGGAGGGAATCGCCTTGTTGTTAACAAATACTTCCGGGTAGAAAGAGTTTAGCTACATATATCACATTTTTCACGTCACTATATCACCGTTTAGACTAATCTGGTGTTTGTAAAGTCTATAAACACAATGACTGAACAAACATTACTATTTCTGTGTGCATGTTTTGTAATTAATAACATGGTTATTGTAGATTAGCTGGACTAACTGTTAGCTGTTAACCCCGTTAGCGGTGTCTGTAATGACTCATTAACTCTAAACGGTCTGTGAAAAATTTTTTTTTCCAGCGGATGTCTTAGTTACAACATAATATGATGAACTATGACAAACTGATAAGGAAGTGCTATACAAACATGAATTTCTGCCTTAATACACATTATAACACAAGGTATTTTCAACTTTTAACACACACAGTAACATGTAATTTTCCACCATGTGTCCTGTCAGTGAAGATCTGTCACACTAGGCCCGAGCCTGAAGCCCTGCAGCAGTGCCATATTGAGAACTGCCATGTTACAGATGAAACTAGCCAGTTAAACTTTAACATGTTAGTGTTTCTACAGATAGTCTTTGCTTCAGCATTGTCTTTAGCATTCATCATTGAAGGTTTCCACTTTTGGCTAACCCGAAGAGTTAATACCCTGAGTTTGAAAGCTATAATGTGATCTACCAGGCTGCTTCTGTGAAGCTCCTCCACTGACCCACAGCTCTCAAGGTCAAAAACTACATAAGTGGATAGAGATCAAGCCATTGGGTGGGAACATTAGAAACTTTTCCTACAGAATCTCAGTCACACTTTGTCTATTTCCAGCAAGTAGATATTAATTCACTTTCAGTCTGTTTCAAGGTAGCAAATGTCCAATTACCATTTGTCAGTATCTGTCCCAGATGCCACAGAAAACCAGTGTGATAAAAGGGGAATAAAAAGATTTAAAGATAGTTGGGATGTGTTATTTTTCCCACACATTTTATTCAGCTCAAAGGTTGCTCCTTGGGTTATGTGGTGCAATATAACACTAATACATTTTTAAGATATGCCAAAAGCACACAGACTAGAGCTTTAATCTACTTTTTCTCAGCCAGTATTGATGTCCGTCAAAGAGTTTTACCTATATAAAAACAGGCCAACCTAAAGATTGGCACAACATCTGCAATTAAAGCAGTGCAGCATTCCTGTAAAATGTAAATGATGGGAATAATAAATAGTGGGCTACACAAAGTTTGTAACCCACCTAATACCATCCAAAAGCTGTTGAGCATGCAAATCAAACTTGGCGTGACTCATAAAAAAACAAGATGCTATTCAATGCTGCCCTCTGTGGATTAGCATCCACCTGACCATCTGCACAGGTTGGAATTTATACAGAGCCACATCCATGGTAATGACCTGTCTAATGGCTACCTTTGGGTCACGTAGATGGCCCACATGCGACTGCTGTGCTAGTTAATCCAGTGGTTGACAGGCAGGGAAGCTCTCATTAGGAGTCCAGCCTCAGGATCCCACCCTGTTTGTCAGTGATCAGATAGCACTGAAATCCCAGCAGTGACATATTAAATCATATCTTATCATACTGGAGAATCAGAGCTGATAACGTCTTTTGAGACACACATGCATACTAATACATGTCTGACTGCATGTTTCAAGTTCTTCTATGATCATATGCATAACAATCAGGATCTCAGGGTCCCTCCAACAATGCTAATTAAATATGTATAGAAAGTAGATGCGAACATAGTATCATACACTTTCATGCACACACCAACAGCTTTTGGTCAAAGCTGTAGTAGTACAAATACCCTTGGAATTCAATTAATTTTATTTTTTAAAGTGCTTTTCCTACATGTCTTCTATGAAAAAGGCCTTCAAACACAGTCTGCTTTAATTATACATATTAAATATATGTTTTGAATAGAGACAGGAAAAGAAAAATGTTTTGCATAATATTAATTGCAGAAAAAGATTTGCAGATTAACAAAATATAATGTGGGAGTATAGATCATATGGGGGTAACATTAAAGCCAACTACAGTCAAGCTTGATTAAAGCAGCAATAACCTTAAAAAGAACACACACTTTTAACAACACTAATTAAAACAAGACTAGCTATCCTGAGTCATGCAGCGGCTCTGTGAGGCTGTATTTGTAGATAAATGCTAACATAAGCATGCTCACATTAACAAATTTGACATGCATTATGCTAAGCAGGCATAATGTTTACCATGTCCATCACAGTTTAGCATGTTAGGATGCTAACATTTGCTAATTAGCACCATACACGGAGCCCAGCTGAGGCTGATGGGAATGGAATTATTTTTGCAGGTATTTAGTCATCAACTAAAGTACTGGACATTTTGACCTGATGATAGTGATGGACTAAAAGTTAAAGGTTTACCAAAGTTATTAGAATTCACCTTGAGGGGGACCTATCAGAATTTGATGGAAATCCATGCAGGAGTTTTTGAGACTTTTGGCTCAACATTGGTGCTCCAGTAGATATTGACATATGAATGAAAAATCTGACCTGCTGGTGGTGCTTGCGTATTAAGTCGAGATCACCAAAGCCAGTAGGATTCATTATTTGGGGACCATGAATGTCTGTACAAAACTCCACGATAATAAGGGCCCTAGGCCTTTTTTGGGGTATTTTTACTGCCTTTACTTTTAAGCTCATATCACAGTCATTATAAAGGCTACATACACATGATATATCTTGTTTTTTTCAGGACACTCTGGGCTATCCAGATTTGCCATCATTTCATGTCCTTCTATATGCCTGTTTTATATCAATGAAATCCTCCTCCACCTGACTCCTTCACAAGTCAAAAATGTGTTTTATCTGAAAGAAACATGCAATATTTACATCTAAGATAATAGAAAAATAGTCAACCAAGTGCAATGATGTCCTCCAAGATAATATTTGCCACTTTGTTTGCAGTAAAAAAAAACATTCTGGATCTTTTCTTCTGAACATGATCTTGACTTACTTTTCTGTGCTCCGTGCTGCTCTTTGACCTGACCTGAACCTTTTTTTGTTGTTGTTTTTCAGTTTCAGTTATATACTGGGGAGACATTTTGGGCATGGGGTGGGGGTGGCGTGTCCCCCTCAATGTATATGGTGACTACGGCCCTGTCACGCATGCATAATTAGGTTGCAGTTGTCTGGGTGTGCAAAGGTGAAGTGGCTGGTCTTGTCATACAAAGTTTGACGAGTGTCAACTGGACAATATGGAGATATTTACATGTTGAAAGCCGGACTACAAATGTGGATAGACAGGGAGAAACACACGCAAGCCTAAGACGTGGTAAGATACGATATTCCTCACTATATGAAGTGACTGATAACAAGATCTGTATAATGGATTGTAAAGAAATTCGTCAGGTTTTTATTTTGTAGACAACTGATCTGTATTTATAGCGTGATGGGATGACAGCACAATGATGTGTGTGTGGTCCTGCACTTTCATATTATATGCGTGGCATTTCTGTGCGAGCCTGCATTTGTGAGTAATCCATCCAAGAGTAATGTGTGTGCAAAGCTGTATGAAAGCTCTGTTATACACAATTTTAGTGTAACTTTATAATTTTTTTCGTGGTGAAAACATTGGACTACTGACAAATGCTATGGTTCCGTTTTTTCACGTGATATGCATGGCTTCTCGCTATGACGCGTGGTCGCGGAGAAAATCCATAGAGAAGAACAGGTGTGAATTTGGATGCACTATGCGTTGTTCGGGCCCATAGGGTTAAAAAAGTGTTGTGATATTCTAATATCGGCAAAGATTCAAGCGGCTTTAGGGCTAAGAAAAACTTCACTTAAGGGCTCATGGCTACTAGCAACTTGCTTTATTGTCCTTTTTTGATAGATATTATTTGACGCAGGTGACCTCCTATATCCTCACTGTGCACTCTCTTTCATTCCTCTACTTCAGAAAAGCAGCTCAGGTTTGACTGCTTCAGTGGGAGAGTTTGATTTTCTTATGCTGCATGACAGGTAGATGCTCACTAGTAGTGATCCCAGAACTGGCAGAAGAAACTGAGAGGCCCAATTTGAGCACACTGACTAAAATGACGGAAAATGGTAAATGGTCGTGAATGTAATAACACAGTAGTGATGGTAGGGCTTTAGGCACAATGCCATTGTACTGATGGATCATAACTCCAAAGCCCAAATAGTCCCATTGGACTGATAGACCAATTGTCCACCAGTCTGGTATCTCATTAACAAACACAAGCCATTTCTCTAATGACAAACTTCCAAACAGAAGCACATGGCTATTTATTATGCAAAATGACATCATCAGGCATTCCTACTGTGGTGCCACTCTGCCACTGATTGGCCTACCCTGATGTTCTTACCCTAACCAAACTTCAGATGGAGAGATGGGCAGTTCATTCTTTGCCATAGTGAGAATGTATGATGACATCATTCTGCATAATAAATAGCCTAGCTTTGTGCTTCTGTTTGGGAGAGTGTGCAGCGTATTTTTGGTGAAATGGCCTTTCGGAACAATGGGTGTTTGACAACAAATGGGCTTTCGGTCTGATGGTTATTTTCCGGTCTTTTAGGCCCTCAGAAGAATGATCTCTAAACTTTGTCTCATCTAAAGATTAGGGTCCTAAACAGTATTCTGTTTCTGTCAGACAGTCTGAATAATAATGTACTGCAGATGATAGAGCAGGTAGATTTTTTTCTCTAAATAGTATGATTTTTCCCTTTATTCTCAAAATATTGCAGGTCTTTTTTAATAATACAACTTCATGCCCGACTTCTCAGAGAACACAGATAGGGATATGTTTTGAATGTGCCGAAAGTTTTGAACATCAGCAGGAATCTCTTTGAAATACATATGAGCTATTAAAGTCCAAGGATTTCTTAATGCCTTAAAATGAATGAATTTATCATTGACATAGGTGCCACATGCACAGTTAAAGTTTACTTCCCCAAACAATGGCACAAAAGAGGATGAGAGAGTAAATCATGCCTCCATGTGTGCTGACTCAGTGGATGTAACATTAAATGAGAAAAGAAGACCTACAGGAGATTATGGGCCCTATGTAGATGGTCTAAAGCGGATGGCGGAGGGCGCATAATCCATGTCGCAAGTGTCATTGCTATTTAGATGCAGGCGCAGTTGTCATTTTCATGCCCTGCGCCCTTGTCGTCTAACTAGCAAATGAACTTGCGCTTCTCTGGGTGTGTTGGTCTAAAAATGAGGAGTGGTCAGGCGCAGTCATGGCGCGTTGCTAGTTAGATGACGTAAAAAGCAAATGCGCCAGTGACCAACAAAAACCTGGTCTAAAGTCAACGGCGCAATATTTCGCTGTTAAACAAGTTAGTAATATGCGTCTCTAGGCGGGTGCACAACGCGCGTGCACTCTGCTCAGACACACACGGAGCAGCCACACATATGCAAAGATAACAAATAAAAATATGATTACAATGTGAAAGGTTATTATTGTGCACATTAAAATATTTATCAGAAAGACGTCTTAATGGTCAGTCATTAATCAGAATGATCTAATCGCAGTAATAATGATCATCATAATTTGTAATAATGACAAATGAAATTGTGAAATTATCTGACCAATCAATCATGAAAGCCCACACATTGCATTTATTTTAACATGTTATACTAGGCTACATTATATACTAGGCTACATTATATTATATTATATTATGTTGTTGTTATCTGAGTGTAGAGAGGACACACATGCAAATAAGAGGCAGAACACAGCTCTAGGAAACATGTGAAAACAATTAAACGTGGGTGGGGGAGAAAACGCTGGTCCTAGCTGCAGGATCAGCACCTTGGGGAGCTCTGCGGTAGTCCTGACAGCTGTGCTCTGTTATATGATGTAAACAGGTTTGAATAATATTCCACAGATATTTAGTAAGATCTTTCTTGTATTAGTGATCCCACGCCTGCTTTACCTCGGGGAGCTTGGGTGCCTGTCTGCTACCCCTGTAGATCTGGTTCTGACGGGCCTTCACCTCCCGCACGAGGAGATCCGTCTCCTCAGCTGTAAAACGCTCACTCTTTCCAGTTGGTAGGTCCGCCATCTAACTAGCTCTCCGCCATGTGCTCCAATCGCGCTTCTTTTAAAGGGAATGAGAGGTGACACTCTGATTGGCTTATTGAATGATACGCCCAAAACACACCCATGACTAATTCACAGAGTAAGTCCAACCCTTTTAGACTCTCCGCCATGGCGCACAGTCTAAAAATGCGCTGTCTAACTAGCAAGTGACTGGGACATGCCCATGCGCCGCACGCCTGGCGCTTCGTGTTTTAGACCATCTAAATAGGGCCCTAAATATTTGAAAGTAATACAGAATGACTGACAGCCTCACTGCAGTCTATTCCTTTATGTTTTGATATTTTGAATTCAGGAAATGAAGTGTTTGATGCTAAAGGTTTCTTCCTTCACTGTTAATAAGGTGAATCAAATTAGATCAGAAGGGGCAAGTGTAATTGGAGCAGCTGCCTTAAATTCAGCCTACACACTCAGGCACTTTGCAAAAAAAACATGAACTAATGGGTCATGTCAGGTAAGCAGGTCCACTCCACATGATCAAAGCCCTGAGGGAGCTTAGCGGGTTCAAGGGTTGGGCATTTCAAAATCAGCCACTGCAGTTTCAATGCAGACTTAAACTCCCAGGTGTCATTTAGCTTTGGGCCAGCCAGAGGAAATGTGCTGCTGCTGTGGCGTGATCTGTGCTGCTGGCAAATTCATCAAACCCACTAAGCTGTCCAGAGGACATCAGCTTTAGAAAGCCTTGGTGCGCTGGTAGGTGGAGGTCAAAGCTATGGTTACACATAATAAAATATGGATCTGAAGTGAATATGAAAAGTATCAGATGCTCTGAAAGAACATCTTTGCGTGCAATTAATGTGTAATTCAAGCTTTCAGTTTTGTTTCTTTGGCACTGGAACATTTATCTATTGGGTTTCCTGCTGTTACTGAAAGGAAACATTCAGACTCAGATGCTCCCCAAGGAATCCTGAACCACACAAGCACTATAACATTCATAGTTGCTTCCTGCACAGCAATTTTCTCTGACCTGCAGGTCTAGCACCCATTCCTCTAATGTCCTGGCTGGCTAAAGTTGCTGCTCTGCAGACTCTTGTTAGGAAAAAAACAGTTTTTCTCATGTTTGCAGAGTACTTACCTTGTTGTGTACTTGTACCTCATTTAAATAATTTCAATTTCCCAGAAAAAAGTGACTCAGGGGGTTCCTTTGAGGAAATTGCTCTGAAAATCGGTAAGTTTTTGTTTAATTGAATTGTTGAACAACTAATGGGAAGTCCCTGCAGCTAGTTGGCTTGGCAGAATGACTTGCAGTGAGTCAGAACATAGTGTTGTGATTGGTTTAAGTTGTGGAAAAGGGGAATGGGGAGTTGGCAAAGTGTGAGAAATACTTGAAGTAGTAATAGGAAGAAAGAGAGTCATTACAGTCGAATAAATGGCATTCATGTCAGATTTTTGGTAGAGACGAAAAAGGAAAGAAGCAAAGGACAGAGCACTTGGTTTTAAATACCATTTATGAAATCAGGCAGTTACACGTGACACATGACAAACTTTGCCAAAAGGATGTAATATATCATTTCACATATATTCCATGTCATATTTTGGTGAAGTTGATGGGATAATCACCTTGTTCAGACGTAAGCATGATGTCTTAAACAGAGATCGGTAAATCTGTATAAGATGTGTTTGACAACATAATAAAATACAATAGAAGATGCCGAGACGTGACTACTTTTCCTACCATAAATCTGTCTGCTCTGTGCTTTGACTTGAAAAACCCCACTGACCCACCATGACAGCTGCCTACAGTGCTAAGTCGCATTTCACTGCTGCTATTTGCAGCAACAAATAATCCAGCTAGCCCATTGGCCAGGACTGACAATATAAGTGTGATTTAACAGGGTCCTGATTTACAGGTTAGAGAAGCAGAGGTCTTAAAGCAGAGTTCATGTCCTGTACACATCCCAACACACAGAGACACATTTTGAAGAGTAAATAAACCCCAGAGTTTTGGCTGAAGTGCTTCTAAACTGGAAATTCAAAAATTCCTGTTCATATCTATACCTACGAAGAGTAATGGACCACAATGTGTATATAACCCATGTAATCATGAGCCAGTAATTTGTGTATAACCTACATAATAGGGAAGGCTGTGATCGCATGACCAAATTGCTGATGGGAGTAAGAAAGACGTAGAACAATGAGTAAAAGTGATTGTAGGTTGGGGTGGTGAATAGGCCAACAACACCGGACTTCCCCCTAGGACACTGGTGTTCAGGACCTTGTGAAACCAAACGAATTTTGAGTTATTTTAAGGTATGTTGTCACCATGTTTCTTTTCCTAAAACTAACACTAACCCTTCATTTCCTTAACCTAACCAACAAAAATGTACTTGCCTAAACCTAACACTAACCTATGTAATATTACCTTAAGTTTACGTTAAGAACATAACAATATTCATGGAGTGCTAATTTGTAAGATATCTTATGAACCATTGTAGGTGCATTTTCGTAAGATTTATGAACTGTTGTTGGCACTTCTTAGTTGGGTTAGATGGAGATGAACGCTGCCACCATATACATCCTCTATCACCAGATCAGCCAATCGCAAATTTCAGTTGCAATATAAGTGTAAATGCCGGGTTTCAGTGGGTAGAAGGGAGACACTATGTACATTTATAAAAAATTATGTAAAATTAAAATACTTTACAATACAATGTCAAGATTTACTACAACCTACCCAGCCTGTTCTCATTCTGAACTTGTTAAATACCGCCCCTTGGTCAGTGATTTCGGTGTCAGACACAGATGTCAAAAACCATCTTTCACAGTAGTATGATTGGCTGCTGGGTGGCGTTGGTTTGTATTGCGGCTGGACGGCACCTTTCGCGGTGGTATGATACGTCACTGGATGTAATCAGTTTGAAATGAAATGGGTGGGAAGTGGTGACAACTCCATTGTCCCAAAAATTGATAATCTAAAATAAAAAATTAACATCAAAGTGTCACTGAAATGAACGGGAAATGCCATTATACAGTAAAATGAAAAGCAGACTTTTGAACAAGGTCATTTTAGATAAAAAATTAGTACGATAAATGAAAAGGCACTTTATTGGCGCGTTTTGTTTATTTCTTTCCTAATGTCCCATTTTTTAAATGTAATATTGAAAACCTTGGGGCAGAATTTTCTGACTACTTCCCCCTGTGTCATGTCAGGGTAATTCATGTAATGTGCATACTGTTTATATATTCAGCAGTCCATTGAGGGACTATACTGTGTATTTTTTACATTGAGGTAAGAACATAATTCTCCCCATTACAACACCAACACACTTCTTGTGCTTGCCAAAACATCCTGCAAATTCTTAAACTCTTAATACACTGGAAATATATTGTTCCAAATGCTAAAGTAATGAATAATTATAGAACTAAATTGGTTTATTTGAATTTACATTAGGGTACTATAATACAGCAGATCCCCTGTAATGTCTAAGCTGCATAAAACAACAGCACAGCAACTAACAGCAGGCCTTTAGTGTTAATCACACATACAGCCCATATGTGATATTTTTAGAATAAAGTGGGCTATTTTAAAAGTGTCACAATAATATATAGTAAGAGTCCAACCAGCTACTTGAACTCTTTCAGCCCAAGTGGCTGTTAAGTGCTTGACCACTTATGGTTGACATTGATGAGCCTGCCACAATTATTCTTTAGCCACTGGCTCTGAACGTCATTCTGCTGTTACAGTACAGTACAGGCCTTTCTACACATAACACATAGTAACAATACCTAATCTACAATGTTTGTTATGTATGTCACATACACATATTTTTTAAAATAAACTTGTGGATGTCGTAATTCAATACAAATAAAGTACTTTATAATTGTTTTAATGGTTTGAGTCATGCGTTAAGTGCTGTTGCCATGTGTGTGTGTATGTGTGTCTCAGTGAAGCATTTGGAGAAGGAGCAGCTCTGGGGAAGAACTACATCAGTGTGCGTGTGTGTGTGTAGCCAGAAACTAGACTTTCTTCTGGATTGCTGTCAGGCCTGTTATAAAGGAGAAGATAAACCATTAATTTAGAATAAATAATAAACATGTCAGAATGGTATGGCGATTTGTCCAAGCTGTTCCTCTCAGCCTTCTGAAGTTAGGAACATTTATTTATAGATTCTTGGCTGCTCTCTATGTCCATGGGTCAGATATTTCCTGCTGAATGCTGAAACAGGAGAGTGAGGGACACATTTAAAGTATATATGTTGTTTTTGCAAATAAAATTGTACCATAAATTGTTCATGCCAGGTTGTCCATACTTTTTTTAACCACCTTTCCTTGAAGATGGGCTGAAAGGTTGTACAAGGTAGAGAGGGGGAGGATGTATTGCAGAAATAGTTAAAAATAGTTGCAATGGAACAAAAAATGCACAGCACAATGAAATACAACAAAAAATATTTATAGGTAACACACAGTTGAGTTAAGAGTACCATACAGACACTCTGTCACAGTGTGCACTTCTGACCTGCCATACATGCCACTCTCTTATGGTGTGTCTCAAATCAAATACTTCCGTTAGTACACTTCTATGTAATATACTATGTGCACTATGTACTTATTGGCGTAGTGCGCAAATTTCGTAAGGTTAGTGTTGTCTCAAACCAAACACGGCCGTTGTGCACTCACCGGAAATGACGACTGCAAATTAGCTAGTTAGCAAACAAGCATTAGCATTCGTGTTATCGTTCACGATGCCAAATCATTACAGACTGCTAAATTAACCCACTACACATACTGCTGGCTTATACCCAACAACAGTACAGTGGTGCTTAGTGCAAAAAACACGTGAATTTGTACAATGCAGCAACGTTCACGGTCGCACAGTCCTCGGCCGCTATTTCCAGTTTGAAAAGTGGTCCCTCCCCTTCCGCTATGTAGCCAAGATGGCGACCATTGAGTGCGAGAAGTGTCCATAGTTCCACACTCAACTTTTTGACCGTTTTGAGTGCACCATCCAGGTACTCATAGTGCACTGCTTTTTGCCATACTTCTCAGTGTGAACGCACTTAGGCACTCCAAATATTAAGTATAAGTACAGAAGTACGCGATTTGAGACACAGCACTAGTTAACCAAGTAAATTTCCACTGACCCTGCCTCTCCGGGAACTACCCATTGGTCCGAGCCGTTCAGCACCGCAGACAGTCGGACTAATGGGATGTCGAACCAATGGGCTGTCGAACCAATGACATGGACCCGCCTCTCCACCACACCTACCTGCCAGCCTATCACCTGTCCACACATCTCCCACTTCTGCCAATCCACCACACCCATTTCATCAAGCTAACGCCCCTCACCTGTGGATCATTACCTCCTGCCAGTATAAAGACTCCAGCTTCACAGACTATCCTTGCCAGATTGTTCTTTGTCATACTCATGCAAGGCTTTCCAGCATTTATTCCTGTACTTCTTCCTTTTTTGCCAACTTCGCCTGTCTCTGACTCTCCTGCTTCGTCTGCTCCCTGGTAAACCACTCAGCCTTTTGTCACCGACCAAAATATTTGCTACTACGTTCCTGGTTTCTATATGTCTGTTCCCCATGACTGTTTGGAAAGACCTTCACCCAGCTCTTCATAGTGAGTTTACCTGTTTTGCTGCCTGTGATTTCCTGTGCTGTGGATTACCTCACCACGTGGCTGCACATTCTGTCAGTGTGTGTGTCGCATGACTCATCATTGCCATTGTCAAGAACCTCGCTACCTACAGTCGGCTCCACACAGGTTTGCTGGGTTCTCCCGTGTGTACTCCTGGTTACGGACTCCCTGCTCAACAGACATCACCTTCTGCCTACTCCCTCATGGTGCTGTTGCGCACATTTGAACTGTTTGTCATTTGGTTCATCTAGCAGACGTCACTGATTCATCTGCTCTCTGCTTTGATGTGTCACACCAAGCGCTTTGGACTGTAACTGTGTCTTGGAAGGTTCTGAGCCAACTAACTGACTCTCACTGTTTTTCTCATTTGCCTGCTCACTCTGTGTTTGACAAGTGGTTTCACTAATGACTCTTAGAAACTGTCCTTCTGTATTTGTTACTGCTATTGGATTCAGACCACATCCATGACACTCTTGTAATACTGTCAAACTCATAATAGACAGTTTTTAAAAGGATTGAAATTGATGCAGCGGAACCATCTTTATATTCTATGCAATCTTTTTCTTGTAAAACATGGTGCCTTCATTACCCATTACACAACTTGACCACTGACACTTCAGTCAGACATTTGGTTATGCCAGTAGTGGCTAATGTAGCCTTAAGTGTCTAGTCTCAAACACAGATGAGGAGACGGCTACAGAGGTCTGGTAAACTCACTGCTATCTAGGCATCTTTTTATAATCTTTTTTTTTTGTTGAGATACTGCATTATATTCAATAGTTTAAATGTGTAAAAGTTTTTTACACTGACTTGAGATGGTTTTAGCTTTTGTCGAAAAAGATTTAATGTGATAAATAGGATATGGAGAAGCCTTTGCCTAATAAGTTCTTACATGGCAAACATTTAACTCGCATTACTGATCAGCTGCTTCCTCTGTTGGTGTCATCCCATACATTACAACTGTTGCCAAGGTTTATTATAAATTGCACCTATACTTACGCAGATAATAAAATAAAAACATGGAGGCTCCTTAGTCTGAGCCAGAACCAACAAGGCTGTACATTTTATTAATTTTCCATACTGTCAGTGGCAGAGCATCACAATTTCACCCCTTCTGCTATTACATTCACTATAAAACTTTGATTTACTCTGAGCACCTTACTCTGAAGAAATTTATGTTGCACAACTCAAAATAGCCCACAGGAACATTGCATCCATTTGTCTTTGTCTCTGCACTGCAGTAGATATGGCTAATACTAGCTGACTTTTGAGAACAATGATCGTTTGCCCAATTGAAACAAATTCGTAAAGACCGCTCTCAATTTTTCTCTTGTAGATGGGTTAGATACCTAAGGTGACTTTTTTTGTGTCCAGTTCGCAAACTGTGCTTCTTCTACTCTTTTTACTGGCAGCTTACAGCCATGCGTAAAGGCCCTGACACACTAAACTGACATCAAACAACTTGTAGCGATGAAGGCCAACTGTTGCATCACCTCATGTAGCCTGTGTCTTGGCCAAAGAGTTGCACTCTACACACAGTAAAGACTACAGCCATCGGCCAACTAGCATCTACATTCTTCACCTGCACTAGTTAGCCAGTTAGCACATCAACAGCACAAACAGATGTTGAAAGAACAATGGGTACTTAGTGTATGCCAGCAAACAATAACTCAAACAATTACGAGTTGTTTGCGCTAAAGAGCTCAACGGTAAAAAAGAAACCTTATCTAATATAACAAATTTGTTTTGTTCTCATGCCCTCTTGACTTTAGTTGTTTGCTTTCCTCACGTCTGTTTCTCTTCTTGTGCCTATTAGGAGTGATTTCTTTCACAGTCGAGCTCAGCTGTCTCTGACCGCAATTCAACATGCTCAATCAGCCAAAAAACAGCCAACAAATGCTGACTAGTGTCAATGTTGCACCATAAAAATTAGGGCAACAGACGCTCAACTACGGCCCAACATTGAGCAATGGAATTAGATGGCAACTCGTCAAATTCACATTTCTTTTTTGCATCATTTCAAAAGTTATTAACTTATTTATTTGCTCAACAATTTTATGGAAACATGGCTACTCAAGTGACACCACTCAAAGAAAATGATCAGATTTCAACTTCATGCAGCACCCTCTGGAGGCACAATTTATTACTGTCTTTCCCTATAAGCAGTATACTACCTGTAAAATGGTCACAGGTCCCCTTGAAGTTTATAAACAAAGTTACAATTATATTTTACGACTTTCAGGATATTCACACAGTGTTTCTACAGTAGCCTGTAAGGACATTTACACCTCAGTGCTGCTGTTCTGAAACCATTGTTCTCATAATGAGTGTCTTTATGTCCTCCACTTAGGGACACTGAGGTTGTTAGTAGCAACTGCAGATCTCAGGAATGAACAAGCTCTGCACTCAAGTAGAAAATTACAGTTTGAAGACACTGTTAATCTTTAGTGGGATTTCCACAGTCTAAAGGTGAAATGTTGAGGCAGCCACTCTGTCATGTTCAGCATAAATCCTGGGATCAAAAGATTAAACATGACTGAGAGTCTACAGCTAGTCTGGGAGGCTCTGCTTAGGCACAGCTGTGCTTTGAGCTAAATGCTGATGTCAATGATGATGCTAACATGCTGATGTTAAGCTGAAATAATGCATGGGTCTATATATCAGCTGCATACAGCAGTCCAAAATGGGACTTATTTGCTTCGATAAAAAATTGGTTGCCTAGTGCATATCCTCCATCCCACTTCCCCAAAAATGTTTTTTCCAGCAGAGACTTTGCAGCCAAAACTGGTTATTTTTTAGTGAGACATCACAGTGTTTCCAACTGTGACTGTACCACTATAGCCAGGTGTTTTTTAACAAGACATTGGCAGCATTCAAGCCATAACTGTGGCACTAAATGGGATATTTAAGCCAAAACACTTTCTTTTCCTAACCATAAGTGGTTTTTGTGCCTAAACCTAACCAGGCATTAACCACTGTGTTGTGAAATGTAAAAAACCTAACATTACAACATATCCACCACATATCAAAGTACTACATATCCAGGGTTTGCAGACACATTCATTGCCAACATTTATTCTGGTTGCTGACATTCATGTCCTAAATGTGCTCTCAATTGTACATGGACATTATGTATTACGGACTCTTATTTTGAAAGTGACTGAAAGCTGAAATGCTTGTTGGTAACCTGTCTATATAATGGGTGTGTCAATAAACAATTTTTTTTTGTGTTTGAGCAAGCAACACGTGTGGACGTCTCCTCATTTCTCCCAGCGTTTTATTCCTCCGTCATTTTATTTTATGTTGAACAAAGTATCTGGTACCACGAGCAGAGCGCCGTGCATTGCACTGTCAACACTGGTGATTAGGTTGCCATAAGGGTCATAAAGGGATCCTTTCCAATGGTAATTCCAGTGTGAGAGTCTGGGCATCAAATACACAGTCCTTTCTGTGCAAATTACATTTTCACATTAATATGCAGCTAATACGAGGCAGTCTGAAGCAAATCTAGTGGGTATCTTTCAAACATATAGACTTTTTCTTAAAACCTTTCTGTTTCTGTTTCCCTGGACAGTGATTCCTTGCTATAATGGAATACTAACACAAAGAGGGCACTTTATACTTTGAGATTATAATTTTGGGGAGACTTGATTTGAGGACTTGAGCCACTTGATTTGACTCTCTAAAACCTCTGAAGCCTTAAATCTTATAACCTTAATCATGTATTTTGAAATAGAGTGAGGACTCTGGGTTTTGTCCCCAAAGTCCTCCACCACAGTAGGAAAGGGATCTTTTTATGGCCTATATGAATGGGAGGAATGATTTCAGTGACCATTAAACCCTTTATTGTACAGCTCACATGGGCTTGAAACTATTTTAATGGAAGAGACTTGATGAATATGAGCCAATCTTAAATCTTTAATAGCTTAAACAATAATATGGAAAGCACAGGTGTTATGGATGACATTTACGGTGGCTGCATTCCGTTTAGTTTTGTATGTCCCAGGGCCCTGTTCTTGTAAATGCTGGCTCACTGTGACACTTACATGGAACAGAGCCATGGTTAATATTATTAGTTCTACCTGTGGTTTTCCTGCTATGACCAGTCAAATGAAATCACGGTGCAAGAATTGCGGTAAGTCCACATCTGGAGTTGTCATCGCAACACAAATGGCTAAACACTTTAGCAATGACAGTACCTCTAATTTACATGTCCCTGTAAACTTCTAAATTCTGTTTTGCACAAGAGAGCTATAAAATACTAAGAGTGAAAGGTTGATTCACATCACCTCTCTCACCTATCTGATGCGACACTGCAGGTAGCATACCACACGTACTTTACTCATCTCCAGTTGGTTTTTCCATTAGTCTTGTTGTGTTTAAGCAGTAATTTATCTGACTATGAATGCTTAATTTTTCTAATATAACCATTATTATAGCAGAATCTTAACCTGTCTTTTTCACAGTAAATGCTCTGTACAATCAAGCATGTACAACACTTTTGAATGAGTTCTCCTAGACTTTTGAATAAAAAGCAAGTATGAATGTATGTATGTGTGCATGTAAGACTGTCTAATCTATATCACTGCTGACACAAAGAGTGTTAATTGTTTTAATGCTATGAATTCAGATGTTATTAAACTTCGGCCAAATTGAACAGCTGTTCCTCCTCATGTTCCACTCAGCCATCTGCAAATCATGTTAGCACAGATCACAGTCAAATATACCTTAAACTGTGTCCTTACACAAGAATTTTTTTCTGAAAGATTTGTGTTCCTTTTTTTTGGTCTGACAACCATTTATTATTATACAGCACAGTATGTTGTGTTTGGAATACCTGGATTCACAAGAGAGGTTTCCCCTTGTTTCCATCAGTCTGTGTTTGTGACCAAGGAAACCATATCCACGCAGCACAGCCAGCTAGAAACAAGAATTCATTCACAGACTCTGACAGAATGGTTTAAATGCTGCTCCAGGACTGCCAGAGCATCCTCTATTTAACTAGGAAATGCTTTTCACCTACACGTCAGAAATTACTGAAAAACATTTAGATCTTTTAAACACAGCACTTGTACTATCTGGCTCCACTTCATATCTCCATGACCACCCAGATATACAACCAACAACCCACTGTGCTTTAATATTCAGGTACAAAACACTGGCTGTCCTTACTCCAGCTCAATCGCTCAACCTCTACCAGGTCACTGCCACTTGACTTATCCACGGGCAGACAATATTTGGAGATCACATGTTTTTGCCCGCAGTCAGCTGTGCACTAAGCAAGTAAAAGGAGATAAGACTGTACCCTGGGGAGCTCCCAATTCGGAGAGGTTGATGTCAGAAACATTACTATTCAGTATGACATACTGCCGTCTAGAGATAAGGTAATCCTGGACACATGCAGGTGTTCAGCAGTGGAGGTAAACAAGACTTCCAGTTCTGTTTAACAGTTCTGATTTCTCTGGGCAATTCCCCTGTTGCTATCTGAAGTGATGGCCCAACACTCGAGTGGACTTTTGTGAAACCAATCCCATTAAATCTGAGGGAGGGCTAAAATACTAACATCATTTCTATTGCTCATGTTAACATTATTGTCACCAAAGTTAATCCAAGGTTTTGGGAAATTGTTGTCATTGCAGGTTTTTTGGGGTGAAGACAAAACAAAGAAGAATACTCGGAGGATCGAAGTGGTTGAAAACAAGCCAACAGGTTTAAAATAAGCGCAACCAAACTGTAGCTAAAAATCCTTATTCCACAATTACGAATGAAATGTATTCTCATACAACGCTTCGTATGATATCCTGCAAAGAGGAACACATGACAAGCCATATGATATCCTATGAATTAGCGCCCCACAAATTATGTTATGTACTTGATGTAAAATTATGTAAGTAACGAAAAGTTACGGTGTTGGGTTTAAGCTATTAAAGTTACTGTAGTTAGGTTTAGGAAAAGAAACATGATGACAACTTACACTAAAATGACTTTAAGTTCCCACAGTTCCAAACACCAGTCTCCTGGGGAAAGTCCTGTGTTTTATGACCCATTCACCACCACAACTTGCCTCCTTACCACTCAGGACTACTTCCTTCTTAATTCCCTTCAGCACAGGGGTCACGTGATTGCAGCTTTCCAAAATAGGTCGGTTATGCACAAATTACTGGCTCGTAATTAAGTGGGATATGTACAAATCTTGGTGCATTAGTTTTCATAGGAAAACATACCAACAGTGCATGAGAACAGCCTGACTATTGCAAGTACGGAGGCTCAAGGTTACCAAGATGTGAAGAAGATCACCTATTTAGCTGGCATGTCTAACTTATGAGCATATAGTTGGTTATTTACACATTTACAAGTAAAATTAGCCTTCACTCAGAGATTTGTCTCTTTCCACTTGACAAATTATACATCCAATATTCACTCTCCATTTAGCTCTGGTTTGGTCTCCAAAAGCTCCTTCAGGGAAATTTCTCTGTAGCAGATATATGCTCTACCATGTTCAGGAGCAAGTTGCTGACTTTGTCTGTTGGTTTGTCACTAAAAGCATACACTTTCACAGTACACATAGTCATTTGATCTATTGTTATTGTAGAAATATAACAGCTTTAAAAAAAACAACAAAAAAAAACACATACACAGAAATCAGTATTTCTGTTGATGTACTAGTGTTAGCCAGTTGGCTAATTTTCAGCTGCAGGCATTTCGCAACATGTTATAAAAAATTCAGCCATAAATACAGTTTACTTTTGATCTGTCTTCCAAAGTTCAAAATTAGTTTTTTCCTCTCATGTTCGGCCAACCTGGTTTTTCATTTAGAACCTGTCTAATCTTCTGATAGCTCCTGCTTCTTACCCTTTGGGCCTCTAGTATTCCCCGATCTCACTTAATAACTTGTTGGGCGCAGTGCAAATAAGGCCAAAGTTGTAATATACTTGATCCTTTAAGGGCTTATTAATGAATATAACCATATCTGGAAATCTTAATTCATCTTTTTGGAGTAGCTTTGATCACAGTTTATCACTCTGTTAGGTCTGGTCATGGGAAAGACACATCATGATACAAACATGTGGGGACTGACTTAAAGGCAGAGACAAACATTACAACTGTTGAGTAAATTATGAATATGATTTGGGTCAGTTGGTGTTGACAGCTGGCAGAGAAAATCTTTGTTCCCTAACCTGAAGTTATCTTTGTTTTCAAAGTTCACTGACCTCCAATTCCCTCTGTAGGATATAGTCTGCACCGCCAATGCCTCTCCCTTTACATCTGGGATCTCACTACACTTACTCTACACTTTTATTCCTCCCTTTTTGGCCTTTTCAGTGCAATTTGCACTGTAAAAACAATACAAGCTGCTGGCTGCAGTCTGTGTTTGTTTTGGTACAAGTACATGTCTCAATTGGCATTCTCGCAGGATTTGTGGGCTTGTTTACCGCCAGAACTCCAGTCACTGCTCACCAGTGGCTGAGTTTGTTGTCTTGCGTATTTATTCAGTCATAAAGTTTATGCCCCTTCATGCATGTCAAAGACTAAAACAATCAATGCAAGTTAGTGGAAACAGTCTTGTAGGTTTAGTCCTCAGGTTTGTCTCAAGCGTGAAGGTGGCAGAACATTCACACATTAGACATTCATACATGACTTTCAGAGCTTTACTGATGTGTTACTCTTAGCTGTTGTACAGCTCTATTAAACAGTCAAGGGTTACGAAAAAGGTCCAAGGACTGTGTGTACCTGCAAGTTTACCCCCATGTGCGTACCCACGTATGAATGTGAGGGAATAGATGATATGTCTGGGTATTGTATTCAAAGCAGCTCATTAGGACTGTAGCTGAATATTTTCTCATCTCCCTTGGGGATTGGCCATCAATATCACTTACTGAAGTATAACATTGATTTATGCTCCAGTTTTAATTGCATTTCTTCACCTTCAGATTTGTATTGAAAACATAACCCTCAGTGGTTATAGAGGTTCTGAACCAGGCAAGGAACTCGCAAAACATTTGTCCAATGAATCCATTTGCATTTATCGGATGTTTTCTATTTCCGTGCTATTTTCTGCTTCAGGTCTTTAAAGTGGCCAGGACAGCAAGTATTGTCCTGAAATGCTGATCAGCAGAGGATCTCTTGGGATGCCAGTTAAGAGACCGCACTCAGCAGAGAGAGAGAGAGAGAGAGAGAGAGAGAGAGAGAGAGAGAGAGAGAGAGAGAGAGAGAGAGAGCACTCAGCACTTTGTGGTGTTAAGTTGAGTGCTTTGCATGATGTTAATTTAAGCAGTTTTGTTTTTCAAGCTGGAGCCGAGCAGGCTCATACAGCTTTCCATATTAACCATTTGTTTGCTCGATCAGCATTAAAAATATACTGAAGTTGTACCACGTGATCCTGCTATACAGTCTAAATAAAGTTGGACATTTATGACATTAAAATGACAGATATCAAGTGTTACTTGCACGCTGTTTGCTAGTCATGATCAAAGTAACACAGTCACATCAAGTAAAAGGAATTAAATCTTCCCAATAGCAACAATCTAACCTACAGGCCACACTCTAAGATCAAATGTACATTCAATCATATTAGGTCTCAGGGTTCTATCAGCCCCAGTCAACTCCATCCATTCATCCAAGCAGAACATCATAGACACCAGTGACCCAATTTTTAACAAATGTAGAGGATTATGCCCAGGTGGCTGATGATAGGGTGGAAGATTTTCAGCAGTGTGTGGTTTGACTGTGCGACTTTACAGAAAGTTCTCAAATCTTTTTAGCTAACAGTACCCCTAGTACTAATAAAAATAACAGTGGAAAGAGAAATGTGTTAAAGATTTATACTTCCTTATGGTCCTTATGCACTTTGGCACAATTTATTTTAGTGTGAATTATGAGTGACACTTTACAAAAAGTTTGTAATTCTCAAGTCAGCAACAAATCAAGAACTAACAGCTAATCAACAGCTCACAAGTTCCGCTATTTCCTAAATCACTTTGAAGGGGTCGTTAACGTCTATGTAGAATATTAGCATTTAATATAGTAAGTGACTTATGTTTGTCATTCCTGATTAGCTCTAATCTTGCTAGGTGCTTAATGGAGCTGAAACCGGTACCTTGCTATTGCTATTACACAGTGCTACATTTCTATTCCTTTTTTGTGCCTTTATTGCAGCCTGTTCTTATTCCCAGGATGTCAAATACCTATGCTTTGTCAGACCCCTCAGCGTGTGGTATCAACACCAAAGGCTGCTCTTAGCGTCTTTATGAGATGCACTGGGCTTTTCGTCTAACTTCAATGTAAACCCATCCAATACTTGACGCTGAGAACAACTGATGCAGTGTAAACAGTGAGAAAGTGCGGGTAGGGTGTGAGGGGAGGGGCGTTGGATGGGTCAGACAAAATGGACTTTCCTCCAGGAGGCCGCAGTTCGTGTCCTGTGTGAATGAGTCACAATCTACATACAGCTGTTGCACACTGGTTTCACTCACGTGACATATTTACGTCAAGTTACATTACTGGCAACTTATTGTTTCACAACATTGTTTTAGTTGTGCATCACGTAGAGATACTACTGTACAGAGTGCCCTGTGCGTTGCTATTAGATTGCGAGTGGTGTGACAAAGCACAAAGGCCAGCATTTGCCGCTCTGGGAATAAGAACAGGTTGTCTGTTGAGTTTCCTCTGGGAATCTACTTTAATCTGAAGAACGATAGTAACAGAGAGTAAAATCTTAGGGGGAAAAAATGATATTCAGAACACATGAATATTCATACTGATATTTTATTAGCTATCATAGCATGCTACGTAGCTAGCTGGTTGCTGAACAGTGACAAATGGCAACTTTAGTCTCATACCAAGTAGACAGAAAAATATTCAACCTCAAAGTCTAAATGAATAAAAAAGAAGTCTATACCTGTTTTTAATATGATTCTTAAAACTAGTTTATGATTTACTGCTTTCACTGAGGTTTGTAAAAGGATATTTTTTAAAACATTTTTTTTAGTGGGTGTCAAGTTCAGTGGTGGGACCAAGTCATTTTTTTGCAAGTCACAAGTAAGTCTTTGCACTCAAGTCCAAAGCCAAGCCTCAATCAAGACAGGCAAGTCTCATGTTAAGACTCAAGTCCCAATAAATTCCAAGTCCTTAACTTTGAGTTTCGGGTCCCATGAAGTTTTTCTAGATGAACGAAATTATCTTTGGTACCCTTTTCTCTAGCTGGCACCCAGAAATATAATGTTGTTCTTTATGGTTCTCAACTTCTCGCAACTTCATTGGATACTGTCGGATTGGTTTAAACAAAGGGGACTCTGACAAAATCAAATTATATGTAGACTGGCTGGGTATGACTAGCGTTAGTTGATTCAGGAAATGAAGGTAAATTAATTGATTCATGGCATGCTTTTCCATAACATAATTTTTAATCTTTGAGTTTTGGGGAAGGTATCAAATATTTTCATGTCAGAAGGTTCAAGTGAAGTCATGAGGCACTAGTGTCAAAGTCCAAGTCGTGTTGCAACTGATTTTGTCAAGTCAAATCTTAACTCATCAAGTGACTTGAGTCACAGGCACCGAACACCCACTTGTGCCAGCGTACAGTCGGGGGCAATTAAAAGCAATGTCAGATTAATCGCCAAAGTGTAGGCTTTGTTCTGCTTTGACCTGCCCTAGTGACTAGCCAATCACACCACAGGACCAAAGTACCTTTGGGAAAAAAAACAAAAAACATAGCAACTCAATAAAAGTTACAGGGCACGGCTGCAAGGAGCAACACTTTCCTCTTGAAGAAGTAATGTCAGTGGTAAGTGAAGTAAGTAAGTAGTAGTTGTGTGGGTATACTTGTTGAGGGTAACCTAAATTTACTTTACTGTGTGCACTTGTATGGTTTCTGTGCGTGTACAACGACAAAATCTAGAAGCTGCCACTTCACTCATTTCATTTTTTTTTTTTTTTTTTTTTTTGCTGCCAAAAGAAAAAGTGCCTCGAGTGACGGCTGGCTGGATTGCAGTTATATTTGCTATAAAGAGCTGTTATTGTCCATTTGCAGCCATGTAATTTATTTAGTTTAATTATGTTATTGCAGTTCAAACTGTTAAATTAAGATTCGACCAAGACAGTTTTATAACTAGGTTCGGGAAAAAAGACCACGCCTCGAACACATCCCATTTCCGCCCAACAGTATTTAAGCACACCTGCGGTGTGCTGGCAGCTCTATTCTGAGGAACGTGAAGTTAGCAACACCAGCGGCCATAGTCAGATGTATCCCTGGGGCCAGAGCGGGCGACATTGAGTCAAATTTAAAACTGCTGGCTAAAGCTAAACGTAGATTCAGTAAGATTGTTATTCACGTCGGCGGCAATGACACCCGGTTACGCCAATCGGAGGTCACTAAAA
>NC_065518.1:28833443-28833568 GCF_006386435.1 Epinephelus moara | reverse complement strand
AACTGCTGGCTAAAGCTAAACGTAGATTCAGTAAGATTGTTATTCACGTCGGCGGCAATGACACCCGGTTACGCCAATCGGAGGTCACTAAAATTAATATTGCCTCGGTGTGTGAATATGCAAAA
>NC_065518.1:28826214-28829958 GCF_006386435.1 Epinephelus moara | reverse complement strand
ATTGATCTGTTCTGTACGACATCTATTGCACGTCTGTCCGTCCTGGAAGAGGGATCCCTCCTCAGTTGCTCTTCCTGAGGTTTCTACCGTTTCTTTTCCCCGTTAAAGGGTTTTTTTTGGGGAGTTTTTCCTTATCCGCTGCTGGGTCATAAGGACAGAGGGATGTCGTATGCTGTAAAGCCCTGTGAGGCAAATTGTGATTTGTGATATTGGGCTTTATAAATAAAATTGATTGAATTGATTGATTGAATTGTTTGTTTGTTTGGCAAACAGTAATCTTAAATCTCAGGTTCCCTCCATCTATGCTCATCTAATACGCATTAAGGGAAATCTTTCAAGTAGCCATTGCTCATTTAATTTGTACAAAGGGAAACCACACAAGTAAAACAAACTTACAAACTATAACTCTATGTGTTTGTCCTTTCTCAGATCATTCCATCATTCTTGTCATCTCTGCATTCGAAGGCTTCATCACATCGTCACAGCCGTCTAATCAGTTCCACAACCGGAAAACCTTCCATCAGCTTCACAGAAAGCTATCGTAACGATCTCATCCAAAGCACACCCTTAGCCCACCTTACTAGCCAGCATCAGTCCCAGTTTATCTAACACAACTTTATATTTCCGACTGTCTCTCGTTCTCACTCCCGAGAAGCAAATCAACGTAGCCTCCGCGACTCATCACTTCCTGCAGTGCTCCGAATCGCCCCAATGCATCTTCGACCCTCCACTTCGTCCCATTTTTTCTAACGCAACTTCATACTTCCAACTCTCTCTCGTTCTCACTCCTGAGAAGTAAATCAACGTAGCCTCCACCGCTGGCCACTACATTCGCTCCCACGTTTGCAACAGTTGTAACCATTTCCTCCTCCCAGACCCTTGTATATCCGTCCCAGACAAGCACTAATGGACAACCTCCTGCCCCATGTTTATCCCCTTCTCTCATTCGTTTATCCTTCCTCAACATTTTGTAATAAATAAACTCAGCCACCCCCACCCCTTCGTCCACAACCCGCGAAACGTACCCTGTCTCTACAGCAGCCATCCTTTTGGGGGCACGATCACATCTGCTGAACATGCTACTCACGCAGACACTCACCCTGGCCTCAGACCTGCACCAATCCATCAATCCGAGTGTCCCATATCCTCAATCGCCAACTGTTGTTTTCCCGTTATTAATTCCAGAAATTCTGACAATTGGCACCAGCCTCCCACCTTTCGACTGTTTACTTGGGTTATCTCTTTGCACAGAGCCACTGTAACCGTTTATAGGCAGAAAATTCTTGACCACATTAAAATTCCAGAGCGCTGTCATCTTAAGTAAACATCACACATATGCAATATGATTCGAAACTCCCATGCACTCTTGAAGCTCTCTTTGGGGCTCTATCCAAAGCCGAGCTCACGAAGAGACAACTCCCCCACTCAGTCTCACTCACGGGATCCCTCCTGTGTTCCTGCCTTTGACTCAACATGTTCATCACCGTGCTCGCCAGCTACCCTTCATCCCATATCCCTTCATCCCACATTCCTCAACCCTTCATCCCTCAACCCTTCATCCCTCATCCCTTCATCCCTCATCTATTCGACCCTCATCCCTTCATCCCTCATCCCTCAACCCTCCTTCCCTCAACTCTCATCCCTCATCAATTCGACTCTCAACCCTTCATCCCTCATCCCTCAACCCTTCATCCCTCATCCCTTCATCCTTTCGACCTTCATCCCTCATCCACTCAACCCTCAACCCTTCATCCCTCATCCCTTCATCCCACATCTCTCAACCCTTCATCCCTCATCCCTTCATCCCACATCTCTCAACCCTTCATCCCTCAACCCTTCATCCCTCATCCCTCATCCATTCGACACTCAACCCTCCCCCTTCGTGACAGGGGGAGAGAGACAAAGGGAGTGACATGCAGCAAGGTGCCACAGGCCGGAGTCGAACCCAGGCCATATACTAAGCCACCAACATCCCATCAAAGAGGATTCTGCTTGCTAAATTTTATATGCCGCCTCTTTTCCCTTGGCAGCTTTAGCAATGTTACTTTTTTTTTACGAAATATATGCTCATATTCGCTGTAGGCATTAGAGTTCTCAACGGGCCCAAAAATTCAACCCGAAACCGAAATGACCCGAGGGACTTGAAGCCCGAAACCGGCCCGGCCCGACATCATCACGTACATCACTGGGTCCGAGCCCGACTGAACCCGAGTTGTTTTTTATTTAAATGGAAGGGGGAAAAAATGATGCTCCCCCTGTGCGCCTCAGCAGTCTGGCTTCCCTGGCTCAAATACAGTATCTTTAATCACTTAAAGTCAACCAGTCATTCATGTCCCAAAATAATATTACCAGACAGACAGGCTTCAACGTCAGCGTGGGGGAGAGCAACCATTGCGCATCATGTAGCGCTGCGCCGCTGCATTTAATGAGCCGCAGCCGCTCTCAACACTTTTCCTGCACCTGCACGCTGACTGACTGACTGAACTTCGCTCACACTTCACAGCAGCATATCTTGTTTTAATATTATTATTTTTTTCGTCAGAACGGAATTCAGCATTCTTTATTTTTAGCCTATAATTCGCATTTTCTTCATGCTTAATTATTATAGCCCTATTATCACCCCCTTTACACACACACACACACAGCAGACGATAGCCTACTTCAACTTCAACTCGAACACTTTATTAAAAACGGTAACTATAACCTTCAAATATCAACAACATAACATTGAATAATGAATGGATTTGGAATAATCTTAACAGACATGCATATTTTCTTCCTCACAGGCTGCTCAAAAGTGAGAACCATGGACAGCAGCATTGTGTGTTAGTGCTGCTATCGCACCCCCACACAGTGCGCTCCTCTGACAGACACACTTTTTTTTTTTCTCTCTCTCTCTCTCAAAGAGTATGGATACCAAGAGGCGAAGCTCAACAGAACGCCCCATAGCAACAGACTTGCCCATGGTTTCGTCCTACCGCCGCCATATTGGACTGTCAGCAGACCGCAGCAGACCCGCTTGCATACAAAAACACACAGACAAACTGAAGTATATCGCTATTAATTATGCTTACAATGCTACTCACCTCGTGATAGCTTGATCACAGCTGCTTTTTCACGTTTTTGTAAAGCAAAATATAGACTTTAAAAAAAAAAAAAAACGAAGAAAAATGGCCTAGATGGCATCTCTACATATTACATAAGAAAAATGGCCTAGATGGCATCTCTACATATTACATCCACTTATGAGAAGATTAACTTAATTACCCAATCTACCCCAAAAAAAAAAAAAAAAATCAATATTTTACCTAGAAACACATTAATGGCGAGGTCACATAGTCAGGAATAAAGATCTATTTACAGTTTGTACAGTAAGGGGACAGTAATAATAATAATAATATATAGGCTATTTTAATATGATATACAGTGGTGTGAAAAAGTGTTTGCCCCCTAAACCTAATAACTGGTTGGGCCACCCTTAGCAGCAACTACTGCAATCAAGCGTTTGCGATAACTTGCAATGAGTCTTTTACAAATCTGTGGAGGAATTTTGGCCCACTCATCTTTGCAGAATTGTTGTAATTCAGCCACATTGGAGGGTTTTCGAGCATGAACCGCCTTTTTAAGGTCATGCCACAGCATCTCAATAGGATTCAGGTCAGGACTTTGACTAGGCCACTCCAAAGTCTTCATTTTGTTTTTCTTCAGCCATTCAGAGGTGGACTTGCTGGTGTGTTTTGGATC
>NC_065518.1:28730012-28825321 GCF_006386435.1 Epinephelus moara | reverse complement strand
ATATACACACACACATATATATATATATATATATATATATGTGTGTGTGTATATATATATACATATATATGTATATATATATATATATATATATATACATATATATATAATTTTTTGGTAGATTGGCTTATGGGGTGATTTTGAAGGAGTCATTAAGTTAATCTTCTATAAGTGTTATCTTCCCTCCAAAACTGGCATTTTAAATGGAACACTTTAAAAAAAAACACTTTAAAACTTACACCTCAGGAGTTCTTACCTGTCGGGATCCTTCGGGAAACGGTGGAAGGCCAGGTGCGGGGTGTTCCACTGATAGTTGTTGCAGTTAATTGCACTACACTGTTTTCTTTTACTTTTTTTCGCCTCTCTCCTTGACATCTTGCATGTTGTCTGGGCGCAACAGTCCAAGCTCAACAGTCCAAAATGGCGGTAGCGCCCCTAGTGGTTGTTGGCAAAAATTCAACGGAGCTTCGCCTCTTGGTATCCATGCTCTTTGTCTCTCTCTCCGCTGTCCGAGCCCGACTCAGCCCGCCCCAATTAACTTAATTAGTCAGCACAAACCGACCCGACCCGTCGGGCTTATTCGGGTTGGCTGGGGCTCGGGTTGAAATTGAGAACTCTAGTAGGCATTCATGAGAGCCTCCAATTCCACAGGTGTAAAATAAGTTGGTCGCTTTTTCTCTCCAGTTGCCATGGTGAAGCGAGGTATCGGGGCTCCACTGACGATGGCTTTTTATTGTGGTTGTGTATGCGCTTAACTCAAGGTGTACCTACTCAGAGTTGATTGAACTAATTAGAATCAGCTGTTCTGGAACCGGATACTCAGAGTTTCCCAGCTCAGGGTAAGTCAACTCAGAGTTCAGGATTAGACTCAGAGTTTGTTGAACCTCCTACCTGGAATACCCCTCAGAAATACAAATGTGGGGGATGCTCTGTTTTGACTGCCCACTGGCACAGATATAAATAGGCGCCTATGACTCGAGTCTGAGTCCAAGTCTTGGACTCTCGTCCACATCTCTGCTGACAGTTTAATGTAAGATCTTGCACTTAATATGTGGCAGAAGAATAAATGGCGACAAATGTTTTCTTCCGCAGCAAAGAAACACCAGTGCAATGTCAACAAAAACAGCCCCACTGTTAATGTGCTAATTATATTATGTGATAATGGAGAATAAATGCTTTGTTATTTATTTGTTGCTTCACATTTTCTATTGTATTAACTTGTTTCTCTCCCTGTGTCTCAGGGACATGTGATTGTGTTTTGCTGTGCTAATCTGTGAGTTTTTGTTTTCTTCCCTGCAGTCAGAGCCAAGCACATCACAGCAGGGTATGTGTTAATGAAGAATGCTTCAAAGGAAGTTTTACTGCCACATCATTAAGGATGTTGAGCAGGCTTCTTCAGATAACTCCTCAGTGGTACAGTATAAAATAAGAATTATGATTAACCCAATTAATTACAGAGATTAACATCGATTCTACCAAGGACACAGAGACATGGAGTCAGAGAGGTCAAACAGTTCTTTTTAATAAGAGTGCACATCATTTACATCGCTCATTGTCTTCAGTTGAGAATAACAGAATTACAACATCAGATCTGCTCCAGGTGTTAAGTTACCCACAGGGAGAATGCAATTAAAGATAAACACAGCATCAGCCAAGGGCAGACAAACCCCTTACGACTGGGTCGTGTGTGTCATCCCTTATTTTATCGTAACACAGCCTAATTAAGCAGGTGAAGATTTGCAGCATGCTAAAGAATGGTTGGCTACAAATATAACCACAAGATGAATGTTCTGAGTGGCTACATTAATATGCAAGATGAGGTCTATTTTTAACCCTGTAATTCATTTAATTTAAGTTTGATTTGGTAGATATACAAACAGGTCGAAAAGAAACAGGCTGTGCTTTGTGTGATATTTATGAGAAACCTGGCTGAGAGACTGTCAGGACAACCTGATTTCCCTTTGATTTCATCACTACCTACAAAAGTACATCCTTTTAGGCTTAAATGGATTTAACAGGAGGTGGATCTTAATTTATCCACAGTTGACATTTACATTTAGAAGGTACTGTAAGAAGTTTTATAGCGACATGCTCAGCTTATAGCACCGAACTCACTGACTTATTGTGGGTTTCGGACCCACATAGTATGGTTGAGTCTCACCACTCTCATCAGTTATCCCAAATTAGGTGTGTTCAGACAGATTTTCATCTACATGCTTGTCTATGTACATTTATGAAGCAGATTCATAAAGCTATGCTGTATAAAGAGAACTAGATACAGAGTTGGAGG
The DNA here is from genome assembly GCF_006386435.1 of Epinephelus moara. Lineage (NCBI taxonomy): Eukaryota > Metazoa > Chordata > Actinopteri > Perciformes > Serranidae > Epinephelus > Epinephelus moara. The sequence continues at coordinate 28,823,031 of NC_065518.1, read as the reverse complement.
TGGGGCCCCATTCATTCCTGTGAAAGTTGCTCAGTCACACATGAAGCCAAAAAAGTCCTGCACTGTGTGGCCTGTAATGGAGCTCCAGGATTTTGCGGACTGTCTTTTGGGATTATCGCAGCCTTAAATGGTTGATTTCATGGTAGCTTTTCTCTTAAATTGTCATTTATGTTGCAGTGTTTATAGGCTTTTTTATGCAATGAAATTGTGGGAGTAAGTGAAAATTTGAAAAGTGAAGTTGTGATGCTGTCTTAGATTTGGAGCCTATCATTATGAGCATTTAATGTTTCCCACCGAATTGGAATTTAGTTGTGATGTGGTGGTAGTACATTCTGAATATGTTCTGAATCTAAATAGTCATATTTATGGTAAAGTTGTGGTGATAAGTCAAATTTGCAAGGTCGTGCATAATGCATGGGGATTGGCTGAATTTGCATTAATTGTTGTGTTTGCAACATCCTGGAGGGACTTCATAGAGCAGGCACCCTAGAGACATCTACTGACTGAGCCTGCTACTTCTGGTTTAGTGCTCCGCTAACTTGAATGAGGATGAATTTTAATGAATCCCGCAGCTCTTCTAGACTTTCCACGTTATTAGCCGGAATGGATCAAATTCTGTTACGGCAGTTGTGCCCCTCAAAAAAATGTATCCACTTATTTACAGAAGAGTCTTTTGCCATGTAAGTCTATGGGAAAATGTCTTTTTAGGTAGCAGGGCAGCACATGACGGACACAGTTCCACTGTTTGGTCACTACAAAAATTGGTCTACAAGCCTGATGTACCTTCTAGGGACCTGCCTGGGATTCCTGTGAACTTTCCACTCAAGTTGAAACATCTTCAACTTGCTTTTGCATCAGTGTACATCTAATTGTGTCTTTCAATTGACCACTTTACACATTCTGTCTGATTACACAGTTGAAGTACAGGCAGTCATTTCCAGCTAACAAGCTCTCACAATCAGAAAATGCTACCTGTTCAGCAACAAGTGGCAGAGAGCTGAAGCAAATGAGTTTACACTTAAGGAACATGCTAGCTACAGACTAACATTTGCCTACGAACCCATACATTAAGAATATATTATTTAGTATATTAAACTCATCAGGTGTGTTTTTTTCACCTCCTAGTGGTCAAAGATAATTGAATACAACCTGAGGTTAAATGCTCTGACATGATTTCACTCCCTGTAGTTTTCACAAAAACACATATTGACAGACAGAATTCTTTTGTTGTTGAAGATTGTAGCCTGACAGCTTTCTTTTTCAAAGACTTTTTTCTTTCTTTTGTAGTTGATAATGGAAAGATGAAAACGGGGAGAGAGAGCATGACATGCAACAAAGGTCTCCAGCCAGAATTGAACCAGGGACACTATGGTTATGTAGCATGTGCTGTAACGATTCAGCCAAAGTGGCACTCCACCTGACATCTTTTTGTTGTCTCACATGCACATTTGGTGGCATCTTATTTAAGGTTATTATTTTACATACTGCCCTGGACATCTCTCAGGTTGTTTGACAGTGAATTGATGTAAACACATCTGAGAGGTTTGGCTAAAGTATTAAGTTAAATTAAGTACTGCAAGTCACTTATCTCAGAGGGAAGATGCTGATTTTGGTCCGTTATTAAGGTACCGCTTGATATACTGCTACAATTAGACAATCATATATGACTGTTACAGGGTACTCCAGTAACATAGTATTGTACTTGTAAGACAGTATAAGAGTTGTATTTAAAAAGAAAAAGGAAAATTCAAAGCAGCAGTAGCCCAAATATCTTTACAGAACACAGAATGGATCAACATTCAAAAGTACTTGAACCTTGTCAGACCCTCTCTGCCTGGTATACGCAGTCTTTCAAACTCCATGCCCCTAATTTGCAGTCGCAGTGGAATTTTACGTCTGCAAGCCTTATCTAAAATAACCCTGATTAAATCATGAGGTCCTCCAACAGAGGACATTTAATTTTTGTTTTCACAAGCTGAGTAGGTCTCCTGATAACAAGTGAAAAATGTGTAAAATTGGCCCTTTAATGGCCCTTTAAGTATTATAGATAAATATGCAGACACTGAACAGAAGTTGCATTCATACACAAAATGCAATTTGTGCTTATGACAGTGGTGAGTTCTGCTGAGGGTTTGCCACCAACCCAATCACCAGGGTAAATGCTGGCATTGTATGTTTCTGCAAACCACGGATATTTTATATTTGTATGTTTCATATGTAGCTTGTGACAACGCTGTGGTTAATGTGTAGTTAGGTTTTGGCAAAAAACAAACAAACAAACAAAAAAGAAAACATGGTTTTGATTAGGAAAAGATCATGTTTTGGCCACCCTGCTTATTCCTCCCAACTCATCATATACAGAAGCTTGGTGGCCCTTGGCGTCAGATACGGCTGCCCCAAGGCACCCTTTAGCAACAGTATGAGATGTACTGAGCAGCGGCATTTTTTGACATTCCAAGCAACTGCTTTAGTATAAAGAGATAGAAAAGTTGCATAGGGTGGGTGGGTCAAACAAACCTGGACTTTAAACTAGGAGACTGCTGTTTCGTCCCCCATGTGAAACCAAAAGTCAGTAGAGTTATTTTAATAACAACATAGTGTGCTAGTATGTGTAGCATACTATGCTAGTTACTTGTTAGTTTTTTTTCTAAACCTAACCACATACTTTTGTTGCCTAAACTTAAGGAAGTAAACCTATGAACAATATATTTTTTTTACCACTATTTGAAGGATATTTTGAAAAGAGTCTGCATGCATTTAATGAGCAGAAAGTGTAAATTTCCTGTGAAAACGGAAGTTAATTTTGAAAATAGCCTACATAATACATAACAAGCGTAAATTGACATACCGTCCCAAAGCATCCAAAACTTAAACTGGAGTACCTAGAGCATCACAGTCCTTTTACGTCAGCATAATAGACGCTTGGTCGCTGTTATTATGTTGCAGCATGTGGTGATGTAAGGAAGAAATGCGGCTGGACAACAATGCAAATTAAGGGGTATAGTTAAACCTGTTACGTCTTTCTAAACCATGTGCTTTTGTTGCCCTAAACATAACCACGTGCATTTGTTGTTGAAGGGACGGTTACTGTACTGACATAGTATGTTTATTTTGAAAGATACTGCATGCAAACTATACATTGAATGTGAATACGGAAGGCGAGGGTACCTAGCATGTTATATGTGGACGTGGTAAGTCCATGACCATGACGTCACTGTGACAAGGTCAGAGTGAGAATGTGTTGCAATTTGATGTGATGGACCATTAACCAAGTGTTGGTATTTGACAAATTGGCAGTGAGAATGGGTTGTGTTGACTTAAAATACCTGGTTTGGTTGGTACAAACATGACTAGAAACTTTCCAACATCTTGCTTGAAATGATGTGTGATTTTTGTTGTTTGTTGGTCTCAAACAGTGATCTGCTGCTGTCTGCTGCTGGCAGCTGTCTTGCCTCGGTGTCACTCAGCTCATATACATGTAATCTGACCTACATCCCTTTACAGATGTTGATATATTATGTATGAAATGTACAAGTGTAACATATCCGTGGTTTGCAGATACGTACAATACCAACATTATACTCTGACAACTGAGCTGCCAAAGACCTCTGAGCTCTGCTCTCCTATCTACCAGTGAAACTCTGGATTCCTCTGCAGTAAAGACAGCCAGAGGCTATGATTGGTTTATGATTACAATCCAAATGTGGTTGTTATTAAACAGTGTCATGAATAATAATAAATCATAAATACTAATGTGGACTTTACGTGTTACAGAAAGCACAGTTTTGTTTTACATATTTGACAATGCCCAGTGCTATTATACACCGTTAGGATTTGTCGCGTTCCAAGTAACCTACTGCTCAGTCACAGAGGATAGAAAGCAACCAAACCATGACATGCTTTTTGGCTGGCAGGCAGTTCTATCTGTGGCCAGTAAATTGGTTTATTTATGACATGGGAGCCTCAATCACAAGGTATGAAATCTGGCTTTACTCCACTGCATATTAGCATAGCCAGTGTTGATTTCTCATGTGTCTATATACAGTGTGGATGAGTACAAAGCCAGCAGGCTACAACTAAAAAGCCTATTGAACATCTTCAGATCCCATGGTGAGATCTGTATAAGTTTCTCCCATTTTTCAAGCTCTTGCACAAAATCTCCCAAATCTAAGAACAAGATTTCTTCAGAGGGTAGGTTGGTTAAATATGCATCAGCCAGGCAATGTTTGCTCCTTGTCTCCTGCTGCTCTGGGAGTTAAATCAATAGAGATGTAACAGCTTGGTTCCAACCTGCAACTCTGCTCACATTCTTTGTATCCTTTCTTGTATCAGAATTGAAGCCATAACATGATCAAACTGGCCTAGGTTGACAATAGACGCCTCAGAGGAGCCTCACGGTTCTGAGAAATAACACACACAAAAGCGCATTTTGCATTTCAATATTTTGTTGGCATGTTGTAGAAATTGCTCGCATTGCACAGTAGCATTAAATAGCAGTATTGACATGCAAAGGAAATTTAAATATCTGTAAACAGATGAAATACATCAGCAACAACATCCATATGGGAGATTTCCTTTTCTCAACCATATATTAAATTTTGATCAGTCTATTTATTACAGGTTATTTAAAAAAAAGTTCAAAACAAGGTTCTGATGCTTTTTTTTATGGATTGAAGGAACATCTTGTTCTGCATAGACAATAAGGCAGGTGTTTCTCTGTTTTTCTGGTCAAGTCAAAAAAGTCCCATGAAAGACCAAAACCAACATTGTGTTCCCTTCATTTCTCAACACCTTGACTTCCCTACCCTGTCACTCAGCTCCAAGCCCATATGTTCCTACTTAAGATATAAATCTTTAAAAAAGTCAGAAATATGTATTTTTAATAGGCAAAGTGTTCACTTACACATCTGGGCACTGTAGTTTTAAGTAAATGTTACTCATAGATAAATAAATACTGCATTTGTTGGAGACTATTTTCAGCAGTGGATAAATACACATTTTGTAGTCAGTTAATATTTATGGTGCCATGGTATTTGTGGGATTGAGTCGAAACAAAAATAAAAAACTACAGTGCCCATGGTAATCGTAGTGAAGGAGCAATTTAGCCAGTACAACCGTGTGCCCATTCTATGCACGACCTGAAATTTGCCCCCATTCACTGTGTATGGAAAGAGACTGATTTGTTGCATAAAGCATGCTGGGATACTTGCAATGTGGACCAAGCTGGAGGTGGGAGAGAGGGTGTGACAATTTGAAAAATTCATATGGTGCTCACACCAAAACAGCCAATACAGTTGCAGCCACAAGCAAGCGGCAGTGCAGGACGGACACAGGTTTAGACAAATTGTGGGCATGCAACAATAGCCCAGCTAGTGGTGTTGCTATGGAGATGGCAATATTGGTTGGTTATTTAGTTGTTCCACCTTTTTGGTCCAGATTGAGTTGTCTCAAGTATTACCTGGATTTCAATGAGATTTGGTACATTCACGTCTTTGATGAGCTTCTGACTTATTACGAAACTCCATGTCAAAATGTTAATGTTCAGCACCTGGTTCATAACCAAATACTAGTGAAACTGATGACAGGCCTATTGGCCCAGCTGTACCTTGGTGTGCCTTGGGTCTGGAGGGACAGGGAAAAGACAGTCAGAAACCTAACGTTGCTGTGATTAGTTGTTTCTCTGTGAGGCAAAGCGTGTTGACACTGACCACAGCTACAAAGCTTTTTCTGCCAACATTTTATCTCAGAAATATGCATAAATCCAAAGCTCCACGGTGAGGGGTATGTGGACACTGAAGGACAGCCAACAGAGGGCCCATGGCTGTGGGCATGGACCCCACCAACTTCCCACCCTCCCTCTGGTTCTCCAGCAAAGGAGCAAAGCACAGCCTGGGTCAGTATGAGGGGCTTGCTGGAGGCTGCTGTGGGATAGAGCCAGGCAACTAAGAGTCAAGCCAGGGGCCTGTGCCCATGGCCGAGTGCCCGCTGTCAGCTGTCCTCCAGTGTCCATGCTCCACTGGATGTGCAGCTGCTTCTCTGCCTCTCCAGTCCCTAACCTTCCAGATTTTTACAAATAAAACATAGAGGAGGAGTTTCTAAAAAATAAGTATTGTTCTTAATTAAACTACCTGAACCCTGGCTCTCCTTTCACCTACTATGACTACCTCTCCAGTCCTGTCAAATCCTCTACTGTGCCCCACTGATCCAGGCTGCGCTCTGCTCCTTCACCAGAGAACCAGAGAGAGAGTGGGAGGTCAGCAGATGATCTGTGCCCACAGCCAAGACCCCTCTGTCAGTTTACCTCCACTGTCCACATACCCCTGGATGTGAAGTTGTGGACTTTGTCTTTTTTGGGGGGATTTTATGCCCCTGCTCTTTGGACATTTTTTCATTTTGACTGGACAAACAATGTTATACACTCTAGCTAATCACACCACAGTAGAATGGGACATGTCCCTCCAGGCCATCCATTCTCACATTACCCTTTTTGAAAACAGGCTTGACACACAGCTTCAACCTGGCAGCACAGAGGATCAATACAATCAGCAGTGTAGACCTAAGATAAGTGTCACCAGTGCAGTATCTGACCACATGTCTCCCCCTCTGTTCCTGAGTTATTACATTGATTCACGGCGAGTAAAGTGTTTTTGCAGAACATTACGACATCAAAGTGAAGCTGACCCTTTTGGGTATAAAATATCATCATTTATCATTATATTCTATTCGTCTTTTGCATTACATTTTGTCATAATTCTTGAGTTATGGCCAAAAACATATTTTGTGAGGATACAGTGACCTTTACCTTTGACCCCCAGTATCTAATCAGTTCATTCTTAAGTCCAAGTGGATGTTTCTGCAAAATTTGGGGAAACTCCCTTAAGGCCTTCTTTAGATATTGTGTTCATGAGAATATGACGGACGCAAGGTAACAGTGACCTTGACCTTTGACCACCAAAATCTCATCAGTTCATCGTTTAGTCCAAGTGAACGTTTGTGCCAAATTTGATAAAATTCCCTCAAGCTGTTCTCAAGATACCGCATTCACAAAAATAGACAGATAGGGTCACAGTGACCTTGACCTTTGACTACCAGATTTAAGCTGTTTATTGTTGATTCCACGTGGACATTTGTGCCAAATTTTAAGAAAAGCCCACAAGGCGTTCTTGAGATATCGCATTCATGGACTTTCAAAAAACATTATGCCTCCGGCCACGGCTGTCGCTGGCATGGATGCATATAAACACAACTGAAGCGCTGTCAAGAGCATGGAAAACCAACAGATGGCAATGTTACTATAACCCTACTGTGAGAGGATAATGTTGGCCAATCAGGAGACTGGAAAAAAGCTATTACTGGAGGGCTACCTGACCTCTGTAGAGCATTCTGACACTTCTGTTCCTCAATATATAGAGTAACTTTACATCAATGTGTAAATGTCAATGTGTTAAAAGCCTTGTTTGCAAGTTTAGAGCCAGCACCATGTATTGCATGAAATGTCGCCTCATTGGTTCTTGATTGCGATGGATAACGGCCCACACTCTAGCGTCATATTCCCAAACCTCTGTTTCCCCTGTCTACACTTAAACGCTTATTTTAAGTCAAATCTCAAATCTTCAAATCTTCACCTAGGGAGGAGTTTAACGAAAGATCAGTTTTCTGTGCCCTAAAATGTAGTTTGCAGGTGGACAAAAGGCCAAACACAAAGAAATACATATTCAAAAAATATCTGTGAACATCTGGACTAGGCCTTGGTACAGCCTCACAGAGCCGCTAGCATGGCTTTAGTCTTTTTAGACAATGATTTAGGTCTATAGCACAGAGGGACATACAGTATATCAGCCTGTGGCTACACAGCTAACACCTTTTAGCAGCATCAGTTCACTGTTGGTTTTGGTCCTTTTGTGGGATTTGTTGACAACAAGAAAAATAGATGCAGTAATATCGCCTTACTTGGTGTTCAGACCTAAAACAGCACTGTGTTAAAAACTACCCTTTTACTGTTATTAAACAGTATGATGTTTTTTGGTGGGCAGTGCTTACCTGGAGGCAAAACAATTCTCCACAGACATTAGCTAGTAATAGCTAGCAAGTTCTGTTGAACTGTTTTATACAGTGGAGGAAGATGATGCGAGTGGTGCATTCAGAAATACTAATTCTGAGTGCCGGAGCGCACTCTGGCACAAACTGGACCTTTGGCTTTGTGGTTGATTACTATGTCAGTCTTACAAAGGAAGATGACACATGAACAGTTTCTCCAGTTTGTTTTGCTTTCGAAGCTGAAGCGCTAAAAAGGTAGCATTGCAGAGAAATCCAACATTCCTCTTAACACCTGCCCCATGTCTGATTAGGTAGACATGATAACCCTTTATACACATAATGTTATTCTACAACAGTAAATACTTTTCCTATAACGTTATATAAAGTGTGCATTGCACATGTGAGCATTTTTGATGATCACCTCTGTCCAGTCCCTTCGTCTTATCGCATTTAACCATAGTTGTTTGCGTTTTTGTTGACGGGCAGTGGCGGCTGGTATGCGATAAAATTTAAGTTTTGAGCCATGACTTCTTCTAATCTAGCTCCCAATAACACAACAAGATGACATTTTAAGACTCCTATGTAGCCTACAGCCCCGCGGTAGAGAGTCATGTTTTGCCTCCAGCTAATTAAAATTACGTCATTGTGACATCGACCCCAAGAGGCTCTATATGTTTGAAGGCTTATCATATGCCAAAACACTGGACAGAGATTTATTATACCATGAGAAATCATTTTATCTTATCACAGTTACAGTTGCTGCTGGATGATGTCACATTACGTTGAACCAGGTTCAAGTTTTGTCTTTGAAACCCTTGCATTTTTTCTGGAGTGACATGGTGGTCCACTTTAAATGAATGAAGGGGCTGTGTGTTTCACACAGTGCTGTTTTGTCTGAACACTGCCTTAAAATTAAAATACAAACATTCTGGATGTCCTTTAAAACCAGTCTTCTGTGACAGCTGAAGCTGCTTCATGCATTTTTTCTCTGTCATGGATTTAAAATATCATATGCCAGACACTTTTTTTTACTTCAGCTTAACTGACGCTACAATATAATTTCCTTTTTTTTTGTAAATCAAACCACTTATGAGTCAATATGTTGCCTTTACCTCACTTGTGTGTCAGCATTACTCCCTTGGTGTCTGTTGTCACTGAGAGCACTACTCCTCGAGCACCAAGAAATAACAGTTCCAAAGACTCTTTTAAATGTAGGCTGACACAAAGCACCGTGAGAAGGATGGAGGGTAAACATACGAGAAAGCGTAAAAGTTAAACAGTCTCTGTTTTGTTATGTAAGATGCTGATATTTCTCGTCACGCCACAGGAAGTTCTGGGAGTGACAAATAAATACAGACGTGAAGGTGTATATGCAGTGTCAAACAGCAGCAACCAGCTTCTCATTCAGTTCCTGCTGGTCCCCATGTGTTGAACTGCAAATACAAAAGTACCCTCGATCCTCTTCATCCTCTTTCACAGTTGTGGTGATGAGGAGTTGAAGGTCTGCTGGTGTTTGTGTCGTCTCCAACAGGTTCTTCCTGTCCTTTCTTCCTCTTCCAGCATTGCTCAATCATATCTATCAGGGAGACACAGGACAGGCTATTAATACCCTGGTTGTAAATCTTCCAAACACACACATATGTTCACACACTCCCCACTGCAGTGAGTGTTCTCTTTGGAAACTGTATGTAAAAATAGCAAAGAAGCAGTTATCAGTTCCTGTGTGCATTCATAACGGCAGGCACAGCTATTTTTTTGATTGCCCACACACACACACACACACACACACACACACACACACACACACATGGAAAAATTCAAATTATAGCATGATTTAGAGAGCATAGTTAATAGGATTCCCTGGCAGTATCAGATTAGATTTGAACAGTGTCTGTGGCGTATTTGGTTTCACTGCCATTGTAATGCCTTTTACTCTCACACCAGAACACAGTTTATCCTCATACATTATGTATAATTGCTGCAGATGAACGGAGTCTCTCAAAGAATGGAGATTTTTCAGAGCTGTAGGAGCATCTCCCAGATTAGCGCACCAACCGGTGGACGACAGAATAGCCCTTATAGCTGAATAGCTGACTGTTGACAGCTGCAGTTTCAAATAATTTTGTGACGTATGGCTCAAAATAAGTATTTTACAAACATAATGCAACATATCTCATGTGAAATATGTCATCTACTATAACATGCATCATGCATATTAAGACATTATATTACGTTGTTAAAGTAACTCATTGTTAACTTTTTGCTTCATCCAGGTCTCCTGGATGAAAGTCCTGTGTTTGTGTGACCCATCCACCTATGTGGACTTGATGTCTGTAAACTACATCCATAGGAGCAATTTGAACTTTAAGGTTGCGCGTTGCAAGTTGTGGTTAAACTTCACCCTCAGCTCTCTTTTTTATGCCTCTCACAACTACTACAACTACTACTGTATTTGCACATAGAATAGTATGGGGGAGGCTACTTTCAAACACTTAGCCTGTGGAGCTAAAAGCTACTTTTCATTGAAAGTAGTTAAGCTGCAGCAGCGCTACACTGTTGTTGTAACATATTCAGGAAAAGTAGCTTAACAGCTCCTGGCACCTTATCTCTCTGCTCCACACTGTCAACCAAGCCTACTTGTTTGATTCTCTCCTGCACAATCTAAACTATGGTGAAGCCACAGACACATTTCTGAGCTTTTTTTTTCATTCAAAAAAAAAAAAAATGTAGCATTAGGTTGTGCTACCGTGCTACTGTATCGAAAAGCTGCTTACTGGAAATGATACATGATTTTGAAAATAGTTATGCAACCCAAAGTTTACTGAGAAATGTAGGTAAGTTAGTAGTTCTGCTACTACCCAACACTTTGTGCAACCAAGTGCAGCACTATGAACGGTCTATACATTATCCCCATTTGAACAATTATTATGTCCGCATATTATGGCAGGCTTTTCACCCCACCTTTCAAGAATAGCCACTATTACCATCATGCGTGCCACTTCACATGATGTACAAACTTCGGGCATACCCCACCTTTTATTCTTAATCTGTATCACAACTTTCAATCTCTTCTCACAGCTCACTTTTATTCAACTGTATCTGCATATTACAACTGTCCTTGAGCTTATTCAAATCAAATGGAAGTGGGTCAGATGCAAATTCATTCATTCACTGACTATACATCTGCTTCACGAGATTTATCCGCACTATTCAAAAAGTAAATAAACAATTCATTGAATTTGATATACACAAATGTGTTATCATTGAGCATACAGTCTATTTCACTATACAAGACCTCAATCACAAATCAAACATTATTAAAATCACAACAATTAACAGTAGTTCTATTACAGTAACATATTTGCAGCAAGATACTGAGAGAAAGGCAGCAGCACAAAGCTATGGGATGGCAAGTGACACTGATTGTACTGAATTTTGCTGCTGGCTATATTTAGGACCCATCTAATGCCCTCTTCTATGTCCTTTGTGCGGTTCATGTCACATCTTCTTCAGACTAGTACAATCTGAATGCAATAAATGAAACCTAAGACATATGAATTGATTTGCTGACTGCTGCATGTTGATGAAGTAATTCATTAATCAAAGTGTTTTTGTTCAGTATCTGCAAAAGAGAATAAATGGAATAAAATGACATGATCAGTATTCTGGGCAAGAAAAAAGGCCTGAAAATCAAGGTAATAACTTATGCAGTTCATTTGAATAATAATATTTGTATCCTTGATAGGAAAAATTGTAATATTGTTCTTTTAATTTCATTACTCTGTTGAAATCAAGCTCACTGGGATTGCACAAAAAGAAAGGATCTTTGATCATTTCTATTATTGAAACAAGAAATTGCAAAGATCAATGGGAAACTGTGGAACAAAGTACTAATGAGATGGAAAATGAAACGGTCATTTGAGGCATAGAAGTTTGATATATTTAGCACTCATCTAATTTCTGGCTCCACTTCCTTCAGCGTGATTTATATTCCCCAGTTAAATAAAGACATCTTTAATGAAGTTTTGAGCATACACAGGTGAATTCTTTGTGGTACAGATTCCATTAGCGAACACAGTATATTGTTATATAGTCATACCAAATAATTTAAAAGAATTCTTATACTTCTACAAAGAGTTTGAAACAGCAGCAGCTGGTTAGCTTAGCACTAAGACTGGAAATGGGGAATGAACTAGCCTGGCTCTGTCAAACACAAACGTCAGTAGAATTCATCCTCTGGGGACCATGAATATCATTAAATGATTTCAGAGCAATCCATCCAAACATTATTAAGATAATTCAGTCTGGACAATAATAGTCTATGTATCCTTGTTCAACATTCCTTGTTCTAATGCAAAGTTATGGAGGTTAGGTTTGGGAAAGGAAACATGGTGACGACATACCTAAAAATAACTCAAAGTTCACTTGGTTTCTGGACAGTGGTCTCCTGGGTGGAAGTCCCATGTTGTTTGACCCATCCACCACCCCAACCTGCCTCCTTACGCAGACATTTTGGTCTTTAAGGTAAATGGACCTGCATTTGTATAGCGCCTTTCTAGTCATCTGACCACTCAAAGCGCTTTTTACACTACGAGTCACATTCACCCATGCACACACACATATTCATACACATATTAAGGTTAAATCAGAAACAGAATGTACTTAGATTAAACAACCTTCAATGGGGCAAGATAATAAGAGCAGAATGTTCCAAAACAATTCTCTCTCTCACACACACACACACACACACACACACACACACACACACACAGCATGTGCCTGTGTGTTTTGGGCCCGCCCTTTGTTTTGTGTTTTCCCCTTTCTTTTTTTCAGTGTGCAGCTGATCCCCATCACTCCTCATCAGTGAGGATATGAATGAATGGAGGAGGAGTAGTGCCGGTGCCAGTGGGCCAAGAGCTGTGAGAGTGTTGTGTCATTAAGACATAGGTAACAAGTGAAAGTTTAGCTTAGTGTGGTGATATTTGGCTGGCTTTGTTTAATCTGTTCTTCCGTTTTCGTTTTGAGTAAACTACTTTTTTAAACTGGCGATTTGTTTTGCTTGCCTTTTTCTTGTTTTTGAAAGTTCCCACAATTTCACTGTGTCAGTCCCCCCATCCCCTAGACCCCTGGTGGGGACGTAACATACTGGGGGGCTCGTCCAGGATCTTTCAAAAAGAAAAAGGCAAGCAAAACAAATCGCCAGTTTAAAAAAAAAAAAAAAAGAGCTCCAAAAGGGAACCGGATCACCTGTAGCAGGGACACACAAAAATAAAGAACAGATTAAACTCAGCCAACCAAATATCACTACACTAAGCCAAACTTTTACTTGTTACCAACATCTTAATGACACATCACTGTCACAGCCTCTTGGCCCACTGGCACTGGCACTACTCCTCCTCCATTCATTTCCATCCTCACTGATGAGGAGTGATGGGGATCAGCTGCACACTGAAGAAAAGAAAGGGGAAAACACAAAACAAAGGGCAGGCCCAAAACACACAGGCACGTAACAAGCACCATGTAAAAGTTTGAGCACAGCTCACAGACAACTTTTACCAGGGTCTCAGACCTTAATTAGTTTGTTAGGGCTATTACTTGTTCACAACCATTGTTAGGAAAGGCCAGGTGATTCAAATTTAAAAGCTTACTCCTGAAACCTTGTCCCAACAATCAGCAGCCATGGGCTCCTCTAAATAGCTGCCTAGCACTCTGAAAACTAAAATAACTGATGCCTACACAACAGGAGAAGGCTATAAAAAGATAGCAAAGTGTTTTGAGGTAGCTGTTTCCTCAACTCGTTATGTAATTAAGAAATTGCATCTAACAGGAACTGTGGAGGTCAAGTTAAGGTCTGGAAGATCAAGAAAACTTTCTGAATGAGCTGTTCACAGAATTGTTAGAAAGGCAAATTAAAACCCATTTTTTGACTGCAAAGGACTTGCAGAAAGATTGATCAGACTCTGGAGTGGTGGTGCACTGTCATCGGAAGAAACCATTTCCTGTCCTGTGTCCTCACCACAAAATTCAGTGTCAGAAGTTTGCAAAGGAACATCGAAACAAGCCTGATGCTTTTTGGAAACAAGTCCCGTGGCCTAATGAAGTTAAAATAGAACTTTTTGGAGACAGAGAAAAAAGGGTGCACAATTTCATAAAAAGAACACCTGTCCAACTGTCCAACAAGGGAGTGGATCAATCATGTTTTGGGTTTGTGTTGCAGCCAGTGGCACAGGGAGCATTTCAAAGGTAGAGGGGTGAATGGTTTTAATCAATTCCAGCAAATTCTGGAAGCCAACATCACACCATCTGTAAAAAAGCTGAAGATGAAGAGAGGGTGCCCTCTACAACAGGACAATGATCCTATACACTCCCGACCTAAACAACATTGGAAATCTGTGAAAAGACCTTAAAAAGGCAGTGCATGCAAGACGGCCCAAGAATCTCAGAGCTAGAAGCCTTTTGCAGGAAGAATGGGTGAAGGTTCCCCAAACAAGAATTTAAAGACTCTTAGCTGGATACAAAAAGTGTTTAGAAGGTGTGATACTTGCCAAATGGGTGCCACTAAGTACTGACCATGCAGGGTGCCCAAGGCCCATTTCATTTTTTGTTATTTTGAAACTGTAAAAAACTGAAATATAAAGTAATCTTGCTCAAAATATTGAAGAAATATGTCATCTTTAATTTTTTGCCTTTTGAAAATCTGGTCATCTTTTACTTGCTTCGCTATTCATAGTAAACTAAATTTTGACCATGGGTGCCCAAACTTTTGCACAACTGTATATGTACAAACAGTGCATAAAAATACCCTGAAATGGTGGACTGAACATCTTTGCTGCATGCTGCTAGCATGGCAAAAAAATTGGTGACATATCTAACGCTGCATCTCGTTAAACAGCAAACAGAAGTCATGAGTAGGCTACTGATCTCACTGTAATGTCTGGCTGATACCATACCTTGAGTTTTAAATGACATGCATAATGAAGGGTCTTTATATGTGTGTGCGTGACAGAGTGTGTGTTAGCATGAGCAGATGCTGCTCTCGTCACTCTTTCCACCTTCTGTTTAGAGGACTCTTTCACTGGAACATCCAGTATCCCCCTCTCCCAGTAAATGTGAGAGCTCTATCATTAAAAGATAGAATACACTCTCACACTCACACTAACACATGCACTTCCAAAACTTGGCACACAACAGGGACACTTAAGACCTTTTCCCACTCTATACTGCTGTTGCAGTTGGCATGAAAAATGCTTTAAAAGAGAACCCTTCAGACATTCTTTCATTAAACATCTCTGTTTTTTAAAACTTTCTCTCCTCTTCCCTAATCCACTTTCTATCTCTGTTTATTCAGTGCATACTGTTGCAATCAGGGATGCAGATCATATATTTGGACTCCATGATTGCTTTAATGATTAAATCTAATGCTGGTGTAATTCATGCCAAACCTTAAGAATTATGAAGCAAGGCTGTCTCATCGACCTATGTTTGAATATTTTAACTTTCCCATTGCCAAAATCAACATTTCCGCATAACGTCATATCGCACCCACTGAGCAAATTGCTTTAAAATGTGATATGGTCAGCAGTGTACCAGCTATATATGACTGTTTACATATGTAGACAAAGCCACTTTTGGATCATAAAATAAAGTACACGTATGGGTAATTTGTTTGTCCAGTAACAGTTCATTAGACAGCTTAGTAACACATGTATGGGTCAGTAGCTAGCATAAACAAATCCACTGTTTTTATCAAGCAGCTCAGTTACTGAAACACTGTTGGTTGCAAAACACCTGCAAAGGTTACTTATCTATGCTATGCATCTGCTCTTGTACTAAATATGCTGTGACACTTTAATTTTCCTGCATAGGATTAATATTTTTCATCTCATCTTATCTTAATCAGGAGAGTCAGAATGATATTTTGATATGTAGTTTCAACACCTTGGGGGCCAATATTCTTCAAACTTGGTACATTCCCTTCAGTTAAATAGGAGGAGAGTGGGAGGATGGTTCCTGCACAATGACAAATTTATACAATTTATCATAGATACATTTCACATTTTATCATTTGATTATTTTAGTTATTTTAGTTAGTTTGTCTTAAATGGGAAAAAGGGACTGAGGTTGTTGTTGTGACAGAGTGCAGCCTGTACAGCACGTGTTCACACACATACACACATTAAAAGAGACCATTGATTTTTGTCACACCACATCAGACTTGATGCATGTCACGCTTCTGTGGTGAACTAAATTCACATCACGTATGGCTTGCACATAGAAGACACCTCTGCCAAAGTGCTCAGTATTGCCAGACACAAATGTTGATTTTTGAAAACCCCTGTATTTCATTCAATGGTTATATTTTTATGTCCAGTAGAGTTTTTAAAATGAGCACTTTCTACTGTATGGTTAAGGTCAGGAAAATTATGGTTGTGGCCAAAAACAAAATTATTAAGATATGGACAAAGCTGGATACATTTAAGGATAACCACACCCTAACCCACCCTGTCTGCCTTGATACATGAGATACTGCTTTGGCACTGACTATTGAAACTGGATGTAAATCATGACGTGCAGAGTCGTCTAATATGAAGGCACTGTCACGCACACGATAATAGGCTGCACACATGCACTGATAAAGCCCTCAAAATAGCACATTAGCACCTTGCGCTGTGCACTTTTGACCTGGTCTGCTAAATCTTAGTAACTCTGACACTTACCCCGATGCAACTTTTGCCCTACTTGGGCACAGTAAAGTTCATATCAGATCACCAAAATATCAAGCATGAGCCCTGACGTGTTTTTCATGCACATATAAGACAGCATTAGAGTAGCAGATGCCAAGCATGAATGGTAGAAGTTCAGTTTTCTCATAGTATATGATTGTAAGCTTTTAATCTAATTTGAGCAATTTGTGCAGGCATATTTCACTGCCAATGTCAGGTACAGTTGTGCCAATATTACAATACAATTATTATTGTATTTCTGGGATATTTCTTTATTTCATGGCCTTCCTTTTGACTCACCAGACACAAAAGACATAATTGTGAAAAGTAATCAAATAGTCAATAAAACAAAAATACAAAGTCAGTACAAAACACTGAACACATTTTATCAGCTTATTGTCCATCTGTGGTTTAAAACTAAGGATATTGATGAAATACTGTCTTCTGATTGGTTGTAAGGTGGGTACTTTGTTATAATAGTACAACAGACATACATTTTGTACTTTGTGATGTCTCTTGCTGCCTTTCTCTCCCTAGTGTCTGTTAGGGGTGGCAAAACAAATTGATTGGTGGAGGTGTTAAGAAGTCGCCTCTTTTATTGTGATAACGTTATAGCATACCCATTTAAAAAAAAACAAAAAAAAACAAAGCCAAAGGACGAAAGTAGACAATTGTAGGCAGTACAAGTGGACACAGACCTTCAGCTGCCCAAATATTAACTCAGCCCAAGGTAAACTCCCTACCAGATTAGCAAACTTTCTGTTGCTGCTGTTACAAAGATTAGACCGCAGCCCGCTGTGAATCTCAGTGCTGAGGTTTATGCCTGCGGAATGAGTCACCACAGTTGTTACTGAGTCAGTCTCTGGAGCTTCCACCCACTCTGCTCATGACAAATTTTTGTCTCATTTGTTGTCGGAGCAGTGAGAGAGAGTGCGGGACAAGGGACTGAGTAAACTAATGTGCTGCACGCAGCTCTACAATTAAATCAGAGTATCTTGAAAGCAACAAATCTAGAGGTAAGCTGGCATCTTAGCCCTAGTGTCTGTATGGCTTCCTACTGGTTTTTTTGCTTGTTGGAAAACTGAAATGTTTCCTCTAAGCTTCTTATATTGGTGAAGACATGAACGTTCGAGTGTGTTTTTACCTTAACTTTTCATCCAGCACCATCATCAGGTCATTTTTTTGTAGCAGTAAAACTAATGACATTCCCATCAGGATGGATGAATGGATGGACAGCTGCTTTAATTGACACTGCCATAAAACACTGCTTGTTGACTTTTTAGAATGTTACCTAGCTAAATTGCTTGTTGTTTGATGCTTTGACTGCTTTACTAGCTCACATGCTTGGCTTGGGAACACAAACTGAAAACTGCCTTCACTCCCATTTTCTTTGCAGCATAATATCTCAGTTAAGCCACATCCCACTGGGCAAAAAAATAAAGCTGATGAATCCTCTCTTCCTTTATCAACAGCAATTGGGACGTAAATGTTGGGGCTATTTGATGATAGTATCCCTGTAAAAGTACACTCAAGTGTGGTTGTCCTCCTCTAGAGGCTGTATCACTGATGCAAGTTATGCATCCTCCTCCCTAATGCTCACAGTAATAGAGTCATGTCCTTTTGCTGTTTGAATAGCAGTGGGCAGAAAATAGAAACCTGAATGACTCCGCTCCCCTGGCCCTCAGTCCAGCTGTTCATTGGCCACCTGTTGACATGAGATTGCTATGCTTTTGGCTGTAAGCCCTGCCATTAATGTCTCTCCTTCATTACCCTGTCTCATTTTTGCCACTGTCCTGTTCCATCAGACCTCCCTTGCTCTGTCAGTGGCAGCCAAACCACCTTACGGCCCACTTGGCAGCAGCCCTCAGGCGGCGAGGTGCATATTTGTCCCTCTTTGCCAAGGCCTCATCATCAAGAGCTCATCAGAGGCCATGAGTGGATCTCAATATGCTGAGGAAGTCAGGGTTCATTGACAGACTTTCCT
The DNA here is from genome assembly GCF_006386435.1 of Epinephelus moara. Taxonomy (NCBI): domain Eukaryota; kingdom Metazoa; phylum Chordata; class Actinopteri; order Perciformes; family Serranidae; genus Epinephelus; species Epinephelus moara. Next base: position 28,804,287 of record NC_065518.1, on the reverse strand, counting down.
CTGCCATTTCCTGTAACTCCACAGATGTTAAAGGAAGCAACCCTCAGTATGCTTATGTTGCATCTTCATAGAACTTTATTCTAATATTTGGAGAGATGGAGGGAGCTACCAGGATTTAGTTGACTGCAAAGTGAAGTATAGTAGCAGTGCAGGGGTATGAATCTCCTCCACGGCACAGCTAGCAGAAAGATTAACAGAGTAATTATTGTGGTAATCAGAGCTGCTGTTGTTATGTATTTCACACACCCTGGTCCACATTCAACCTGGGTGGCAGCCAATTTAAATTGGGAATAGATTACTCTGCTTCTAGGTGAAAAATGCTTTGAGAATTGCAGAGAGTTAAATCGTCCGTGTGCGTGTTTGGGTTGGGTGTGATATTGGCTGAATGTCTGGGTAAAGGATGGGTTAAAAGTTTGTATTCCAGTTCTTGCACCATGAGGGCTTGTGTGTCAGTGTTTCTGGTTCCCCAGCTTTTATGGCTTCTGCTTCCCGTTCGCTCCCTCTCTGGCAGGACATACAGACCTAGCTTATCCCACCTGGCTTAACACACTGGCTGGTTCTTATCTTCAGCTTGCAGCACTGCAGGCCTCATCCACACATGCAATTACACCAATGCACACAGACCACTAATAATGAGAGTGTGTCGATACTGTGTGTGCACATGTGCCTCTGTTTACAAATGTGTGCTTTTACTGAGAAAGGAAAATTTTACTTACTTTACATTTTACATTCACTTTCATCAACTCATATTCAAGTTATCTGCTGAATGAAATCTTTACACCAAACAGCTGGCGAAAAACTTTTATACTATCTTACTAAAACCAGATACTCGCAGAAAATGTGTGTCATTTCAATTTTAACTTTATAAATTAAAAATGCAAGCAATATCATATTTCTCACTCGAGGCATATGCTGATATATATTTATCTTAATTAAAGTGTTTTCTCATTTATTTCAGCATGCCATTAATCCAATAAAATAACAGCGCTCCGGAGTGACACCCCATTACAACCACAGTTGGAAACTTAAATATTCACACAGCTCAGGGGAGCAATGTCAGCATTTGTGCTGCAGAAAATTAAAGTTCGTAAGATTTTTTTAATTACATAAAACCCCATTTTCGATTCTACTTAGGGCCAGCATTTTATCATCAGTAGCCATTCCATGTATTAACATTCTGTTATTATCTTTATGTCTTGTTGTCTTGTTGTATCTATTAGTGGCGAAGTCTACCAGTCACGCTGGATTCAAACTGACCTTACCAGGCAGAAATTTAAAAAAAAAGATGCTTTTTGTAATCCAGTGTTACTGTTTGTGATGTTATCTCAGTAATATCAATCTCATTGTTTACTGTTCATTCTGCCAGCATCGTATCAGAGCTGTATTAGCGACTAATAGTGTAAATCAAACATTTGTAATTCACATTAAAAGCTTTTGATTGGCAAACACAGAGGGGATTTTATTATGAAGCAGTGACAGAAAACATAACTATTATTAAGCAATTATTGAGTGACCTGTACTTAAACAATGTCATTTTGTTTGGCTGCACTGTAACACTTGTTTCTTTTCTATTGTATTTTTGAAAAGTAGCTGATCAGTGAGTGTTGGCTATGACATTAAACTCCACTTGCTGTTATGACAGTAACCACAGGTGTTGCCAAATCACCCAGGACTGAAATCTAAAGGATTATGAACCAAATCAGCGTGATGTCACACGTAACGGCTTTAGGAAAGGGCTGTCTGACAGCAAAGTAAAGCAATGAAAATATTGTAAATATAGATTACACTCAGACTGATACTGATATTTTTAGGTGGCTAAAAACTAACAAACTGGTGCAGCATATGTACGTGACGTGAAGGTTTTGAACCTTGAAGTTGCTGTAAACAAACATTGCAATTTGGTCTATAACTAAAACACAAAGCATTTTCACCTTAGTGATATTAAGCTACTGGTTACTAGGCTTAATTGCCATGTGTGGATCCCCATGCAAGACAAATTTGCCACTGCAGTAGCATACTGACATACTTGTAAGAGCTCTGTAAAGATGGCCAAATAGCATTAAACGAATGACAACAAAATGCTGATGTATAACAGTTGATTAACATCATGTATCATTTTGTCATGTGTATAGAGAACTATCTGTATCGCTGTATGTGTAAAATTATCCTGTATATATATCTTTAAAAAGCAAAACTGATACTGTTGAAAATACTATTAATGATGGTTGCATACCAGTTCATGAAATTTAATGAAGACAGATGGAGGGATTATAGTGCATGGTTATAGATACAGTATTCCTCAGCAAAGCCTCTGTAGATTTGAGCTTTTGAACTAATCAAGATAAAAGCATTGGATTATGGGAATTTATAGCCCGCTGTAAACTGGGTGAGAGGCACCCTGCTGTGGCAAAAGTGCTGGATCTTGAAAGCAGCAAATTACACCATAACCAAAAACAACCGGGAAAGCCGCTGTGTTAGTTACTTTACATGTTTTTATGTTGTAACTTATCAAAGTTAAAAAGTAATTATCCTGAACAAAATATATGTATATTTACACCAAACCTGTAAAATGAAGTGTGATTAATATAAGAACACAATGCTTAGATTGTTTCCACTGTTGTGCTCCATTTGGAACTGTTTATTTGTCTTTTTTTGCTCAGTCTACATCCTCTGTAGTATTTAGTAATGCCATTCAGAGGTTATGTCTTTGAGCAGAGCAGCTACATGTGCCTATTTGAGTACATGTGCCAAAGTCTTCTCGTGAGACTCCAAGTCGCTAACTAGAGGGGCATTATAATGTCTCTTCCATGAGCCTGAACAGTTCTTATAAAGGCAGTAAAGATCAGAAGAACCTTATACATGTCTCCATCTGCCTGGGTGCTTTGACAGGATGTCACGTTATGGCTGAGGTTTTGTACTACAAGAGAACAAAGGGAGGTAAGGAAAGGTCGCTAGAAAAGCTTCCTTTAAAAGTAGGATAGAAAGAAAATTGTAATGATGCCAGCATCACAGGAAGATGGGACAGAGCTGGGAGTCATTTCACTCCAGGGATAAGAGAAACCCTCGACGTCGCAACAAGGGCAACCCTTTGATCCCGTCACATATTTAAATGTCACTTCATCAAACTCTGGCATATCAACAGGGAATCTCAACACATGTCTGCCTGCATAAATTCAAAGATTTCTTAGACTTTGCTTTGTTGCTTTTAATGTACTTTGTGTCCCAGAACAGAACCGCGAGTCAAAGAAAGTTTGACGAGCCTATAGCTCAACTATTAATGAGGCTCCCTACAACAATGTTAATGACCTTTGTCATGTTAGCATAAGCCTATACAAACTAAATCAAATCAAATCAAATTTTATTTCTGTAGCACATTTCATGCAAAGTAATCTCAATGCGCTTATACATACATCTGTGAATAAAACAAATTAAGTCCTGAGAGTAATTCATTGCTAGCTCACCCACCCACACAGACATACCCAATCACACATCTCCAGAAGAAACACCAGAGAGGGGAAGAAGAGACAGAGAGAGGGAGGCAGACAGACAAATAGACAGAGAGAGAGAGAGACAGAGGCACTAACTATTCATAGGCCTGAGAGAACAGGTAGGTCTTAAGCTTGACTTTTTAAAGGATGACAGTTGCAGAGAATCTCAGATCATCAGGCAGTTTGTTCCAGAGGGGGACCATAATGACTGAAAGCACCTTCAACAAATTTATTTTGGATCATGGGCACAGTTAGGAGACCAGTGTCTGATGATCTGAGGGTTCTGGGGGGGTATGTCCGAGCAGCTGACTTCTGGTTTATCACTCCGCTGACTTGAATCGGGATAAAATTATTTAGTTCTGCGGCTCCAAATGTTACTTTCCAAATGTTATCGGACTCAATGGATCAAATCCTTATTATGAAATAAGTCATATTGTGGTGCTAAAAAATTTTTCCACATATTTACAGGTGTCTCTTTGGCTATGTGAGTCAATGGAAGAAGTATTTTGGCGCTCAATCACATCACATGATAGACCCTGAAAATTGCAGTACCATTGTTTGGCTACTACCAAAATTAGCTTTGAAGCCCAGCACACTTCCTGGGGCCCTGGTATGTACTAGATGAGCAACTCCATTGGAATGAATAGGCGCCATCTTGGCATCCAATATTTTGGTATTATCATAAATCTGTGTTTTGGACAGAGAGACATTTAAACAACAGAGAGCATGAATGTCTTCTGGTGAGGTAGGCTACTAATGTCTACAATGCTTATTGTTTACTTATGACATGCTAAGAAATAGTGTAAAAGAAGCACAGGTAGGAAAGAGGCATACAGTTGGCAAAATGGCTCCAAAATGCCAGTAAAGTTTACCTAGAGAGGGCTAACATTAAAGTTAGCTGCTGCAGCTACTTAAACAAGTTGGCTATAGCAGCACAACCTCTGAGTGCATTGAATTGTAAATAGGTACATACATACACATTAAACCTTTTGTTTTTATGACACTGTATATGTCTCCATTCAAATGTTACATTGGCTCACTTTAAAGTCTTTTTTGGCCACTTTTTGGGGCATATAATCCCCTTTTAAGTTGATATGGCAAACCTGTTCACACACAGTTGCCTATTTAAACATCCAACAGATACACAGCAACATTTGCATTCACCTGGAGTTGAATTTTTTGGCCTCCTGGCAAATGTAGTCCAATATTCACTACTTTTTTAGGTCTGTTTTTGGTCTCCACCAGCCCCTCAAGGAAATATCTTAGTCTTTAGCTGCTAAATGTTCCAACATGTTTACCAGCTCATCGCTAACTTTATGTCTGGATTTTAATGCGGGGCAGGTAGCATAGGGTGAGTGTTTTAGAACTTTAAAGACTAATGAGTGGTGGGTGCGAACCAAAGCAGTCAAGTTGGGGGCTGTAAAACCAAAATAATGAACAAAAAGACACCATAAAGCTCCATTAGGATAAAAGGGGCATAGCTGGGTAATAATTCTCTGTGGTTTTATCACATACAAGTGATCTTGTGATCTATTGTTAATATCAAAATATACTTTTGTGGCTGCTTTAAGTTTCTGTTTATTATAATAATGTTCACACTTGTGATCTTTGAAGATCAGTTTTCATATGTTCACAACTGGATTGGCATTATGATTAGGAATATGGGAGTGAATGATTAATGCTGATTGTATATATTGCGCTGTGAGGTAGTCTTCATAAAATAATATGATAAGAAATGATTGCTTAGCCCACAAAAACATCTTGGAGCATACTATTTTCGATAGAGATTTTCTCCATCCCTCTATCTTTCACTCAAAATTCTCACCTGCATGTGCCCTTTACGCCACCCTCACGCCTCAGCCCTGTCCTCTTTGTACCTTCACACCTACTGTCACACCCACTTCTCCCAGTTTTTGGAAAAGTCAGCTATGAAGGGCTGAAACTGAGATTATCCCCTACCTTTAAAGTCTGATGTAGACTATCAAATTGGAGCTCTTGACCTCTTAACAAGCTTGTTTAAATATAGAGGAGCGTTGAAAGATTGCTATTGATTATCTGTTCTATGTCTGTCTCCACGGGCTACCAAACTTTGTGGCTTACTGCTGAGTAACTCACAACATGATGTGACTGCGCTTATAGTGCCTCAATTCACAGGTGATACATGTGATTCGTCTTTGTTGCTCCCGAAAAGATTTGACAAGCCAAACCCTGATCACTAAATCTGATCAAAGCAAGCCACCCATGGCATGAAATTGGAAAACACAGGAGAGCTTTTTCCAGTTACCCCTCTCATCTAGTTCATTCACTGTTCTTTTTCCACACCTGTTGAACAACTGTTCTTTAGCTTTGTGATTTCACTTTCAGGAGATCAGAGGTTGGGGTTTATTGGTTCTCTTTTATCCCCTCTCCCTCTTTGCTCTCTCTTACACTCTTTCAGTGCGTGTGTCTTCATTTCATGGCTTTCCCCTTGGCTATTCGTGTCAAGGTGGGAGAATATAGCATGGATATCTTTATATCCCCGTGTCACATTTCACTCAACCAAAGGCAAATACAGCTGGATGAGTCTTGGCAGCACAGCACGACTACTTCAGACACCTTGATCTTCTTTCAGAACAACACAAGCCTTATTTTCAGGAATCACCCTCTGATTACTTCTGATCAAACAACCAGCTGAATTGCACACTAACTCACAAATTACCCTTATCACAGTCTTCCATTTAATTTTCTTTTCTTTCTTTTTTTTTTATCAGGGTTGTTTGATTCTGTCGACCTCTTTGGAATGTCTTCCTCAAAACCTCAGGGGCTGCAGACTAATGGACGCTGATTGAGCTTAAGTTTTAATACTCTGCACTGTGCAGGGTTCTTGGTGACAAAAGCAGCAGCAGCAGCATTAGCAATGGGAAGCAGAAATGCCACATGTAGGAGATAAACGAAAAGCTACAGGGGATCAGTGATTGCATTTGCTCTGTCGCTGGCTATTGACAAGATTACTGGGAAACTGTTCACATATTGTGGAGAAAATCCCATCCAAAGTTCATGTTTATTCAACACTAGTACTATCCTGAGGAAGAATTAGTCATATTTTATTTCAATTTAATTGCTTTCATTTAAGTCTGACCTCATACCTCTTGTTTGGTGAATTTATCGCCTATTAATTTTGACTGGCCTCATGCTGTAATAGGTTTTGAAAAGAGGCCAATTATTAAAGTCCTTGAACCATATTTGAATGGTGTAATAAGATAAGGTTATATATTATAAGATAAGATGAGATATACTTTATTGTCTCTTAAGGAAATTTGTCATGGGCTACAAGCTGCCCCAATCATTCCCAATTAGCATTGTACATTTCTGCAACGCGAGTTGCCCCCTCCGGAGTTGCCCCCTGCTGGCCATTAAATGTATTATTAATGCAGGAGTATGTTAGATTTGCACATTTAATACATATGAGCTGACTTTGTCATGGGGTGGTCAATGGGTGCTCAATGTACCTGGATGTTTTTTAGGGATTCCTCACTGTTTTCCAAGCAAAAATTTTAGGCACTGTACCGGGATGTTCTTTAGGGACCTGTAACCGTTTTCCAGCGGTATTTTAGGCATCGTGCCGAGATGGTTTTAGCAGCTTGTCACTGTTTTTCCAGCGCTATTCTACCACTGCTTTTTCAGCAGAAAAGCCCCAAAACTAGGTAATTTTAAGCTGAGTACTTCAAGACAAAACATTATATTTTCACCACCATAACCAGGTTTCGTTCCTGAACATAACCACACATTAACATTATTTAATTAATGTTAATCGATGTTTTTTTAAAACGTAAAGTCTCAACGTATTCACCACATAATAACATGTAAATGTAACATATCAGTGGTTTGCAGAAACATTGAATGCCAGCATTTTTTTCTGGTTATTGTGTTGTGCAGAGATCATACATACATGCATGAATGTGCTCAAATTAACATTAATGTAGGTGCGAATGCTGGTGTACCGTCATAATTTTTTGTTTGAGTGAAGTACTTTGATTGTGTACTGGAGCTGCTCTCGTCTCTCTAGCAAATATATAGTATCTGTGGGCTTTTAATAATACGATCGCCAAGGTCAAATTTCATCATTTCTTCTTTCTGTGTCAATAGTGCTGCTGCCTGTGATGGTTTTAATGGAACAAAGCTGCCTGGCCAGCATTTGAGCATTTTCCATTACTCTAAAAGCTTATCTCTAGCATGAATTAGATATAACGTGGTCAGTACGGTAAGTGGTAAAAACAGGATGCAATGGATTTTTCTTGCATGCTGCCTTCTGCACAGTGATACAGTTGGCAGGTGTAGTTAGGAAGAAAGAAAATTGTTCCCACATGAAACTGCTTACAACGAGGTCTGTGGATTACCATGAGTCATGATTTCTGGAAAGAGACATTGCTGTTGAGTTTTTGAAATGTATTCTTTTGGCACTCTGAGCACCAAAAGTCAAGTGCCATCCAGTTCCATTATATAAGAGAGAAGGCAGACATCTCTACCGCCAATATCTCCGACACTCGGCAACTCACACCAAAACAATCTAGATTGATATATATCACTACAGGTAAGAGGAAAAATACGTATTTTTGATTTTGTCTTTCATAAGTCAAATACCAAAGTGAAACACTTCAGTCTCATATCAGCTCTGGTTTTGGAAAGAGTACCCACCCTCAAGTCTCTGGAATATCCATCACAGAGGCCCTCTCCTGGGCTAACAACATCTCAACAGTGGTGGGTAAAGCACCACAATGCCTTTATTTTCTGAGAAGGCTAGGAAGACCCATCCTCCCCTGAAAGCTGCTTGTCAGCTTTTATAGATGCACCACAGAAAGCATCCTAACAAACTGCGGGAGCTGCACCAAGGCTGACCAAAAAAGCCCTTCAGCATGTTTGAAAGAGCACAGAACATCGTTAACATTGAGCTGCCATCACTATAACATCCTTACAGCACTTGCTGTGTGAGGAGGGGTAAGAACATCATTAAAGTCATTACACACCCCTGACATCATCTGTTCAGTTCAATTGTATTGTATTGTATTGTATTGTTTTGTACGGAATTGTATTGTATTTCATTGTATGGATGCTCAATCAGATTGGGATCTGGGTAATTTAAAGGCCTGGGTGGTGCCTTGCACTCTTTGTCACGGTCCTCGGGCCATTTCTGAGTATTGTTTGTAGTGAGGCATGGTGCACTGCCATCCAGGAGTGTTATTGACAAGGGGGTGGGGGGGGGGACTTGATCTGTAACAGTGTTTAACTTGAATCGGTACTTGGTAGTAACAACGTAATTTAGTTGATACCCTTAAAAGTATCAAGTTCTGTACCAAACCCTAGAGACTAAATCTTATCTGAAAGGGGTCATGTGTGTTGATATTAACTGACAATGGTAGATGTTAGCTTATTTGTATATGTTATCAAAAGAGGGTCCTTAAATTCAGGATATTTATTTTTTGTTCTGTCTTGTCAGTCATACTCTTTTGTGGGTTTCCTAACTGAGATCAGTTCTATCTACAGCACTGAAAATGCTGAATAAGAGTAGAAATTTCTCCACACGGCAGAGAATGCAGTTCTGACTCTCCACGGACTTCACTGGAGGGAACAGAGCCAACGTTTGATTTGCTAACTAAAGGAAAATAAGTTCATGTTCCTCATTCCTGAGGGTTTAGACTTACCGTCAACCCGTAATCATAGGGCTCATCCTGTGCATCCCACCCACCAGCTTTAACTGAACAACAAAGCCTGTGATCAATTGCAGTTACATGTGTAGCTGTAAAGCATCACAAGTAATTGCAGCCACTTGTTTACCATGTATTTCATCAGTCTAGGACAGGTTTCAATTAATGTATAATGTTAGGGCACCTCTCACGAAAGCCCTCCGGCATTTACTTTGGACACTTGTCTTGTGGCATCCTATCAACCGAATCCTGTCATTAATGCTTTGTGTCTCCATCTTGATTGTTGAGAGAAGAAAATATGTTTTCCCACACAGTTCCTGTACTTACTATTTATCTCTGCAGGAGTGTTGCCTCATTACTGGCATGTTTGTGTGTTTAACTGTCTTTTTTTAAGCAGGTAATTATGTAAATATCTTTCACATGAATTTGCTGTCACACAAGAAAGTCTCATCAAACATTCATGCATTGCTGAGGTACCTGATATGTATAATACAACAAATACATGCAGCCTCTACAAGCCACATGCATATGAAGTAATTGCATTTTTCCACGAAAATTGAGTAATTTTCTGTTAATTATGTTGGTAAGTCAAAGTATGTGTGATGTGTAACCTACATGTCACGGTGTTTGCAGAAGTGTACCCCTAGTGAAGGTCGTTCTACTGGTGACCTTGCTCTTGTCTGAAATGGCCTATAGTAATATGCTCCTTACTGATAACATTCCAGTTGTGCTGTTGTGATGAATTGAACACTACTTGTCAAAAACTTTCCAGCCTATCATGGAAGGTATCTGTGACTCAGAGGAAGCTTCTGAACAATGGATGAAATATGCATAATGAAAGAACAGCTCTACAATAAATCAGAGCAGTGGCAGAGCTAAGACTGCTTCAGCTCTTTTTAATATTTAGTCTTGATAAATGTTTGCTAAGAAATATCTTTTTACAATGTATACACTTTAATTCAAACTTAAAATGACCAAAATTAATTAATTTTTAAATGTTTTAAATCAGTGTTTTCCATGGGGCATACGTTTCTGGTTCCAACTTGTCATTCCTTGTAATTGGACTGGTGCAATACCAGTGAAGGTAGGCACCTAAAATGGTTTATAATATTACTTCCATTCCAGTGGCCACAGAGGCTTGACGAGCTGTTGGGTTTTGCAGGATATAGCAGTGCTGTGCACTTTGTTGAACTCTGTAACGCTGTCTGTCCATGTGCACTTAAAGGGCTCTAGTTTCCCGGCGTGGCGCAGGGTGATGCAGGGTGGCGAACCCCGCGCAGAGCTAGTTTCGAGCAGCGCAACCCGAGGCGCGCTCAGTTTGGTAGTTTGGCAGACCGAGGTGCGCTGAGATGGGTGTGGCGGCGCAGCAGGGGGAGGTGTCAACAGATCCAGCTTGGCGCAGTGACAGTTTCGTGCCAAAAGGCTTTGCCGAAGGTGCGCTAAAAGCTCGCCAGCTGAAACCAGGTCTACTGTCAGCGCAGGCGGAGCGCAGCCGGTGTAAGCCGAAGTTTGGCTGACCGGCGGACAGTGCGCACACGTCACCAAAACCTCACAGGCAGGTTTCCAGAATATCAGGCACATTAACAATGCAATAAATACCCAAAAAAACACTATTCAATGCAACTATCTGCAATCAGCACATAAATGTATCTCTATATCGACTGTCCCGTCACATCTGATGTCAGATCAAAGGGGATTGGCACCGTTTGGCACGTTTGGCACGCGTAATGGAAACCCAACCTGATTTGATTAACACAGCTGCAAACTAATGAGTTCACATCCCTCTCAGCCAACCACAAACAGCCACAGCATCAGATAGGGAGTATATATTCAGCATCTGTCATCTTAGAAAAGTCAAAAGAAAAGAAACAGAGTGAGACTGCGAGAGAGAAAGAGAGAGCGCGCACGCACGAGAGAAACGCAACATTGATTTACAATTGTGGTGACCTCCTCCCAGGCTACCTTTGCATCATCAGCCCGTGGAGGTCTGCTTGCAGTTCCGTATATTCGGACACTGCGAGCTTGGACCTCCCGGACCAAAACATCAGTTTCCTCCTGAGAGAAGTTTGGCCATCTGATGCTGCTGCTCTCTTCTGCAATGGCGAATTGAGTTAACTCTCATTACGCCTTCGCGCGGTGCATTTAAGGGCGAGGAGAGGGGCTCATTTGATTGGTGTGATGTGTGTAAAACCCACTCCACACCTTCTCTCCTCCCTCTTTCCGACTTGCGCAGGTAGGAGGGACAGAGGTGGGAAAGAGGAGTAGCTGTGCCAGGGGCATGGTGTGCCAAACTTACAAAATCCGCCTGGACACACCCAGTTGGCGAAGCGCAGGTGCGCTGCGCCCCCGCTTCGCCAACTGGACACACCCAGTTGGCGAAGCGCAGGTGCGCTGCGCCCCCGCTTCGCCCGGTCTGTGAAACTAGAGGCCTAAGACTTTATATGATAATCTGTGTGCACCTTTCTAAGAGTGCAGAACAAAAGTCCTTAATATGGTTTTATGAAAATGAGAAGTCATTTGCAATCACCACAACTGGACCCTTAGCTAAATGTTACTAGCCCTTCACTCCAAATTGTAATGTAGGATGAACACAGTGCGCAGGAGTTGCTGATGACTCAGCAGGTGTTAAAATAGTATGAACAAAGTGCAACATCGAGTGAGAATCAGTGCTAATGTTAGCAAGTACGTAAAGCAGCTTGGCTTTGTGGATAATGCCCACTTTCTGCTACCTTCTACTTTCTAGGTGCTTCTCAAAGTCATGGAGGTATCCTTAAATGGCTGAATTTCAATGAGGCTATGTTATCGAATTCCACTGAAGAACTGTTCTAATGTCAAGGATCCATGGATTTCTACTGTAGACAGAGTCCTTCCCTCAGAGAATTTTCAAGGATGCATGTGTTTATCCTCAGCAAGCATGAAGTGCCCACGGTTCTTTGCCCACGATTTGCTGGAATTGAAGGCAGGGCCACTTAAATGATGCACACCTGGGCACTTGCTAGCCTCTTGCAATGTGTGTTCACCAAGTGGTAGGAAGGAGTCTTTTCAAGCCTCTATAGGATCCTTGACTTTCAGAAGCACCATTTGAGTGGTGTACAAACTTAAAGAGCAACGTTATCTTCCATTTTAACTTGATTATGCTGCCTTTACAAAAAGGCATTCAGACCCACACAGCCTCAAGAGAGTTGTCTCAAATTGCTTATTGAAAATAAAATAAAATTGTGCACAGTAACGACTGTATTATTAAACCAATATTCCCCAGAGGAGAATTAAAAGTTTGAGTTCACTGTGACTTTAATGTGTCTCCCTTTAGATTCTTACCTCTACGAATTTGATCCATCATGATCAACGATAAAATAAGACATTTCCTCTCCACTGAACACGCATAATGTCACAGTCACATCTGTATGCATTACAATTCCTCGAGAAGGAAGGCAGTGATATCTCATTTACACACCTAGTTAATAAAAGATAAACCCTGCTGTCATTGAACTAAGCATCTTTGAAGTGGCTGACTGTGCAGACGAAGACTCCTTCTTTGCCTGTAAGACTCAGCGATGAAATTCACAACATGCCTTTGGCTTTTGAATGTCCTCCACTGTCTGATGCAGTGTAACAAACCATTGACAACGGAGAAAAGAGGAGCTGTCCTGAAAGGGAGCAGCTTCACTACGCCACCAGATCAATGCAAAGGCACTGCGGATGACCTCATGAATAACACTGGAAAGAGATTGCCTGTGGCACTTCCTGTAGCGCAGTACAAAGCGTACCCTTTACTTCCTTTATTCTTTCAGCAATCAAAGTTGTATGGAAAGAGTTGACTGTAGACGTCAGGAGTTAATGGGATTAAACCGGCCTACCATAATACCATCAGATAGCTGTCACAAGTTTCTGGCTGTTTGGAACTCCAAAACCTTTTTGAAGCTCAGCTGTTGCAGACTGTGCAAGCAAGGATATTGTTGAAACTTGATCTGTCATACCACGTATGTCTATTTAGTTCATGTACAAATAAAATAACTAAAGGAGAAGCTTATTCTGCTTCTACTGACAAAGTGTTAAGAAAATAACAAATAAGCAAACTTATTTGCCTTGGGGAAAAAAAAAGCAAACGTACCTTATTAGAAATCATGGGAAATTAGAAACTCTTTTTGCAGTGTGCACCATTTTTTTCCTCTCTGCAGGTGAAGCTGATATTGATAATCAGCAAATGGATTCATCAGGAGTACCTGGGGTCAAAAACTAATCCATAAAAACAGATGAGTGAGAAATTAAAGTAAGCCAATGCAATTTTTTTGAGCCTGAATCTTCATACTTGGCCTTGTCAACAGTAGTTGACAGAACAACCTTAATTCAAGGACCATTAACTTGCTTGTTCCTGTCAACTGCATCACATGGTTTTCCTCACCAAATGAAGTGAGCTCAGTTGTCATTAAACTACAGCTGTTAAAGCAACATCATGCAAGAACTGGTATTCTTGTGATTTGGAGCCCCTGCAGTTTGGGAGTTGTACACCACTGTTGTAAATACAAATTGTCCTGTCCTGAAGTAAGCTGTAGTGGTATGTCCTTGGCAGGGATGTTCACTCTGTAGTGGAACTGTTGTTGTTCTCCTGGGTCAGAATAAACAGTTTGCAACCTGCATTACAGATGAAATACAAGAGACACAGTTGCAGCGGGCACATCTGCCGCAGCATGCCCGCAGCAGAGCGTGTCCATTATAATTAATTGAAGCTGCTACACTGACCACAGACGCCATGCTGCCAGCGCTGGTATCATCGAGGCTTTTTTTCCTACTTTTAACGCAGCTGGTCTATTTTTTCTTCTCTGTGCTCGGCTCTGTGGCCCTCTAACAGGTAAAAACTAAATAGAACTGCATAAAAAATGAGCACAAACTGTTAAGAAATGCTGTGGGTGTTTTTACATTTCACATTAATATTAATCAATCAAATCAATGCATCCTGTTGTTGAAATGATTCAGTTACTTAATTCAGTACCAGTTCATATAGTCTTAACGCTTCCAAACCCTCCATAACCAACTACATTGTCACTTAGCAAAACTCAATAAAAATCCCTGCCAGGCCCTGCCTATGTGACGTGTCGTGTCTGTGCCCCTTTCTGCTCATGCATTGCTAATTATGTATAAGGTATAGATTTTTACAAGAGCAGTGTGTCCGTCATTGTCCTCTTGGGACTCTTTGCCTCTGCCATGATGTCTGAAGTGCGAATAGCGAGCTAGCTTCTTTTTTTGTTTGTTCATTTTCTTTTTTTTACCAGCTGTATTTCAATTATACAACAAGTTTACAACACGTTGTGTATACAATGTGAGTCCACATTTACAAACACACTAAGGACATTAAATGTTGAAATAAAAAAGATTAATCCAAGCTAGCTTCTTATAGCTAGGTGGCCGTGAGTGCTGTAGTGGTGTAAAACATTATTCTCTTTTCCTGGGATATGCTATCCACTCACAAAAGTTACAAAGTGCAAGAAAAGGCATTAGGAGTGTTGAGTGGGAATACAGCCGCGCCACTCTCTCTATTCCAAGTTAACATACCATCTAATGATGTAGAAGCTGTTATTTCAAAGCTATATTGTGTTGGATTTAGTGGCATCTAGTGGTGAGGTGGCAAAACTGAAACATCTCCCATGTGCTACACGCTACACGACGTGAAAACATGAAAATGGGAATGACCCTCTCTAGAGACAGTTTTTTGTTTGTCCATTCTTGGCGACTGTAGAAACAACATGGCAGTCTCCATGGGAAATGACCTGCTCTGTATGTAGATATAAGCCGTTCTTTCTAAGGTAACAAAAACACCATGATTACCATTTTCAGGTGATTATACACTAATGAAAACTATCACAAATATTATACCATTTCTGCCAATAGATGCCCTTATATCCTACACACTGGATCTTAAAGGTAAAAAAAAAGTTGCATAATGTTGCTTTAACACTAATAAAACAATTTTCACATGTTTATGTTCTTTGCGCCTCTGTAAATTTAGTTAAGCATCACTGAGACTAATTCTTAACCTTTTGATAAAAGCCTCAAAAGAGATACCTTTTAAAAGAGACCAGGATCATGACTGTAATCAAAAGAGTTCATGATCATCACACTCAGTCAACTGTGAAGGTCGCAGCATAATGATTCACATCATTTTCAGACTCATAAAACCAGTGAACCCTGGTGCCCTTTATGAAGCATCTGCATTTGTTATGTTTCTCACCCATTAACACCTCTATATAGATTGGAATCACACTCACTTAATCATATTGTCACAGGATTTCCTTCACCTCTTGTAGCTTTGATGTTTTATTCCAACTCATTAGCTCTAAAAATTATACAGGAGAAGAGGTGATTTGTCAGTCTTGTTAAGGTGGTACCAGGAACAACCATTGAGGCAAAGGTCCCCATGATATCCCATAGGCCTGAAAGACACTTCCTTTTGATCATAATTTAAGCAGTTAAACACTCATAAGCTTCTCACTGTTATTAAAAAACATCAAAAGAAAAAGAGAAAACACTGAATGAATGAAAGGCTGTGCTACAGTATAAATGACCTTCAGTTGAAGAGCTCCCAATAATTTGAGCAAAACTATTTCTGGCTCTCCATGGTTGGAGCTGTTGTTAAGTCCTTCAGTCATTTGAAGTGCAGTATAGTTTCCAGCATCTGAATAAAACACTGATAACTTCATGCTGACAACCTTAGTGTGTGTGTGCCTGAATGTGGGGCAAGCATCTGCAGTGTGTTCCTGTTTGTTTGTATATTTTGGCTCCATGTTAAAGCAATCGCTGCGGGGACCTGGGAAAAGTTTCCATTAAGCAAACTGCACTGCCTGGCCCACCTTCACCCTGTGTGTTCTGATTGTAATAAGCCCTGCATCTGTCTACCATCCGCCTCTCACTGCTTCAAGCCTTCCTCCTCCCTCACCCTTCTCTCTCCTGCTGTGTACTTATCTTTCAATAGGCTCAGTCCACTTCTCGCATATGGTCCCATCATGCCTAACTGCTTCGATTCGCAACTTAATTTTGATGGATAATCTATTTACCTGGGCGAGATGAAGACTGGCAGGATGTTTATGAGATTTCATCACGCCTAGGTTGACAACAAGAAGGTCTGGTTGCAATGCAGCATCTGCACAGACATAATTGAGATGCAGCATGCTGCGTGTCCACAGATTTATTTAAATAGGTATATGCAAAGTTTGTGTCGCACATGCATCGAGACCGATTCAGAGTAATCCACAGTGTCAGGGAGTTATTGCTGTAATCAGGCACCATAAAGACTTTTAATCTCCAAAGGACTTGAATTCTAAATGGCCCTGCTGGCTCAGCAGGCTAAGGTGTGCAGGATGTACTTGAAATGTCCTTTCAATTATGGCTCAACCACTGTGTCAAATGTCATTCTCTCTCCTTGTCACCTCCTGCTGTATATCCAATAAAGCAGCAGAAATGCCTGGAAGTAGATAAATACATAATAAGGGATTAAATTGTATTATCTCAATTTTGGACTGTTTCAAATCTTGAATTGTGGAGCTCTAAACCAAAGTCCATTTAAACAGCCATTGCCCATAGTGTTCTGACTCCTTTACGCATTTCTGTATTTCACAGCTGGCCGTTCATCTCTGTATTTTAAAGTTAGTGTTGTAAATTTTACTTTTGACTGTGGCTCACTTAAAAAACAGACTTTTATCTTAATGTGTTGACCCCAGTTAAATAAAGGTTATAAAAAAAGAAACAAGCTGCATTTCTGAGATGAATGGCTTCTTCACTCAGACATAACTTCAGAGCCGATATCACGGTGGTTTAAAATGCCTTTGGACTCCCAGAGTAAACAAATGTCCGTGTGTAGACCAAATGATATAGCCTTTGGAATTTACCAAATGCACCAGTAAGCTGTAACTTATTATAAACTAAGCTGTTCCACAAAAAGTAAAACAACTTCAGAAAGGAACTAAACATAGCTATAGTACCCATGTAACTTCTGTGTGTCTGTCTCCAGTCCAGAGTGAAATATTTCAAAAACTGTTTACCAACAGGTCAAAATTACAATTTCTCCAACCCTTCGGTTCATGAGCAGTGATCTTATAAAGTTATGCCTCTCCCATCAGCCTCAGGTGTACTCTGTGTTTAGCAAATATTAGCATGCTAACAGGCTGAGGCAAGATGGTCAAACTGCCAAATATTACCTGCTAAACATTAGTATGTTAGCATTTTCACTGTGAGCATGTTAACATCCTGAAATTAGCATTTAGCTCAACTTCACAGAACTGCTAGCATTGCTGTAAGTTCTTAAGGCCCAGACACACCAAACCGACATCAAAGCTCTAACGACAAAAAAGGCCAACTGTCAGCCAAAAAGTAACACCTGAACACACTGCAAGGACTACAGCTAACAGCCAGCTAGGACATACGTTCTACGCCTGCGTGAGAGGAAATAACTCTCCATATTAGCAGGCGGCAGTAATTTGTATTTGTCATTTAAAAAGGGAAACTGGAAGAGCACAAGATGCTTATTTGCCAGTTAGCACATTAACAACCCAAACTGATATTGAAAGAACAAAGGACATATACTGAACAATATCACAAACAATTAAATTTGTTTTTTTGCTGAAGAGCGTAAGGGCTGAAAAAAAAATCTTACCTTATAACAATTTTTTTTTTCAATCTCATACATTCTTAGCTTTAGCAGTGTGTTTGCTTTTTCTCTTCTCATGCACTAAGTTGAATTACCAGTCAGAGTGATTTTATTCATTAACGAGCTGTCATCTCTGATGTCAATTTAACATGGGCCGACTCAGGCCAACAGTGTGAGCCACACCGCAAAACTAGGGCAACAGATGCTCACCAATGGCCTATCATCGACCAACAGCCAACCATTGGCTTGGTGTGTCAGGGCCCTTAGTCTTCCCTACCCTGTCTGTAGCACTCTGTTCCAAACCCATTAGTTCCTGGTGAAGACTTAAATCTTAAAAAGCTCACAAATATATACTTTCATGTTAAAGAAGGAAGAATTATTTAAATTAGCTGGGCATTGTATAATGTTACTTAAGTAGGACAAAGTGCGTTTGTTGGAGACTATTTTCAGTCATGGATTTGGTCAGTCCGATAGTCAGTATTTATGCGGCAGGATGGTGCATGTGGGCCAAAATACACTACAGTATGTGTGTTCATAGTAAAGAAGGATAATGTTAGCCAGTGCACTGGTGTGGCTTATTGATGTGCTTTTAATAGTTTTCAACAATAATGGAGCTCTGTGACAAGAGGAATAGGATATATCAAGCCATAAGAATAAGATATAGTAACACTTGTTAGTAGTATCAATGTATTGATGGATTTAGTCTTTTCCTGGGATTTCTTGACAACAACAACAACAACAACAACAACAAAATAGAGTATTTCTTGCAAGTCCATTATTCTCGTGGAACTGCAATTTCCAATTGCTAGAATACCCATTTTAAGGTTATAGCATCATATATTGGCAACTCCACAAAGTAGCATCATTTTGTAGTCCTAGAATGCATTCTGTTCAAAGAGGTAGATTGTGCTAAAAAGTGAAGAGAACAACTCAACATGCAGCTTTACTCTTGTGAATGCCTGCTGCTGGGAATGTTGATTGTGTGGGTCATGCCAGAATCTACATCATCTTAGCAAATTGAGGCCACATTCTCACAAATTAGAATGTTTTTTTTTGTTTGTTTGTTTTGCCTTTTTTTCCACCAGGGAGACCCATCATAATTGAGACACATCCAAAGAGTGACTGAGGCTAAGTGAGTGTATTCAAAATGTTCAATTCAAGAGGTTTTTAAGGCTTTTAAGGGCTTTTCCCTGCCAAAAAGTGTTTCTAAAGATGAAAAAAGAAAATCTACCAATGTGATGTCTTTAATTTCGGCTGTGAAAACATCTTACAATGTTGGCACATTTTGATGCATTTAAATAAAAAGAATTTGAGATCCAACACCAAAAATGGCTTATTGAGGTGGATGGTTCTCTGTGGGACATGAGTCTAAATTTTTATTCCGTCTTTTCATATTATTCAGGTGTATTTGGGATTACTGAGTTGTGTGTTTGTGTGTGTGTTCTCGTACTTGTTGCATTGTGAGGACCAAGACACTTTTTTAACAGTGGAGGACATTTTTGAAATTGAGGATTTTGGACAGTCCTCACTTCTTCAAAAGTCTGTCTGAGAGTTAGGACTCAGTTTTAAGGTTCAGGCTAGAATAAGGTTTAGCTTAGGGTTAGGGTAGGTTTTGGGGTTAGGCATTTAGTTGTAATGGTTAAGGTCAGGGTAGGGGACAAGGGAATGCATTACGTCAATGAGGTAGGGCTGTGCCCGAATCTGAATAATGTCAGTTAAGTCAGATTTGGCCATTTAATACAAATATTTGACGATTTGGGTTTTTCCCAAATAAAGTTTAAGAGTTTGAAAAGGCTCTGCTGACATTCATGTGATATAGTAATCAAGCTAATGCCGCTAATGACAGATCGGAAAAGTGGAACAACCTTTTTTTGCCAACACTAGATATAAAATAAAAGCCGGGGACTGTGCTGTATTGTGTATTAAGAAGAGAGAAGATAATGTTATCTCGGAGCCTTACGCCAGGGCCACACCGCCCGCAGAAGCGCCGCGAATAGCCTCGAAGCGCCGAGAAGTGAAGGCAGTTTCCTTTCGGCGCCCATGTTAACCGACTGTGTCATCTACACTGGCCGTGCCGTGCCGGGAAGCTCCGCGGCAGGCTCTCGATTTGCAGCGATCAGTTTGGCGTCTGGTCTATTTTCTGCGCGAGCCGCGAGCGAATGTGTCAAGCCAGGCAGTGAAAAATAACAGCTGGGAGCAGAATCGCTTGTCGACGGCGTGGAGAAATGCGCATCTGATGTGAACGGAGGTTCTCCGGCACGCGCGAGAATTTCGGTGCGCTGCGCTTCACAGGCAGTGTGGCCCTGGCGTTACAGTGGAAAATTTCTCCTCCTCTGTGTGGCTGTCTGTTGCAAAGAGTAGCATGAAAGTCAGGAGCACTCACTCCGCAGCAAAATCTGGGGGCGAAAATTAACCCAGAAGTACTCTGCACAGCACACTGACTAGCAAAAAATAAACAAATAAGGTTTGCTCAACTTGAAGCAATCTAAATTGACTGAGGGGTCTCCAGCTGATGATTCAAATCTGCAACTTTCAAAGGGCAGTCCAACAGTTAGGGTCCACTCAAAGATAGAAGTACAGGGATGTGTGTGTGGGGGATGAGTGTGCCTGTGGTAGATAAAGCGACCAACGAAGCCACTTACTCTTGTCCCAGGAAAGCCTTCTATTTGTATTCCTAGACGTGGCATATTGATTGCAGTTGTGGCCTTCTCAGAGTAAATGAGTCTCAATTGGTCTGTGAGAACCATCAGTATGAGACATTTAATCTCAGACTCTGATGGATGTTTAACATTAAAATATTCAGCATTATTAATCATCCTGATCTAACCCTGTGGGCGCTGCTTCTTAGCTTTCATTAGTTGTTGTAGACGTTTATGTCTCTATTTACAGGTTCTAGACTCTTTGCCAGATATCCCTATTTCATCCTTCACCACTTGAAATGTCATGATTACTCTCTGTTGTCTCTCCATCTTTCTTTCACTCTCCACTTTGCTGACTCGTTTGTGAGTGTTTTATGAGGTTGAAAGGTCCATGCGAGGGGGCTGCAGTCTGCTCAGACAACATTTGTCTTCTACCAAATTTGGCTTAAACTCCATCTATCATTGTTGCTTTTCTACAACCCCTAATGTCAATGTCAAAAACACCTGAGTGTGTGAAAGAGAAGAAGTTTGTTGGAGTGCGTGTTTGTTCAAACACAACCCTCAAACACTTCGAATAACCTCAAGATTAGTTCAACTGCCATGGGAGAAAAGCACAACCGCAAACCCAGAGTTTTTTCTGCCCAGAGCTTACTGCTTTGCCCTCCACAGCTACTCTCCCTTAACCTTGTATTCCTTACATACCCAACGGTGTTCATTACCAACACCTCCCACAGCTATATGGGCCTTAGCAGACTCACATTCACCTTGATAGAGGTTTGAACTTCTTTGTAACTTTTTAGCCATGCAGGGTTTTGGGGATGTCATGTTAGTTTGTGAGTCGGTTCACTATTTTGCTTCAAGCTGAAAAATCACAACTATGAGGTAGACTACCATAAATTGTAGCTTAAACCTTTGCAGCCTGGAGCAACATCACTTTTCTTGTGCTGCTTTCAATTGCCTTCCGTAAGTATTTAAACCTTGTGCCTTGAGCTAATTCATGTGATTTCTTTCAAAACATGGGGGAAAAGGCAATAAGCAACTTGATAAGAAATATCCCACAAATTGCACACACACCAAAAAATTAATTTAGAATTAAATTAAATCATGTTACAGAACTATTATAATTTTCAAGCACTCTTTCTAGGACATTTCCCTGTTTGTTTTTATATTTCTTTCCTCCTTTTACCAATTTCTTGCTATTTTTTGGGGGGGTAATTTCTTCTTTCATTGCTCATTGCTTAGGAACTTGCTGGTGAACATAGTCAAGCATTTAGCAGCTAAGAGCCCACAATCTCCTTCACCAGATGGTGGAGACCAAATCAGAGCTAAAATAAATAAATAAGTAAAATGCTAGAAACAATACACCAAATAAATGTTAATGTTTTATTTTTATTTTTTTATTTAATGTTTGCTGGATGTGTAAATAGGCAAACAATTGCTTTTTACACATCCACAGGCAACTTTTAACTGCTTAACTTCACAATATGTAAATAGTGTGTTTGTTTCAGTGCTCTCAAATAGCAAAAATTGAATAAATAAATGCAGCTTTAAGATATTAAACTGTCATTTTAACTACCATGTCAGCATTGTTATTGTGAGCTACCATTTTACTTTTATTTTAACTTCAGATGTTGGACTTGTTAATCCAACATCCACAGCTACTGTAATTATGATAGTGAAAGTATTGTAATAGTACTGTATTGTAAATTGTATATATGTGATGTTGGCTGTTGTATAGCTTAGAGTGCAACAATGGATTTTCCTTGTTGTCTGTGAAAACTGATTTGCTGTTTGACTAATAAGTAAACACCATGTCCTGATGTTCTTGACTTGAACTGCTGTAACCTAAGTGACACTGATGGTGTTGTATTGGGCCAAAGAGTACAGATAACACTGTACAGTACACTCAACGTCGGCTAATTAGGCACAGATACTAATTTATTCAAACAGCTCAAACGCCCAAACAGTGACTCATGTATAAATAAGGCATGAGTATGCAAAATGCAGGTGGGTTGAAGAGGCACACTGAAGCCGGGAATACAATAGAAGATTTAAGATCTTTATTGATTTTGGCATGGATTAAGTTCACAAATTGGAATGCGATTTTGGCAAGGATGGAGTTTACTGATTCCCTCGAGTGCAAATCTGTTCACAAGATGATTCGGCAAGAACAGAGACACAAATATAAGAACCAATCCTGCTGAATCAGGTAATGCTGGATGCAATGCAGCAAAATCAGCATGTATTTGACATACCATCGTAAAAGCTATATTGTACTCAAGTCACTTTGAAATTGTCCTTATGGGACTGTGGATTTGGCTGGTGCCTCACTAAGAAACAAATATCCCTGGGGTGCAGCCTTGTTGCCAAAATGCGTCACTGATGACGGTGCTCAAAGAATAAGATTCAGGCCAATATGGAGACCACAATTCTTAAATAACAATATGTTAGCAAGGAGGTGCAGAGAAGTAGTTCAACAAAAAAACTCATCACACTCCCTCTGTTCTGTTGTTCCCTTTAGTCTGAAAAGACTTAAGAGGCAACTCTGATGCTCGCTGAAACTTTCAACTTGAATGCTCCATCTAACTTCAGTTGACTGGCGGGGTCATTCAGAAAAGTTTATAAGTAGTTTCACAGACTAGAGAGACAAGGGCAGGCTTAGAAAGAAAAGGGACAACCAGAATGCAGTCAGTGGTGAAAAGGCTTTCAGTGCAGAGGTATTGAGTTATATGTAATAGAGGCCATTTAATCAGTAATAAAGCAGGCTGTAGAAAATTCAGTTCAAGAGTCAATAATTGTTTTATTTTGAATAGATTTTATTAAAATAACTAAAATTATATTACAACATTAAAAACGAGAGTAACTGAATTAAGTTAAGAATGAATAAAGTTAAGCTTATTTGCTAGCTCAAGCAGCTAACTTGACTTCTGCTCTCACTGCAATATACCAATCATCATTTTTATCACAGCAGTATACTTTAAGGAATGATTTGACATTTTTGAAAATACAATAATTTCCTTTCTTACCAGACTTTGATGAGGAAATAGATACCATCCTCTGTCCTTTCAACATAAGGCTACAGCCAGCAGCTGGTTAATTTAGGTTTGCATAAACACTCGAAGCAGGGGGAAGATGCTAGTGACCTCCAGCACTTCCACAGCTCACTAATTAACATGTTGTACTTCATCGGTTTAACTAAGAGACTGCAGATTAGAACAATAACTTTTCTTATCATTGTCACTCCCCATGCTTTACTGAGCTTGCTGCTTCTTATGGGGAGTGACCAGGTCAGACCTTGTGCGCTAAATGTTAACGCTGTACAAATTCTAAATTCATAGTCATTTTACTTGCATTTGCTGACTGAAATGCTGTAGTTGTGTGGCAACCCATAATCTAATTGGACTGTCAAGAAATTGTATCCTTTGCTGTCGTGTGGAAACCATCTATCTCCAAAGGTTTTCCTGACTCAAGAAAAACAGTCCTGTCTCAAGTTTTAAGTAAGAGAATTTTCTCAACCCATAACAAAATACTAAAACCTTTAGCTCATCAAAAAATATTCAAAATCACCTAATTTGAAGTTATCTTATTTTCGCTGGACAGCGACAATATGTGTGCTCCAAAATGTTGAACCATTGTCTCTAAAAACACAGAAATTAATACAGAGCCTCAAACAATGAGATAAAGACAGAGCTACTACAAACCAAGCAGCAACCTCTAAACTATAAAATGAAGCCAGTGCTGAAGAGCCAAAAATCAAAACAGTATGTGAGTCAGATCCACCCCTCCCTCCTCCACAGCTCCAAGTTCTCATCCAAAAAGGGTCTCTTCTGGCTCCAAAAAACCAAGATGGCAACAGCTGACATGCCGAATTTGAGACTTCAAAACCAAGTGTTTTATGAAGATGTTATAGAAGTAAAGCACTTTTGTACTTGTAGTTCTATAAGTAGTTTTCTTGTAGACGTAGAATAATGGTAACCAAGCCATAATTATTGTATGGAGGTCTGATGCAGGCTGCATATTAATGTGCCAGCGACTTGTGCATAACTCACGTATTCTGGAAGGCTGCTATCACGTGAGCAATGCACTGATGGGGTTAATGAAGAAAGCAGCTCCGAGTCGTCCAGTTAGGGGGCAGGTTGCTGTGGTTGATAGGTCACAAAACACAGGACTTTCTCCAAGAGACCAATGTCTGGTACCATGTGAACTTTGAGTCATATTAAGATACGTCCTCATCATTTTTCTCTTCTTAAACCTAACCACTGTAACTGTGGTCATTCATGGGGTGTATTTTCGTAGGATATCATACCATTGTTTGATGATACATTGACTAGTGATGATGATAATAGCCTCTGTTTCACATTAGGAGGCTCCCCACAGTCAAATCACACCTACACTCTACAGTTATTTTTTTCTTTTTCATTTGTAATTTTCCAGTATACTTATTACAACAGCCCATTTAACCACTGTAATTGTATATTTTAGGTTTTTGGTTCCACCCTGCATATTAAAATTACATTTTTATTACCTTCTCAATCTGTACTATCTGTTTTAATATCAAATTGTTTTTCTTCTCTTCTTTTTTTCATGCAATAATGAACCAATTACCTAAAAAAAAATGACTGTCAGATAAAGTGTTCCTGACCAAGTTTTTCAAGCATAATGTGCTCATAATGGCTCATTTTGAAACTATCTAACGTCTTTCAGATGTTGAGCAACAGGATGTTAACTGTATTTTCAGCAAATGCTGCATGATGCTATTGAGTCAGCATGGCCCAAGGTCTCTGTGTTACAGTTCCAGCACCCGCATGCCCCAAGGTGTCCAGGTTGTTGTAAAAATCTGTCCTACATTATACTAACAAGGTAAACTCGTTGGTGTTTGTCCGTGCTTTGGCTCTGCCCTGACAGCACTGCAAATAATATCAGCTCCTACTGGAAACTGAAAATTATGACTGTGTAGACACATTTAGAGTGCTTTTAATAAAAGCTGCAGCATCTCATTAAGCCCCACAGGACATCTCTTAAATCTAGATTAAACAGTGCAAAGCGTAAATGTTTCCATTTTACGCTCAGTGCCGACAATATGGGATGTTTCCAGGTGATGGATCACTTGATCCCTTTGTTTGCTGACTAAAGGTGACACAGCAAGGACAATGCTATATTTGTATTCTGTCTCAAAGGTGTAAACACATCACTAAACCGGAGGGCTGTAGCGTATTCAAACCATTGTTGATAGCAGCATGATGTGAAAGAGGTAAACAAAGGAGGAATAAAAGGGACAAAGATTGGACATAAATGCAAAAACGTACAAAAAAAGAAAAAAAGACAGGGTAACTGCTGGTGATTTATTGTCATTCTGGTAAGGGACTATATGAGAATGATTGGGAGGGGGTCATATTTCATTTAAAAATTCCATTGTAAAATACACATAAATATTGTTACATGGTTTGGGTACACCATCTTATAAGATTTATCTTTGACTCTTTTAGTTATTGATGGTGGACTTGTTCCAGTATTGTTGTATTATTTAAATATGGGGGAAGTGTATTGTATATTTTCTAAGTCAAGGTGACGGTCCAAATAAAATATTAACAACTCTTTGAAGGGCTTATCAAAAAAGTTAAAAACAAGGCTAAGTCTGTCTCCCAACCCCAATCAGCTTTGTACAATCCCTAGTTTGGACATTTACGTGCATTGTTATGGACATCATTGGAAGCATTGGAATGGACATCAACAGGCTCTTGTGACTCACGTTCAAGTATGTAAAAAATACTCTGCCAGGATCAATAGTTTACTGAACATTACTTTTCCCAATAAAAAGAAAACCAAAAGAGCTGGAAGCACACCTATTCTTACTCTCTTACAGAGAATTTATGGATCTATGCGCACTAAGATGGCTAGCATTAGTGTTACAGAAAACATCAGTCAGACTCAGACTCAGATGAGGGGTCTGTTGACCACCAAAAGTAGAAGGTTGTAACAGTAAGTGTAGTTAGCATCTTTTATTTATGCTGTTTGTTAGCTTGTAACTGGTAGTGGCTGATTCAGCATTCGTGGTTGTCAAACATTCAATAATATCGGCTCCAATGTTATAGTGTGTTTGCATTGTCCAGTTTACGTCCAAAAAACTTCCCACTCTACCATGTTTGCTGTCAAATGTTCACTATGCTTATGCTAACTCTGCTTTCTATACTGAGAAGTCTGCTCTGCACTGGAGATTTCCGTTTTCTTGCTGGCATTTGCATATTAGACTGTGACACTACCACAAAGGTGAGGGGAGAAACATGTATAGTATTGTTAGAGGGTTTTAAAGTAGAATAGCCTTTAAATATATCCCAGAGTCGGGGTGTCGGTAGCGTAGTGGATAGTGCCGGCGCCCCATATACAGAGGTGTTGCCTCGCTGCAGCGGTCGCGGGCTCGACTCCGGCTCACGACCATTTGCTGCATGTCATCCCCCCACTCTCTCTCATTCCCCCATTTCACTGTCTCCTGTCAATTAAAGGCAAAAGCCCAAAAAAAAAAAAAAAAAAAAAAAAAAATATATATATATATATATATATATATATATATATACATATACACATATATATATATCCCAGAGTCTCTCTCTCACCCCTGCTCCATCTTGTTGCCACCTATTAGGTGTGTTGCTGCACACAGGTAAAGGGGGCGTAGGCTTTGGGGAAAAAAGGGGCAGGAATTGTTTGGGCAAGGTTTTTTGATTTTGTTTGCCGAGGAGGAAAGGAGGAGAGTGGTGGAAGTCGGACAGTCTGCGTAGGAAAAAATAAACCTCAATTGACTCTTGCTTAAGGTGTCAACCTCAACCGGGTGTGTGGAAGACCATAAAAAGACTGATAGCACACATCTCGACACATCAGCCCTTAATTTATAACATCTGACAAGCGTCGGCCGCATGGGCAGATATCTTTAAATTTAATACTCTTTTGTCCCAGCTCATCAAACGTCTCTGTTACGTCGGCTTTGGGTTGGCCCTTACCTGCCCACATACGGAAGTCGCCACGGAAGGCGGAATTTCATCTCCGCAGTCTTTGTTTGGAACTGAGCTCGCAGGACACAGCATCTCATCGCAGTTGGTTTCAGGTAAGCTAATTGGAATAAATTGGCAGAAAATAGCTATGTTGTTTATTCTGTGACCGTTAAAAGAGGTTCCTGGTGAGTGGTGAAGCACGACTGGGTGTTTATAGCACATGTCCCCACCAGCTAACGTTATCTTTAGTTAACTATTAGCTAGTTTAGCTCATGTTAGCTAACAGGCAACAACTGTGGTGTTTTCATTATATTTTCCCTAGTTGACGTTATCTGCTCATCTGGTTATCATGAGCACTCATTTTGGGTTAAAGTGGAAGTGCCCGGAGCTGCCACCCGTACGTGGGATCCACTCATAGGTCCCGTTTATACGACAACAATTTCAACTGAAAACGGTAAACTTTAGTTGCGTTTTGGCTGATCGTTTACACGACAGCATTGTTTTGGGTGCCTGAAAACGCAACATTTTGAAAACGAGTTCCAGAGTGGCAATGAGCGAACACTCTCCCTGCTACGTCTTAACGATCTAAACTTGATACATCAGGCCGACGTCGGCCAGATGTATGTGTACTATCTGGGTGGATTTCTTTTTTTTGGGGAGGATATTTTTCTTTTTTTGCAATGCATTGCTTTTTCCCAATTCCTATTTTGCATTTTGAAGGGTGGACATTGAACATTTCTTTCCTCGCTTAGAATATCTTAAAGCTATAGTTGGTAATCCTGTTCAGAAACACTTCTTGTTATACTGGGTGAAATGGTCCTTCCATCCTGAGAGTAGTCAATACATAATGTGTTCAGAAAAAGGAATGAAAAAAATCCGACCTCTGTGGCAGCTGCAGGCCTGTAAAAACTCTGACCAATCCCTGCCATTCGGTGCGAATGGAAAGAACCAATCAGATGCCTTCATGTCTCGTCCTGCCCGAGCCCCCCTTCGTCCCTCCCTCCCTCCTCCCTGTGTGCACTCATCACGTGTCACCGTTGCCGGAAATATTCAGCACACTCCTCAGCAGAAATACCGAGTTAGCAGGAGTTTGCTGAACAATGGCAGAGAAAATGCAGCCAAAAGTACCACTTCCAGCATTACTTGTAACGGCTCGCCCTGCTAAACAGGCTGAGAAAAGAAAGTCGGAGGCAGAAAAGGCTGCGACGAAAAAGGCTTTGGATAAAGTGAGAGGACAAACCAGACATCAACATCGGTGCAGCTTTTGAACGGTGGAGACAACTGAGGGAGCTGAAGGGCCTGAAAAGTCATGCAGAGGTTGCTGTCTTTCTGTTGGACAGGTAATTATTTGTTTGCTTCGGGGGGATTTGTTATTTTACTCGGCTCTCCTCTGCCCTGCTGAGTCTGACTCCTACTGCAGGATGCACGTTAAAGCTTGTGGGGCCGTGGCTTTGGACGGAGCACTGACGGGAGGGGGAGGAGGCGGTGGAGCTTAGAGGAGGTGCCGCTTTCAAATCTTGCTAGCTCTCCAACATTACCAACTATAGCTTTAAGTTGGACAAAGAGAATAACTTTTAAAGTGGACATTCTTCCAATTACTTTTTTTTTTCTTTCTTTTTTAAAAAAATGTATTTTCATTTGGGGAGGGGAAAAATATATAAATAAATCTTGTTTGAGCCTTACTTAAGTTTCCTTTTTCTGGTGTCAGTAGAGGCAGTAAAGGCAGCCCCCTTATTTTGTTTACCCTGCTTTAACCAAGTTAATGCAATTACTGTAGCTTTTGAATTTAACTTGTAACTAGGCTTTAAAGGTGAGCTGACTGTTATGAGACAGCAATTGATATTTGTATTAGTGATGTACCTTATCCAGCTTGCTCAGGGGATGTTTGAATCCCAGATTTTAGGGTACTGCACAGACATCTCTCCTTTCCGTAGAGGAATGTGAAAACACCTCTCTAGTGACAAACTTTATACAGATAGAAGTCAGTATAGTCAAGGTCAGACGTAAAGGTAAGACAAACACATTATTGAGTTGAAGCAATCTTTAATGTCAACCATTAGCTTCACTGTTTCAGCCAATTAAAAAAGGGCAACAAGAGTGTGTCAATGATAAATACCTTCGGTATCTGGTTAGGCAGATCTGCTGGGTTATGCCCAATAACTCGATTTCTTCATCCTCCATGTCCTTCCTAAATTTGTACTTCACAAGGCCCACTTTATTCTTTTTTTCAGTTTTTCTATTCGTTTGAACCTCTAAATTTAAAAACATAATCTCAAATATTGTATAATAAAAGACAGATTGTATTTGCTTTTGCTTGCCAGCACAAAGTAAATGAAATTCAAGATGTGAGTAAGTTAAGGGGACATCTCTTGTTTATCTTATTTTTTAATGGGGACCTGTCATGCTTTTCCTTATTTTCATATATAAATCATATTATCATATATTTAATGTAACAATGTTGGATGTTCATATTAGGCATGTTCAGAGTTTCAGATAATGAGGTAAACATATGGAAAAGTAATCCATGTTAATAAAAACCTTCACACCGTTCTACTTGATTTGTTTTGAAAGGTTTTTCTTCTTGGCCACAAGCTGACGCCAGGTCATAACAGATTTCTTTATATGGTCATCTGCTCCAGGTACACTACTGAAGGTGTTTACATTATGAAACCTATCCTGCTACATGTAGCTATGTGCTAACATCAGGGAAACATGTAATAATGGTTGCTGATATTGTTAATTTCTCCCTGATTTCAACCCTATTCCTGTTGGGACATGGAGTTGTGTTGAGAAGCTTTCATTGGTTACTCGTTACCTGGAGAGGTTGGAAAAAGATATACGTTTCTTCCCTGTTCCAAAACCAAAATCAAACCCTGAAAAGTGTAGGGTTAGCTAGCTAGCTACTGAAGATATAGCCTACTGAATGTATACACATGCTGCTTTTGCTTTTTAATGATTATAACAGTGAAAAAAGACTGACCCTGCTTCACAGGAACCAGTGAAGGGAAGCAGGGAAACTTTGCTGATATTCAACCAGCTGTGTGTCAATGCATTGTGCGCAGATGAACGTTGTTTGATTTCTTCCGCAGCCCCCCGACAGTCCAGCTGCCAGTCTGGGTGCTGGGAGCAGCACGGGGGTGAAGCTAAACACTGTTCATCTGCACACACTGCGATGCCACACAGCTGGTTCAGTATCAGCAAAGTTTCCCTTTATATTCATTGTCTTCTGTGGCGATCAGCAGTGATGTGGTAGTTCACTTTTACTCTGTGATCTGTAGGCTTTAGCTTCAATCTTTATTTTGTTACCTTGATTCCGTTGCTGTGTCAGTCTGACATCCTGGATATATTCAAATGCATATTGTAGACCCTTCTGTCTGCTTCTGAACCTGTCTGGTTATGTTTAGAATCTTTTGTTGGTGTTTTTTCAAGGTAGACAGTGTAGTAAGTGTACTATTCTCTGTTAGAGTCATATCCCAGCTGCAATGACAGCACAGGGTCATTGAGATGAATACTGGTGTTCTAGCACAGACAGCATGAGGAAAATAACATTTTTTTGAGCATTAAAACATGATTATCTGTCCAAGTAGCAATCCAAAATACAAGTATAAATCTGAAAATGAGCATAATAGGTCCTCTTTAACTGCTGTCTAGCTTAGTGTGTTCATGGGTGCAATCTTTGTTTCAGCTCCAATTATGCACATTCAGGTTTATATTTGAGCAGGAATTATCTCATGAGTAATCAGACATTGGAACAGCTTTGCTGGGATTAAGATATTATATGTTGTGGTGAGCCACATGCCACCATTAAAAACCAGGAGCCCATTGTGCAACGCATTGGAATTTCAATTACTTTTAACACTGACTTTATTTTCCATCTCTAACCACACTGTATTGTTTTCTGTCCATGCAGGGCTGTTTCTTATAGTTTCAACAAGGCCCTTAGTTCTAATGTAGGTGCATCTTTCTGCTACAGCATACTAGTTAATTTTAGACATTGCTGGAATGCTTCCAACTGTGTGGCAACAATTCTGGAAAGGCCCCTGTCTGTTTCCACACAGCAATGCTGCCATGTTCAAAGCCAGGTCCATAAAGCAATGGGCTGCCACTCCTGGGCTGGATTCAAACTGCCTTTCTAGGCGTAAGGGATTTACAGAGAACAATGCATGCATGTAATCCAGCATTACTGTTTGCCATTTTATCTCATTAATGTCAGCCTCCCTGCTTATCGCTTTAAATCAAAGTTTTATCCAAAAACATTTACAAGACTGTTCCCAGTTACAAGACATTATGATTAAAGGGATTCTCAACCTTCTTTGTATCATAAAATGGGGGTAATATGTGTAAATGAACTGCGGTTAAATTCTCTCCAAATTAGCAGGGCCCAAATCTCCCTGCTCATCATCTCTGAGCTCAAATTTGTAGCTGGCTGTAGGGCTGTTGCTCTACAGATTGTATTTTCACATTTTCATATGTCTGCCACCACGGACAGAAAGAGTATGGAAACTGTTTAAGAAAAACACCAGCCTCTCTTTCTTTCAAACTCAGACCAATCTCTGATCAAACAGCCCATTCTCATTCCGAAGTCGTCAAATACCTCCGTTTTGTCAGTGATTTCAGCGTCAGACTCCTGATGCCAAAAGCCACCTTGTGCTGTGGTATAATATGTGGGCGGGCGGTGTCGGTATGTAATGCAGCTGGACGTAACCTTTCTTGGATGTATGATAGGCACCTGAATGGTATCAGGTTGAGATGCTTCCAATGATGACATGATGTAAGGAGCTGGAAAGTCCCTTTAGGGTGGGTGGGAGGGGTGCTGGGTGGGTCCAACAAACCCAGTACTTTCACCTACGAGATTCCTGTATGAATGTGGAGCCACATCATGATGTTTTTTCTAAGCCTAACCATGTGCTAATGTTAATGTCCCAGCGTTGGTAGTGGCATCCCGAAACATCTACGGCAGATGCTAAAGGATATTGCATATTGTTTGATGTGTCAAAACGGGCAGGTCACAGTACCTCACCCACCAGTGGGAGCATTTATAGGCCAAGTGCAGCACAGTGCAGTCTGGGAGACCTCTTGAGCAAAGTAAATGCCACAGCCCTTTATCTCAGTTTTCTCTGGTTATATAGCACCAGTTTCAGAAGTATTTGTGTCTCCCTGCTGCATGGACAGTAGAATTCAATAATTGTTATCTACTGTTGTTCAATTATAGTTATTCAATATTTTAAAAAAGGGTTTATTTAATATAATTGCTTAGGATATTTTACAGCATAGAGGACTCTGGTATAAAGAAACCACAGAGTGAACTTGGAAAGTTATAAGGACTCGCTTATTTTTGTTGAAATGAGAAAACTTTATTTTGCAAATAGTTTACATTTTTATACTGATTATTTGGCTTTTGTAAAACAGTGTACAGTGTTTGTATGTCCACAAACTTTTGGCCATGTAGCTTCAGTGGTGGAGAGAGGGAGAAAGCTGTAAAGTTAGATTACATTCACAGGCTGTTCTGTGAGCACACATCCAGACATTCTATTGATTGTAACCGCTTTTTATGACTGCTAGATGACTGTGATTTATTGCACCAGATTAGCCCATGCAGAGTGTAGCTCCCTCGGCAAACAGCCACACACAGACAGATATAAAAACATCTTGGTTTATTGTAATAGAAGATCTCTTGTTCCCATGGATACCAGTTCAGCCCTCCACTTGTGATTAGGACGGGAACTCAGACATGAGCGGAGCTTCTTGGAATCCCTATTCAACCTGTCCTTCAGTGAGATTGATTTTCTTTGGACAGGGAGATGGACACATGTAAGATAGGCAGCTGAACCACAAGAGAGATACAGACATACACTGATAATAAAAACAGATAAAGAACAAAAAAAAAAGAGATCTAAAAGATCTGGAGAAGGAAACAGGGCACTGTGTTTGAGGACAGTTTAAATAATGCATCCTCCTCATTTAGAGTCTTCCTGGTGTCTTGATCAAACGTGTTCCTGCAGCCAGGAAGGAAATGTCTGTTGAGGGATGAAGGTATCAGGTCCTAGCCCTGCCTGCCCCAGGGAGGCCATTACAGCAGAATGCACTGGCTTTAGAAGAATCCTTTTTCCATGATAAATAATGCATTCATTTAGACATGATCTCAGAGAAACTTCAAAATGTTGGTCCTTGGCCAACTGTGTGGTGTCTCATGGACAAGCAGCCGTGTCTCCCTGGGAATGGTCCCTACTGGACAATTGTGTAGTACAATACATTTTCAAGGACAACGCAGGTCTTTCTGCATGGCAGGCATTTATCAGCACTCCACTTACCAACAAACCCTGCAGTTGAAGCTGCAGCAGTGGCTGTGACATGCACGTCATGGAGGCATTTAAGGTACTTTAAAACCCTTAGGTCCCAAATTGCCACAATTTGTTGAAAACGCACACTTCTTCTTGGGGTTGTAACTCCGTCAAATCTGAACATACAGATATGATTAACTTATTTTTATATTCGGTATGACTTTCACTTTCTAGGGATATTATATCTTTGATGTTCAACTTGTATTAACAGCCATACATCAGCTTAGAAATCACTGAAAAGAAGACACCCTTTGCAACTCTAGAGCTTACCTGAGAATTCTTATGTTTTTAAGTTTTCTCTAGTATCAGTACTTTACTGATAGTTGTCCTTCCAACCATGAGTATATTGCAAAGATGGATTGCTAATAGATTATTCAGCATGCCTTTAATGGTGCCAAATTGCCAAAAATTAAATCAGTATAAGTTAAAACAGTTAAAACCCACAGCAGAATCCCTAACTACATTGCAACATATGCTTCCTGTTTCAGCCCCAAATTATGGGAACTGCAGACCATAATTATCTCTTAAAGAGAGGGAGGTGGTGTACTGTTTATGTAGCATGGTGAAAATCAGATGTTGGCTTGGTAGACAAACTTATGTCAGAATATTTAGTTTTCTTAACTAGGAATGCAGTGCATTTTTGGGATAGATTGGGCTTCTGAGAAATACCATAATTTAGCACATGAGTTTTACTATATATGGTCAAGGAAGTAGAACACATATATGGCAACAAATGTTTCTCACTATTTGAAATTGTTTGTTGTTTTGATTGCTTGTCCATAAGGTTTTCAACACACAGTAAATGTCTGTACACAAACTAAGGAAAATGTTAGTGTTCCAGGGATATAAGAATGTTGACAGGACATTGTGTATCTAAGTAATGTAATAAAACTGTAGCCGACTTAATACACACAAAAATCATTGACTTTGTCCTGTTGTCTGTCTATCTCTACACGTACTATGTAATGTTGCCATGAAGTTAGTGAATTAGCAATCATCCACACCCGAGTCCTGTTTTCATACCACTGGATACTGTTTGCATTTTCAATAATCTGTACCATCAAAGTCATTCTGCGTTGTCTAATAACAGTCCCTGTTTGCACTGTAACCATGGGTAGCTGTACAGATTACAATCAACTCGACAAAGACACAGTGCCCTATTTAAACTATCTATAGCTCATGGTCTAAAGTGCATGACGCAAGTGCATTTAGGGTGTGTCCAATTCCACTTTTGCTGGTTAAACAGTGCAAAATCTGTGCACAAAATAAGGGGCAAAGAGGTTGTAATCAATCATAGGTGTGTTTTTTGGGCGAAACATGAATTCAGCCAATCAGAGTGACACCTCTAATTCTCTTTAAAAAGCCAAGTGAGCCTGCACCTGCACACTGCTATTTACACTGCTGATTTTGCATATTGGAACAGTGAGCAGTTTTCTGCTGAGAGTTATGCAGTAAGAGCAGTAATGTCACTGCAGCAAATATTGTGGGACACTTAAGCAGCAAAACTGAAAACTGCATTTAGAAACTCTGCAGAGGAAACAGATCTAAACTTTTAGTTTCAGAAATAGTTTTGCTGCTTCTCGTGTGTAAATGCACACAGCATCTCTCTTAATTGAGAACGGCTCTGCTTTGCTCTCTGCTATGTTTATATTTTAGAGAATGTCATTATTATTTTCCTCATTAATAATTAATTATTTAACCAACTTGTGGACTCCCTTTTTGAAGCCTCACGGTCAGCACTTCGGCCATCACCATCTTGTTATTTGGAGCCAGCAGTGACGATAGTTGGACAAGAGGCTGGAGCTGTGGAGGAGCAAGGGGTGGATCTGGCTGAGAAATTGAGGACACTATGTGCAGACAGCCTGTCACTCAAAGCAGTCCACACTTAATTATGCACTTTAACTTTAAGCCTTCATAAAATGTAAACAGGTGAGTTATAAAAAAAAATTGGTCTCTGTAGCTAAGCTGTAAACATGTTTATTTCTGTTGTAACGTTGGGCATTTTAAAGGCCCTGACACACCAAGCCGATGGTTGGCTGTTCGTCAGTGCTGGGCTGACAGTGAGTCTCTGTTGCTCTAGTCAGCCAGGTGTGTCCCACACCATTGACCCTCATGTGCTTTTTGTGCTTTTTTTTGTGTGCTCTTACTAGATTTAGCCACATTTTAGTAACTTTAATCCTTATCCTAGATTTAGTCAACGGAAACTCAAAATGTATTAGTCAACAAAAAGTGCATTCATTCATTCATTCATTCATCTTCTAACCGCTTCATCCTCTTGAGGGTCGCAGGGGGGCTGGAGCCTATCCCAGCTGACATTGGGCGAGAGGCAGGGTACACCCTGGACAGGTCGCCAGACTATCGCAGGGCTGACACATAGAGACAGACAACCATTCACGCTCACATTCACACCTACGGACAATTTAGAGTTATCAATTAACCTAGTCCCCAATCTGCATGTCTTTGGACTGTGGGAGGAAGCCGGAGTACCTGGAGAGAACCCACGCTGACACAGGGAGAACATGCAAACTCCGCACAGAGGGGCTCCGACACCTGGGATCGAACCGGCAACCCTCTTGCTGTGAGGCGACAGTGCTAACCACCACACCACTGTGCCGCCCCACAAAAAGTACAGTTATCAGAAAATAGAAGGTGACAAGCTGTATGAAAGTTTCATTTACACATTTACTTATACAACTATAAATTATTTCTACACACTTCTATGTAGGCACATCTTACTATCTGAATAATGCGCCCCTTACATAGCTGGAAAATACTGCGCCTAATAGCAATATACCATCAATGCACCTGATCACACCTAATTCTAAGACCAAATGCCCAATGGCGTACAGATGAGTGCAAGAACATTTGCTACTTACACTGCGTAGGTGCTGGCTGTGAAAGTGACAACCCCATCTGTCTGAAACTAGCAATGACAGTTGCGCTCTTCGCCGCTTTGTGCCAGGGTTAAGATAGGGACCTTAGAACAAACCCTTTGTTTGACCAGTTTGCTGGGGCCAGAGACTGGATGTTACAAATGTTTACTATCAGGAGACTGCGCTACTGCCCGATCAATTGTTTTCAGTTGTTTTAAAAGGTATATCACTCATTTTACAAGGTCAGCATCCATCCCAGGATGGCGGCCTGAAGATGAAAAACTGATGGCTCTGCAGTTCCATTTACTGCAGTTATGAGGTGCAACCGTAGTTCACATTGATTGACAACGCTGCAGTGACAATCTCACAAATTCTGTTTATGGGTGAGAGAAAGCGAAGGAGAGCAGAAAGACCCCATTAAATTCTAAATTTCTGTCACGGTTCTCTGCGTTGGAACATTCTGTAACACCTTCCACTGAGCTGTATCATCCTCTTCTTCTGCAAACAAACACAAACATTTTCACTATTAGAGCAGGACAGGAGCACAAAGGGAAACAGTAGGAGGAGAAGACGCCAACAAAAGCCAGCTGTAGGATTAAGAGGTGTTCAGTACAGTAGAAAGGGATTAACATGGATGAGTGCAGGGCCGATTTTTAATGTCTTGGTGTTGCTGGTGCAAGTGTTGCCCCCCCCCCCCAGACGGGGATGCCAAATTGTGTGCAGATGCCAGACAGTTTTCTCCAGGGTCAGGGGATAAGTATTTACAAGCATGTGTGCAGCCGAGGACCTGAGGACTATAAACACACACAGCTGTCCTGGGTCAGTCACATCACTCAACACACACGCACACATCAATACTTTTACACAATCCTAATCCCTATTCTCCTTTGCTTCATCACTCAAAAGTCCAAATCTATGTTTTGCACGGCAGTTTTTCTGTTCTTCACTGACACACAAACCCCATCTGTCTTCTTGACTTCCACTGATTTTTTTTTTTACATTGTTCTTTTTCATGAGAGCAGAACAATTAAAAAAAATGGGAGCTCACCTGCCCCCATCTTTCTGTTAAAATGTATACCATACTCAGACCCTCTCTATCCTCACCCTTATCTCGGTTTTCCTTCACTTTGCTTCAGTGCAAACCCATAAGCTTGAAACACTCGCTGAAGCAGCCTGTAACACCTGAATTGCTTGAGGGCATAGGCATTCTGCATGCGCTGTGAGAACTAGGGCTTAAAGTTATAAGGAACTGGTCTGCTATCACGTTAGCCACCGTGTCCTCAAGCCCTTTTTTTCTTCTTGGAAAAGAGAAGGCAGCTGGAGGTCTGATATCGTTTCCCCTCTGTATCCATGCTGTCACACTGCTGTGAGTTTTTCCATCAATGTTCAGTATGATCTAGGTACAGCAAAGTGGGATTATTCAGCAGCCTCAAATTTCTGATTGAGAACAGTTTGCCAAGGCTGGATTACTAACTGGGCAAAGTGGCAACTGGCCCTGAGACCTCAGGAATTCCAAAATGTATAGGTTTACTCTGTGTTAATTGTTGCATGTAATTTGATTAAGTGTTAATTTGTCAAAGACTTTGCACCAGTAGAATACAATATTAACTATGGCAGGTCCTGCATTACTTCATGATGTGGCTTGTTTTGTTTAAAAGGAACATTTCAATATTTTTATGCTTCCATGCTGGTGACAGCCGTGGCCGGAGCCATTATGTTTTCCGGGTTGTCCATCCATCCATCCGTCCATCCCATTCTCGTGAATGAATTTTCTCAAGAACGCCTTGAGGGAATGTCTTTAAATTTGGCACATAAGTCCACTTAGAGTCAACAATGAAATGTTTAGATTTTGGTGGTCAGAGGTCAAAGGTCACTGTGACCATGTCTGTCTCAATCTTGTGGGCATGATATCTCAAGAACATCTTGAGGGAAGGTTTTCAAATGTGGCACAAACATCCACTCAGACTCAAGAATGAACTGTTTAGAATTTGGTGGTTGCAGGTCAAAGGCAAAGGTCACTGTGAGCTTGCAAAACATATTTTTGGCTGTAACTTGAGAATTCATACACTAATTATGACAAAACATCACACAGATGTCTAATAGAATATAATCACAAAATGATGATATTTAAAATCTTAAAGGTCAAAGGTCAACTTCACTTTGACATCAGAATTTTATGGAAAAAAAACAAAAAACCCTTTCCTGGCCGTTACTAAATGTATTATCTCAGGAACAAAAGGGGAGACATTTAGTCAGATACTGAATTGGTGATGATTGTATAGATCTTGCCTGGTGTGCAGAGAGAACCGCAAGGCAATAATTCTAGTTTCGACCTGGATCTTATTTAGCTATTGCTCCCACTATCTCTGTTGTAGTTCTTTGGGAAAC
Source organism: Epinephelus moara (assembly GCF_006386435.1). Taxonomy (NCBI): domain Eukaryota; kingdom Metazoa; phylum Chordata; class Actinopteri; order Perciformes; family Serranidae; genus Epinephelus; species Epinephelus moara. Next base: position 28,765,253 of record NC_065518.1, on the reverse strand, counting down.
ACAGGCTTTGCACAACAATGAATAATGGAGCAAGCAGCAAAAGCATCCTAAAGCTTTCCAAATAAGCTATGGTTTCACATTAAGGAGTTGAATCAAATGGAAGAAATATTAATTTAGGCTGGGGTAAGTACAGCTATACTTTGTATCTGATGCTTATTAGGAAACACCAGCATTATACACTATAACATTATGCATTATAATTTAAAAATGTTAGCATGCTTATGTAAGCATTTAGGTCAAAAAACAGGCAGCCTTACAGAGATCAGAGATGCTAGCATGACTCTAGGCTCTTAGCCTTGTTGCAATACAGTATTTATGCGCTACTTCTGTTGTAATAGAATTGTGCAACATAAAACTGAAGGTAATTTATGTTATTTATACTGCAAATGGATAGACAGTTTTGTTTGGTTAGCCATCATAGAGTTCTCACTGGTTCCCCTCGTCAAAAAGACAATTGGATTTTTCCATTAGATTTTAGGTTACCGGAAATAAGCCAAGTGGCAAACAAATGTTTATGATACTTACACATTTGTTCAGCAAGATAATCTTCACAAATGAACACCATTTTCACAATTATGGAAGCCCAAACACCCCATGAGTAAAAAGCTAATGTAAGGCTATAAACAAACTCCACTGCGGTGGCAGGACATAACGACAATCACAATACTGTAAAGCTGCGTTTGGAGTGGCTCTGCCTAATGATGTTCTGCAGTGTCATTCAGCCACTTGTTAGCAACTGCCTTTTAAAAACACATACAAGCTTTAAAGTTCACAAGTGTGGTATTTATTGACAAATTTTATGACAAAATCTGAAAGTCTATTAAGACCGTATTTCAGGCATCTTACCAAAAACCCATTCAAAAAACCCACCAGAACCAGGAGTGGCAAAATGCTAACTCATTTCCAGGTGTTAGGACTCATTACTGGCAAACTCTTTTGCTCCATTAGATTACAATGCAGTATGCCAATGGCTATTTCAGGAGACTAATTTATTTTTTTTCTACCAGTTGGACTCAGAAAAATGTGTTTCAAATCATTTATGTGAAATTGAAGTTTATTTAAAGCTTAAAGAGGCTCATGCTGCTTGCTCTGTCAAAATTGCTTCTTCTGAATCTGTACAATGGGGACCAGTAGTCAGAATGGCTACCTGTAGAATAATGATTTAGAATAAGATCCAGATTGGAAATTAACAGAATTTCCCTTTAGGCTATAACTTTAGACTATATTTTAGTCTACATTATGCAGACATTGTGCATCTTCTGAATACACTGTGTTTCATTAGACTGAATAACATAAAAACCTGCAACCAAATAGTCTAGTAGGCCACTCCAGAATATACAAGCACTAATTGGTTCCTGGTTTGGGCAAGAAAACTCCCATGTACTATATACTGTGCACCGAAACATGATGGGAAACTTGGAGGTGCTTACACAATGCTCAGCGGGTGGAAGGTAGGGGATCAATGAAGCTCAACAACAAATCCTACCCCTGGCCCCCCTTAAAGTTTAATCTGGCCACGCAGCATACTCAAAGGTTACTGGGAAAACTAATTCTGGTCTACATTTTGCAATTGGAAACTGAATGTATATAATTCATCTCCTGCATGGGAAGGCCTGCACTGCACATGAGAGGTAATTGCTATCTTTAAAGTTCCATAACTCTGACATCATGCCTATCATTTAAATCTGAAAAGCACAGCTCTTTTCAACAAGCACTGAAATATTTGCAAGCTGCACTCAAAGCACAAAAAGCAAAGTGTGAAAATAAAAAGCCATCACTTGCTGTCACCCGCTGGAGTTTCTTATCAACACTTCCTGTCTGCTTATTCTGCTAAAGTCTGCACAAACTGTCACTCATTCCCAGATCCTATGAGCTGTCTGACTAGAATCTGGGGAAGAAGAAAAACATGAGGAATGAGCTCCTTGGAGTCAAATGCTGAAATTTATGTGCTCTAATCTAATGAGGATAAAGAAGTATAACCCAGGGAAGAAAGTGCACACACATTTGTGTGCATCAAATCATCAGAGAAGCCTGTGTTTCATCAGCTTAAGACTTTTCCAAATGAGGTGTGGAAGGATAACGTGAAACCTGCTAAGATAAGGGGGCACTTGATCAATCTCAGTGACTATATAATCTTGTAGAACATCAGTAGAGGGTGAGTCAAGGTGCTTATTGATCACGCTGGGGATTTTCCCAGACAATACAGCTTATAGTTACAGGCAAACCTTCCTATAGCCTATTATGAGAGGAGAACAGCCATTCCAGTTTCCAATTCCCAAAATGAGCCGAGTCAATGTAATCAGCTTTCAGATATATGGCTGGGAGATCAATAGTCTCTCACCGTCATGAGTGAGAGTGAATGAGTGTGTGTTTCTGGATGACCTTTAGAGATGCGACCTCTGCTCGATTCTGCCAAGAGGCCCTCACAAATGCTATTTCATTTGGCAGCTGAGATGGAAGCTCTATGGGTAAAAGGCTAAAAGATGATAACCAAGTTAATGAGTCCTCTATCCATGTTTCTATGACTTGCTCTGGCACAGTCTGTGATTGAAGAGGATGGCTTTAAAGTGTGCAGCTCTGGACACAGGATTAAATAAATTGTAATTAAACATGGAGCATGTCTGGTCTGTGAGGGAATGATTATTGCATAGCCAGCTCTAATAGCGGTCAAGGCTTCTTTCGTTTGATCTTTTTGGAGTTTATGGGCAAGATTGTGCACTGCTGTGTGTAGATGCAATGAAAATATACAAAGCTGTGTGATTTGATGGCCTTGATTTCATGCCAAGAGTTAGACATAAAATTTCATGGCAATCTATCTCATAGTTATTGGGATTTTTCAGTCCAAATAAAAGTGCCCATTGGCCACATTGCCATTCATAGCCATGCTGCAAGCACAACTTTAAACGCTTCAAAATACCAGTTAAAGGTCCAGTGTGTAGGATTTAGGGGGATATAATGGCAGAAATGGAATATAATGTTATAAGTATGTTTTCCTTAGTGTAATCACCTTATAATAAGAATCGTTGTGTTATCATTACCTTAGACTGATTAGTAATGGGAAACTGCTTTATTTAGGAGTTTTACTGCTTTAAATCTCTGGGTCCATTTGTTTTGGACAGGAGGACACCTCAAATAATTTGGCTCCCAGTAAAAACCTCCTGAATAATGAACACTAAAGGAATTCTAACCAGGAGAAGTGGCACTCATCTTTTTCTCTTTTTTAATGATCAAGTTTTTTTTTCTTCCTGGGAGCACAATACATATTTTATTGCCATAAAAACAGTGAAAGACAAAGCTTTAAAGTTACTGAATAATATGCACAGGTACATACAAGTGATTATAGTGTAGCAGTTTGTTTGGCTTCTTTTGGATTATTCACCTTTTCTATTCAGTCACAGCTGACAGAGAGAAATATTACTCAAAAATCTTTTATTAAAAGTCCCACTTCCTTTGCTGACTTATTTCCTCTCCTTGTCTGAGAGGAAACAGGCAGGCGTTTCGACATGTCACTACAACAATGAAAATGTGAGATAAATTACTGTGTTTTGTGAACATGCTACACATGGGGTGATTTATAGTCATATAGTTACAGATTATGTGAATGAAGATGTCTGTGTGTTACCATAAAGGGGAGGCTAAGGATGTTCTTAGAGCTCTTTTAAGCCAATGTGCTCAAAACGTGTGTGTCTGCTATTAAATGGTGTAGCTATTATCTCAGTAACACAAACAGAAAGTGCATGGTGTAGTCTCAGACACAAGGAGTGAAATGTTATAATGCACCCAGTAGTCTGGGTTAGTTGTAACACAACCTGAGGCAGATGTAATATCATGAAATAAGGATTATGACAAAAATTTAAGACATAAAAAGCTTTTTATTCAACAATTGATTTTTTTTTACCATAATCATTTTGTGTGTGTGTGTTATGTCTGTGTCCTTATTCATGTGTTTGCGCCCGTCTTGCACTCTTGTGTGTGTTTGCTTACACTTCTGTGTGCCTCTGCTTGTTTGTATACTACATGTACCTCAGAAATTGATTTTTCCTTTTAAACTTGGCTGTCTGCCACACGATGCTAATAACACAGTTGGCTCTGTGCAGAGTCTGTGCTGTAGCCTAAGCACGTGGCCTACGCCATTGTGAGCATTTATACTTGGGCAGTGGTGTGTCTGTGTCGATCTGCAGTCACACTTCTAAAACGCTAGTCGACAGCAAGGTTTCTGTGAGGGGCTGTAAAGTTTGATTGATTCAAAACACACATTAAACATGACTTGATAGCCACAGTTCTACAGACACGTACACGAATTTGCTTCACTATAACTTGCAAGATATACAGACACATTTTCCCAACAAATACAACATGCTAACGTTATTAGCACAAACCTATAGCATTTTACATTACATAAGTTAGCCTCTACTCACATAACAACATTTAACAAAGGTAACGTCACAAAATTCGTCTCCATCACAACTCACAAGGTTCACTGACAAAACAACTGTCTTATACTAGACACGTTTCCCCACATACACAACATGCTAATATTATTAGCATAAGCCTATGACATTTTACATTGCAAAGATTAGCTCAGCAGCTAGCTGACTTTCTTCTACTCATATGAAGCCAGTATAAAATCACACACAGGACTTGAAACACCATTGTGTGGGGGCTTCATTGTCTCCACAATTTATTGTTTCTTATCTCTAAATAAAAGTAAATACAACCATCCCCAGTCTCCCCTATACTAGCCCAGGTTATAGGGCTTTTATCCGGACACTGTTATGGGACTTTTGTAGATAGTTGATACCAGTGCACAAAGTTGCCATAGATTGGAACAGGCAATACAAAACCAACTGAACCAATGTCCTCATCCCCTCTCATCCCTGTTAATTTCCTGGGAACCTCTAACACCACATTTCAGGGCAATCTCAGACCTGTGTGTGTGGGGAATATTCATCTTTAAATGTATGGAATAATTAAGCTTGTTGGAGGGGAGATTATGTATGCCCTTGCTGATGCGGTGAATATTAAACCACAGTCCAATAACACCGAGCTATATAGTACGTGTTTTCCACAGTGACTGCAAAAAATGCCTGCTCCCTACCATTTCCTGTGTCCACTGGCTGCATCCTGGTGTGGCCTGCGTTGCAGTAAAAACTAGATGCTATCAGTGTACATTAGGAGTTAGCATACTTCCAGATAGCCTGCCAGGTAGCTGTCACCATGTGGACTCATGAGTTTAGCCTGCAACTTTTTATTGAGGAAACATTTATGGGGCAGAATTTAGCAGAGAGACGAATTAGCCAGCACTGATGTATTATCAAGGGGCTCTTTTACAAAAATCCACTAAGGGCAATGAAAGACGCAAGTGGAAGGTAATAAAAAGAAAGAAATGTGTAAGTTTTAAATAATTTTAAGACAGCAGACTGAAAGTAAAATATACGATTCCATTTTCATGACCCATTGCGTTTTCCAATAGCTCATTTATTCCAAAACTTCTTTTCCAAAGGTGCTGTGGTAAAAACTGAGCCAGCCTTTGTATGCACCATTTTCCAGTAGTCACCAAAAGTCAGCAGAGCCAAGTGCGAAGTAGCCTTTGAGGAAGGGAGGGGAAGCTGCTGCTGCTGCTATCCAATGATTAAGGAATGAATAATGAATGTCAGTGTGGAAAAAGATAAGATTTTGCCTGGTTTTATACATTTTTATTAGTCAGCTAAACATGTATCTTTCATACAGAGATAATACTTTTTTTTCCTCTTCAGAGAAAGAGCAAATTATATTATAGCTTCATGCTCGCAGAATCTTATCTGTGCTGCTGTCTTTTTGGGTCATTTAAGCGGGGTGGCTGTTATTGCACAGTAGGAAGACATAAAGTCAATCCACTCTCTGCAGTTTGATATTATGGCTTCATGTTTAGCCTCCCGTGTCCCTCACAATAAAAGCAAATGAGAGGATTTTCCAGCTGGTGGGTTATCAAGTTTGTGATACTTGTACAATTCTCTAGGCCAAATAAATGTTTTAAGTGTTTATGTCATTATAATTAAAACCTCATACTTTATATTGTTATTGGTAAATTAGAACAGCAATTTGATGTTTCACTGTTGTTGGTTTAAATCAAAGCATATTAGGCCAGACTGTGACTGAGCTGAGCAGTGACCTTCAGAGTGCTTTATGAGCTGTACATAACAGACTCTGTATGTGCCTCTGCACCTCTGCAGTCATGCTGCATCTTTAGTTTATACGTGACTAATGTCATTTTAGAAAACAGTGTTGGAGATGTTGACTAAAAATGTAATCAGTTATATATTACACATTACTGACTGAGAAACTTAACAGCAGAGGAAAGTCATTACGTTACTCTAATTCTGTTACACAGCACAGTATTGACGGTGCCTTGGAAAAACTCATAAGCCTCCATGTGCCTCCATGTCCACAAATCACATCTGCTGAATTTAACGGCGTAGAAAACAGAGTAGAAAGAGCAGCTAGCCCAACCCATGGATATAAAAAAGAAGTAGATACAACATTTGAGGCAGGAGCCTGTTCATTCCTATGAAAGTTGGCCGGTCATGCATGGTGCCAAAAAAATGTGACTTCCCAGCTATCCTGCATCATAGGGCCCATAAAGATGTTACACAGTTTGGCCAATATATCAAATTGGATTCAAAACGCATTATTGTTCTGATGCCCCCAGGAACAAAGCTGGGCTTTGAAGCTAATTTCACATAGTGGTCAAAAGTGGAATTACACCATCTGCGTTTCTCATGTGATGCCATGGGGCCTAAAAAATACTTTTCCCCATAGATTTACATTGTAATAGAAACATCTGTAAATCAGTGGATACGTTTTTGGGAATGTCACAGCCCAGTTAATGACTCATGTCAATATCAGAATTTGTATCCATTCCTTCCAATAACATTTTGCAAGTCTAATAGAGCTGCATGATTAAATAATTTTAGCCCAATTCAAGTTAGTGGAGGGCTAAATCATTAGTTAGCCATTCAACTGGTGGAAGTTAGGTGCTAAGCCACACTTGGCCTCTGGCTGAGCTTGCTCTTTAGGTCCAACAATGCAGAAGATCCGACTAATTTTATATGGTGGAAATTGCACTTTTTTTTTTGGCAAATGCACCACTGAACAGCTTTCACAGGAATGAACGGGGTCCTGCCTCCAACGCTATATCCAGTTTTCTTTATACATCCATGGCTGTTCCTGAGGGCTTGGCCTTATCATTGTTGGATAGCTTAATGCTCGCCAGTGACTTCACCCACCTCTCTATTAGTCCTGTCTTTAAAATGAATATGTGGGGTTCACCTTAAACTCAAAGCCTTGCTGATTCCTTAAAGCCGGCTAACCAGTGGCTAACATAAGCAAACCGGCTAAGAGGAGCCATTGGAGGCACTGGGGGGTGCATTCTTATTAGTGGGAGCCACTCTTTTGCTGGATGCTAGCAACCCCACCTCCACTCATGAACATTGTCGGTCTCTGAAGCCAGTTTGACATAGTGGCCAAACCCTGGAATTACGACTACCAGGTCAGTCAGGTGTTGCCATTGGGCCCAAAAACACTTCCTCTCATAGACTTACATTGCAAAATAGACATCTGTAAATCAGTGAATAAATTTTTTTAGCATCACAAGTCCTGCAAAATGACTCATTTCACTATCAGGATTTGATCAATTCAGTCAGAATACTTTGAAAGTCCAGAAGAGCCACATGATTTAATCATTTTATCCCAATTCAAGTTAGCATAGGGCTAAACCGTAAGTAAGCCAGTTCGGCTGGCAGAAGTCTCAAATGTGCTTGTACTATGGGCCTAAAAATGCAGAGGATCTGTCTAATTTAATATCTGGGACGTTTTTAAGCTTTATGTGACACTGAGCAATTTTCATGGTAATGAAAGGGGAATCCCTTAACACTGTATTCAGTTCTCCTCATATATCTCTCCACTAGCACTCACGCTAACAAGTCCAGTCTGTAAACTGAACACACAGGGACAAAAATTAACATCAGCCCTCATCTTCCCAGTAAAACCCCTTTTACACATGCACTGCATACCTAAAATTATCTAGACATTACCCGGAGGACATGTTTGTGAGAATGCATATGCCTGAATCAGTTAGAGGTCACATTAAATGGACTTTACCCTGCCAGCTCCCAAGTACAAAGTCTGTGTAATGTCCGATTCTGGCGCAGGGTGGCGAACCCCACACAGAGCTAGTTTCGAGCAGCGCAACCCGAGGCGCACTCAGTTTGGTAGTTTGGCAGACCAAGGTGCGCTGAGATGGGTGTGGTGGCGCAGCAGGGGGAGGTGTCGACAGATCCAGCTTGGCGCAGTGACAGTTTCGTTCCAAAAGGCTTCGCCGAAGGTGCGCTAAAAGCTTGCCAGCTGAAACCTGGTCTACTGTCAGCGCAGGCAGAGCGCAGCCGGTGTAGCGGAAGTTTGGCTGACCGGCAGACAGTGTGCACACGTCACCAAAACCTCACAGGCAGGTTTCCAGAATATCAGACACATTAACAATGCAATAAATACCCCAAAAAACCACTATTCAATGCAACTATCTGCAATCAGCACATAAATGTATCTCTATATCGACTGTCCCGTCACATCTGATGTCAGATCAAAGGGGATTGGCACCGTTTGGCACGTTTGGCACGCGTAATGGAAACCCAACCTGATTTGATTAACACAGCTGCAAACTAATGAGTTCACATCCCTCTCAGCCAACCACAAACAGCCACAGCATCAGATAGGGAGTATATATTCAGCATCTGTCATCTTAGAAAAGTCAAAAGAAAAGAAACAGAGTGAGACTGCGAGAGAGAAAGAGAGAGCGCGCGCGCACGAGAGAAACGCAACATTGATTTACAATTGTGGTGACCTCCTCCCAGGCTACCTTTGCATCATCAGCCCGTGGAGGTCTGCTCGCAGTTCCGTATATTCGGACACTGCGAGCTTGGACCTCCCGGACCAAAACATCAGTTTCCTCCTGGGAGAAGTTTGGCCGTCTGACGCTGCTGCTCTCTTCTGCCATGGCGAATTGAGTAAACTCTCATTACGCCTTCGCGCGGCGCATTTAAGGGCGAGGAGAGGGGCTCATTTGATTGGTGTGATGTGTGTAAAACCCACTCCACGCCTTCTCTCCTCCCTCTTTCCAACTTGCGAAGGTAGGAGGGACGGAGGTGGGAAAGAGGAGTAGCTGCGCCAGCGCACACAATGTGCCAAACTTGCAAAATCCGCCTGGCCACACCCAGTTGGCGAAGCGCAGGTGTGCTGCGCCTCCACCTCGCCCGGTCTGTGAAACTAGAGGCCTATGTGTGAATAGAGCAGGTAATTATCTGGAGAATTCACCACAAGCAAGTGGGCATGTTAACGTTTCAGTCATGCTGCTCACGTGAAACTAGAAGAAAATAAACATCCGGTTGTAACGAAGAAGGATCATTTACAAGAGATGGAGGTGAAAATGTCTTACTGGGGAGATGACGAGATTGGGAAATTTCTGTTGCTAAGGGCCGAAGCAGAATCATCCAACACATTCTCACGCCAGCCTCATCACATATTGACGTTTTGGTCATGGACTTTCCACATCCACATATGACGTGCAAGGTACCCTGAGCGCGTTGGTTGTTGATATTCTGGGTCACCATGTCAAGTTCTCTTCATTCAAAATACACTTCAGTTTTCACAGGAAATTAAACATTTACATACGGTCCCTTTTTGAAATTAACGCACTTCATTGTTACAACACTGCAAATTAACTTTTTTTTTTTCAACAACAAACACATGGTTAGGTTTAGGCAACAAAAACTAAGTTAGGTTAAGGCAACAAAAGGAAGTGGTTAGGTTTAGATAAAAAAAACAGGGTTTGGCTTTAGAATCTTACGGGACGTAAACACCGCTCTCTCAGGTAAAAGTTGGTGGTTATTGGACCCATTCGCCACCCCTCCCACCTGTGACACTCGAACATTCGCCGCCTTAACTTTCGTCCCTGTCCCCCCAGGTTTCCCCCTTATGTCGCCGGGCATCGTTAAACTATAACAACAACCGGCCGCATATCATGCCAACGTGTAAGGACGCCTTTTTGTGTTGGTTTGTGACGCCACAAGTCACTGCCAGAGCAAGATTTCGACGACTTCGGAGTGAGGCTCAGTCATCAGACGAATTTCAACGAAATCCCTGTCATGTCTTGTCCTGCACGCTCTACCCAGGCGTCACCCCTAACTGACACCAAACAGAGTATTCCAGTAGGTGAGGGCACTTCTGAAACCAAAAAATCTCCTGCTGTGTGCTGCATGTGTAAAAGGTAAACTCTGAATAAAGTCTGGACCTGATTCTCTTGACATTATTCAGAGATTTTATGAGAAAATGCCTTAAAGCAGCAAAAAAGCCTTGCTGTAATTGCGCAGTAATTGCTATTTAATTACAACATTTTTAATTATAATCCCTATGCTTCTTGTTGCTGGAAAATGTTCCAGTGGTGGTGAGCCTTTTGGAGAAATACTGTCCATGTGTATGCGTCTCCAAGCGCTCAGGCACAAATATGGAGCCATATTTTCTGCCCTTGTGAATTATGGTAGGTGTCACTCAGCACATTGTATTCCAAGGCAGAGTAGTAATATGACTCACACTGCTACTCTGTCTCTGCAGGCAGCCTGGACACACACCACACAGTAATCAGGGGTAAAGAACTATTAGCTGAGTGCAGAGTTATAAACCGGATTGTAAATATTGGATTTTTCCCTCTTTTTTCTCTCTTGTGGGATAAATTGGAATGAGAAGAAGATATTACTATAGAACATAAAGTCGTCTAGATCCATTTGAGAGGTTATGGGGGGGAAAGATAAACACTCAGCTATAATATCCTGCTGTGGCAATCTGGATTTAGTTATGAGCTACATTCATTTCAGTTATTTATTTAGCAGATGTCATCATCTGTAAAATAACAAAAAAAGTAGTGTTATGTGTGTCAGCTGGCTTTTCTTCTGCAGATATATGGCTGTGCAACCACACTTGCTAAGTCGCAAGTTAGTGGCAAGTGTGTGCCTGCGTGTGTGGGTGTATGAGCATGCATGCGTGTGTGTGCATGTGTGTGTGCGTGTGTGTGTGTGTGAGTGCATCCTGCCATCCCACCCCCTCCTCTCCACACCCTGCTCTTCACTCTCCGTTCCCCTCCGCTGCACTATGATTCAGTCCTCCAGCTTCCTCTGCACGGAACGTTTGCGGGCAGCATCTAAAACCCATTTAATGTATGTGACAGTCGTGCAGACTGGCCGACACATACATAAATACACACAAAATATTTTAGTATTGCAAGAATGTTGGCTTTTGGCGATAGTGCAAAGATATATAATCAAACTTGATACCGATTCCACACATGAGCCACCTTTCAGTCCTTGAACACAGTAACCCGATTGTTCAAAAAAAAAAAAAGAAAAAAAGAATAAGGCAGAATCTAAAAAAAAAAATCTAAAAAAATAATAGGAAAGTAAACCTTGAAAAAAAGGATCCTTGAGGCAATAAAAAATAACAACTACAAAGAATAATATTTCAGTCAAAGAGTTACTTTATAGCTTTCTTGAGGCAATAGAAATTCCATGGATAATACTCAACATAATTAAGAGGTAAAGCTGAGCTAGAAAATCTGCATTATTGTAAATCTTAACACTGTGCATGTGAAATGAAACGCTGCATGAATAATGTATTTCGTTCCTTTTAGAGATGAGAAAATATTCAGAAATGTATTCCAATGGTGTCACTGCAGAAAAGCATTCAACAAGGCGATAGATGTAGTTTAATATAGGCCAGGTGGGAGGGGTGGTGAGTGGGTCCAACAATCCCTGGACTTTCACCCAGAAGCCTGGTGATCACTTCCCAATTGCCAAACCAAGATTTTTTTTCCCCTAAACTAAACCACCTGCTTTTCTTGCCTAAACCCAACCATGTGCTTTTGGTGACATCCTAGTGTTGGACCAGGAATGTCAACAACTAGTTTGATAGTTTGACTGCAGTTTGTCATGATTGACAGCTGCAAAAGGCTCATCTTCTAAGGTCATCAGAAGCATTACAAGGAGGCAAAGGACTATTATTCTTTCTATGTCATCTATCTCATGTAATACTGTACAGAGTCAGTGGCCGTTTCAGCGAACATGACAGAAAGTTATTTTTATAAAAGTTAGCAACTAAAGTTTTAAGTCAAATTTGTGAATTGTGATATTGGGCTATGCAAATAAAACTGACTTGACATTTATAACATTTAAACTGCTAAGGTACGTCTGAAAATGTTCAGTACAGGACTAACGACATACCCTTTAGCTGTTTAAGCCCATGTTAACGTTAGCTTAGCAGATAGAGGAGAGACAGCTTCGCAACCATGATTCCCAGAAGTCCCACAGCCTTTCCCCTGACAAGCTTAAAATGATGCTGTGATGTGTTTAAATTTTAATTGCATGTTTCAACATTTCCTTTCAGTCATTTACACTACCAAGCTACCTGCTAGCTCAGTGTGCTCGGGTCCATGTCGTTGGTCCAACAGCCCATTGGTCTGACATCCCATTAGTCCGACTGTCCGTGGTGCTGAATGGCTTCCAGCGGGCATATTTCTGCCTTGATGGTGCGCCGCAACCGGCTCTGGGTCAGCTGGGAAAGGCTTGAGGCGAAGCAGGCTCACGGCTTATGTGTTTGTCACTTTCTTTTTCATTTTAACCCACACCATGATCTTTTCCTGACCCTAACCAAGTGGTTTTTGTGCCTAAACCTAACCAGACCTTAACCACAGGGCATCATGATGATTTCGGAACGGACTTCGGAACAATGGGTTTAATATGGTCGGAACAATGGGCTGTCGAACCAATGGGCAGTTCCCGTGTGCTCACGCAATGATTTGTTTGATATTCTACGAAAATGCATACATGATTCATATGATACTCATGATTCATATGAATTAGCTCCCCACAAATGCTGTTACGTATTCGTATGTAACGTCAAGTCACGTACTTCACGTAAGGTTACATATATTAAGTTTAGGCAAGTAAATTTACTGGTTTAGGAAAAGAAACATGGTGATGACGTACCTTAAAATGACTCAAAATTCACACAATTCAGAACACACTCCTGAGTAAATTCCTGGAGAAAAGTCCTGTGTTTTGTGACCCTTCCACCAACCTCATGACCAATGTTGGCATTGGTCATGAGGTTGCAGCCTTCCCAAATCAATCGTTATACTCGACTGGCTCATGATTACTTAGAACATGTATTTCAGTGCATTACTTTTCGTGGGAAAAATGCTGCATGAGAACAGCCTGAAGAATTTACATGAGTAAGTTGCCGATTCATTTAAGTAGAGAAAGACCTGTTTTTCTGTTGGTCTTTTATAAACAGAAAATGGACATAGAACATGTTTCAAACATAATATACACAGCACATATTGGTGGCACATATTGAAATCATCAGCACCCAAAAAGCATTACCAGACAGGAGTCAGGATCACGTTTTCAGCGTTTTACCGCTTGCAATTAATCCTGATTAGTTACAGCTGAATGCATGAAAATTGCAGTTGTGATATAAAAAGTTAAAGTTCCTTGTTCAGCTCTAAGTTCCACCTACTATTTCATATTCTTTAAAGAAACAACAAGATGCGGTTGGAAGCCCTATAAAGCAAGTAAGTGGACCTTTTAATATGGATTAAATTACAGTGATATATATGTTCAAATCACAGCAGTATGGTGCTGGCTGGCAAAATACTACCAATATGAAATCAGGAGTGACCAAGATAGGAGATCTTTTGATATGTTTGATTACAAGTACAGACTTGAAGTTAAAATGGTGAAAATTGAAATGGAAAGTGAAAATGGATTGTTTTTCCTCAGAGGAACTGCTTTTGTGTCCATACACATACCCCATTGGTGGAACTGTGTCATGACTCAAATGAAATATGACTTTTGATTGACTAATGTTTTGTACCCTTCGAAGAAAGAGACAACTCTCCGAAAACTGTTGGCAGAAAGTGTATTGACTGAACTGCATTGCTGTCCTGAAACTTCTGAATTTCCTATGCAATTGAATATTTATTGTTGCTGAACATGTTTCACCAGCTCCCCCAGTTCCATACATAAACATCAAGAGGCACCACTTGTCCAGAATCGACATGTTTACACTGCATACCAGGAAGTAGGAATCCTAAACAGACATGTTTTCAGAGGGCTAGAAAGCAATACAATCTGTAATCACATAAGCCATCAGCACCAGCCTTTCCTCTTATTAGAAACTCCAGCAAAGCTGCCAAGTCTATATCATCTGCTGGCTTCCAGGATATTGATGCAGAATTGTTAGTAGAAAGATGGAAAAGAAGCTGTAACTTACTGCAGTACTGAGCTGTGTTAAGAGAAGGATGTAGTTTAGGGAGAAAGCTTATCTGTGGTCCCAGGGTCCTTTGCTCCTCAGCTCAGTATTCTCTTAATGTGACAAACTAAGGAGACATGTGTAAGAGTTATGTGTTCTCAACTATTTCTTTTGCCCTAGGTCAAATGTTCAATGTATGTTTCTGGGTCAAGTTGAAATCACCCACCCACAGTGCATCATCCTACTGCAGTTATGCTCTTTGAAACCTCAGGGCAAGGCAATTCTCTTGACTTAAGATATTGATGTCTTCACAGTGGCTGAACAAAGACTAGGCCCTTGGGAACACTGGACCCTGAATACATTTGGATGACACCGTATAGGGATTGCCGTACTTATGGTCTTCTCATCAGCTAACAAAATCACAAGCGTCAGCAAGAAAAATCTGCCCCTACCTTACAAACTGCTGTTATGTGCTCGCAGAGAGGCTGTGTGTGTGAGCATAAAGCTCTCAGAACACTGCTGACTGCTGGAAGATGGCGACCTGCGTGGCGAACGCTGAAAGCGACGACTCCTGTTGAAGTAGCTGCCAGCACTCCAGGACCGCTTGTGCTTCCTCAGGTACTCCTTGTAGTTCTTGCTGAGCAGTGTGTACAGAAAAGGGTTGATGCAGCTGTTAGAATACGTCAGACACGTGGTCAGGTAGTTGATGTTGCGTTTGGCTTTGGTGGATAGGGGCAGTGAGGGGTGGAACTGACCCAGCAGCTGCCAGATCCAGAAGGGCAGGAAGCATGCCCAGAAGAGGAGCACGATGGTGAAGATCAGGTACAGCACCTTTGGGAACATAAGAGATAAATCATTAATGTGAATTATTAGGTGTTTTAGGACCAAATAGTTCTGGTGACTCCCTGAGAGCTGGGGAGCTCCCAGGAGGACTACATACCTTCAAGGGTTTATTTTTTCTGTTTGCATTCCCACCACCTGTGGCAATACTAAAGTGACATACTGTTAGCTGGTCAGCGGTTGGTATAGCAAAGTCACTTTTGCTTTGACGATTCAAAATTGGGTTGCATATATGCTCAGTAAAGCCTGGACTTCTCTATCAGTACAGTTGCCTGTGTGTTCTTTACATTTTTCTTGTAACAAGCTGTTGTTTGTGTTTTGTATTGTGTGTTGTTCACAGATGGCTAACCTGTTTTTTAAAACAGTGGTTGCCGGTGCTGCATCGACTGTGTTTGACCAATCAATGTACGCTTATGTCTGGATCAATCACCAGAGAATCCACTCTAAAATAGGAGCTGAAAAAGTCCCTCAAAATGGCTGTCTAAGAAATAAGATCGTTCGTAGTTGTGTGGACAAAACAAAAAGGGGTTCCTTGAACTGTGAAAGAGTTCCTCCAGTCCAAAGAAGGTTAATACTGCACAGGATAGTGGTGTATTAATCATGACATGCCAAACAAACTGTTATCATCTCAGATAAATTATCAGATTGACTGTATGACTGTACAACACATAGATACACAGAATAGAAAAACTTCTTTTTAATCTTTTTGATGTAGCTTTGCTGTATGTTAAAATGCCGAAATCACAAGGTAATGATGATAACTTAAAATCACTGCATTGTGACCATATATATGGAGCCTTCAAGTGGAGGTATTTTGGTTTTGATGACTCATCTTCCAAATCCATGCACTGTAAAATTTGCATGTACTTGTTCATCTATGATAGCTGCTTAGGAGTTGAGCAGTACTCATTTTTCTCCAGTGATTAGTATTACAAAAAGCCAAGGATGGCTTATAAAACCCTGCCTGTCGTTCCTCGTTGTGATCCTCGTTGAGAAAGAGACCCACAGTTACACACAGCACTGGCAGGGACGGAGAGTATTAATTATTCCTGTACCAAGCAGCGGCACTTTTAAAAGTTGAACAGTCTGCATTCTCTCTTGCTCCAAGGTACAAGTACATCCTATGAACAGCTTTTAGTGCAACTGAATGGCAGCACTGGCACATTGTTAATCACATTGATAAGACAAAATGAACCCATCTTAAGCCCTGCTATGAAGAAAATTGGAAGGGGTTTGGTCTCAGCGTGAGAAGAGAGCAAACGGGAATGGAAAGAAGAAAAGCTGCAGCCTCAGGGAGAGGATTGATAACAAAATGTTTTAAGCAGAGAGCCGAACTGATGATGCTCTATTTATACACTTTATATAAAATATTTATCTTTCATGACAACAATGCTGTTGGCAAACTGTTGCCACAAACAGAAGGTCAAACAATGGCTATGACAAAGAATGTCACCAGTGCATGAGCAACAGGATAGGGCTCCTCCCTTACGAGTTTGTACACTTTCCATATGGAGTATGACTGAATCAACAGCCCTGGTGAGTGGAATGTCTTTGGCGGTAGTTTAAACAGCGGCGTCTTGCCCAACTTCCTGTCTGCTCATGAGGCTCTACCTGATGGATGTGTCTGGATCCCTCTCCAGCCGAGCTGCAGAGTGGTTAAGACATGAGGGACAGGGACTAGATTGATGCTGCACACCAAAACAAGGAGAAATAAAAATGGGGCTTTAAATTGGATTAGAGGGGCTGTTCTGTCTCCACGAAGTCCACAAAGGGAGGATGTTAGGGCAGTGAGTAGTTGGATGGTCAACAAAAGGTCAAACTTTTATATGGAAGGCCAATATTTGTTTCCAGCCTCATGCAGACATTTAACTTTTCTTTTTCTTTTAACCATGATCATCAGTCGTAGTGATTTTTCCCCTAGCCTAATCAATACGTTTCATTACCTGAACCTAAACAACTCGTAGAAGTGCCAGATGACAAAACACTTGTTTTTGCAACAGTGATTTGTAACACTTTCAGGATGAAGAACGTAGTTTGTTGTTTAAGTTGAGCTACATCCACACTAATATGTTTTCTTTTTAAAATGCACAACTATTTATACCTTGCATCCATACTGCTCAGGTGTTTTTGAACCCCACCGAACAGAGATTTTTGAAACACTGCTTAGTTTAAAAAATCACGGGCTGTGTTTTAGCCTGGACGGGCGGAAACGGAGATGTTTGATGAAGCAGACAACCATGTTTGCTTCCTAATTGAGTCTTGTCAGTCATGGCATATCAAGCAAAAACATTAACATAAGTTTTGTGATTTTCTTGTCTGAGTATTCCTTTCCCATTGCTATGGCTCCAGCAATAGATATTGCTTCTTGAACTACTTAAAGTTGCAGTATTTGCTTTGCAACAACTCCCAATCAGTTTTTCGCCACCTTGACCACTTTACACTCATGTATTACTTTCAGTAAAAGTTCCATCCTACTTTTGCCATCTCTGTATTTCAAGCTATTCTCGACAACCAAACATTATTCGACCAGAAAGGTCATTAGTCAACAAGATTTAATTGGTCGCTTAGTTGCAGAGAGAAAAGAAAACCCCGCTGTGCCTTGTTAAAATAAATCAAATCCTATATGACTGGACCATGTGGGAATTTAATTTGAAAGGACAGACAAAGGAAGTGGCCACGCTCAGCAGGTGGACAGGAATCACATTACAAACCAATCACAGCCGTCAGATATCTTTCCCTTCTTCTATAAATATTCAGTCTGAGGATGGAAAAGTTGATCATTTTAGTGCAAGGTTACTCGGAGCTTTACATCTGTCCCACAGACAATAGGCCTACACACTTATAAACAGCACCTGGAAGAAAATCATCTCTGCACTCAGAATTTCTGGTAAATAAGCTATACAGTGCTTGTTAAGGTTGCTTAGCAACCTCAGACGCAACCTGCAAAAAAAGCACAAGAGTAGGACCCAGCATCCAACCTCATGTTTCCAGGCGGTTAAAGGGCTGGCACCTGTGGTTATTACACAGGCTAGTCAATAACATGTCAGGCAGGAATCATTTTGAGAAGGTGAAAGACAAGACCAAGGTGATACATAAACTCTGCAGGCAAACATTTGCCTATCATTTGTCGACTACAAACATGACGTATCATCTGAAACATGTAAGTAGCTACGTACATGTCCATTAGCCACTTAGCACAATCATTACTGCTTTTGCTGTGGCGAAAAAGGCCCAGTTAAGGTCAGATTGGAAGCAGAATATGTACTTAGATGAAACAACCTTCAATGGGGCAAGATAATAAGAGCAGAATTTTCCAAAACAATTTTTTCTCTCCACGCCGGTCGACAAGCGCTTCTGCTCCCAGCTGTTGTCTCCGTCACATTTGGGGCTGTTTTTCCATCATGGGTAAGTAAATAACCTCATAAAATTATACGCCATGTTTTCCTAACAACTGTACATGTGTGTCCACTTCTTAGTAATGAGTATATGTATATAAACACACACACATGTATATCACATTTGTCAAACGGGGTGTTTTATTTTGAAATTTGTTTTATTCTGAAAATTGACCGGATGCTGTTGTTGTTCCTTTGTTTGACTTCCTGCCCGGCTTGACACATTTGCTCGCGACTTGCGCAGAAAATAGACCAGATGCTGAAACGATCGCTGCAGGGTGGTGTCATCCACACCGGCTGCGCCGCGCAGCTCTGTGGCCGGTGTGGATAACACAACTGGTTAACATGGGCGCCGAAAGGAAACTGGCTTCGCTTCGAGGCTATTCGCAGCGCTTCCGCGGGCGATGTGGCCCTGGCGTAAGGAGGAGTATAAGAATATTTGGTGAACAGTTCTGGGGTGCTGTCTTATTGTTGCCTGAAGTTGTAAGTTGGTTTACAATAAACTACCTACTAATGGCTGTGAACTCACCTCATGTCACTGAGTCGTTTTTTCAGCACTTTGCAAATAGTGTAATTAACAGGTGGCTTGCTCAGTGTGTGACGTGCGCTTGTAGATAATTATAGGTCTATATTAATTAAGGTTCATTATTACAGTTTTGTATTTCTCTGTAATGTAGCACAGTGTTAACAATGTTAGTTACACTATTCTTTCTCAGACCTTGAACTCAAACCATTGTGTTGCCTCGCCCAAAATGTATAATTCAATAAGTAAATTAACAACATGTGGGTGACTAGTTGACTAATGGCCTTAAATGATGACTGTTGGTCGATTAGGAAAATTCTTGGTCGGGGGAAGCCCTAATTCTCATATGCTGTTCATTCGCTCTAAAAGAAAGTAATGCATCAAAATGCGTACATATCCCACGTAATATTACAGTAACATATTTTGGAAAGCTGCAATTATGTGACCAGTGTGCTGAAAAGTAAAGAAGGAAGTGGTCCGGAGCTATCCAGTAAGAATGCAGGTTGGGTGGAGAATGGGTCACAAAACAAGATTTTTCCTAAGCATTTTCCCAAGGCCGGTCATAGGAACAGTGTAAACGTCGAGAGAAGTTTGAATCATTTTAAAGAACGACGTCACCACGTTTCTTTTCCTAAACCTAACCACAGTATCTTTACTTGCTTAAACGTAACCTACATAACTTTATATTAATTATGTAACTTTAACGTTGAGGACATAACGTCATTTACGGGGCACAAATTCGTAGGGTATCACACGAACCATTGCATGAGGATATGCTGAGTGCCTCTAATAACTGAGCAACTAACCACAGAGTAGAGCATGCACAGTGTACCTGAATGGTCATGTGATATTCGTTTTCAGGTGCGTTAGTATATTATTTCTGAAACGCTGTTAAAACACTCGTGTAGGGAGATAACATTTTAAAATTAAAATGTCTAAGTTTGGATGTGGCCTTTGAGGAATTGCAGGGTTTGGAGTACTGTTGTCATATATGGCTGAGCACATACATGCAAATATTCACAGCATACATCTTTGAAGATTAGCAGTAAAGCCCAAAAAGCACTAGCTTGTGTAAAATAAAACTACTTGTAACCCCTAAATTACACTCTCAAATATTCAGATATCAATATTCTCAATCTTGTGATTTACTGACCTTTTGATTGGGAAGTTTCTTGGTCTGTTTGAAGGTCTCCGTCTGCGAAACCCAATAAGTGCGTGCAAGCTGGATATAGAGATAGCCAATGATCAGTCCAGGAGCAACAATGCTAGTGCAAAACAGGAAGGAGATGTAAATCTTGTAGGACAGTGGTGACAGTGTGGGCTGACACATGGCCTTCTTGCCCACTGTCATTAGCTGAATGCTCACGATCATTGGTAGGGTGAGTATGAGAGATGCGGCCCAGACCAGCAGTGCAATGGCCTTCCGGTAACTTTTAGACCGTTTGACTGTGTCGAGTGGCTTGAGCACAGCAAAATAACGCTCCGTGCTCATGATTGTCAGCGTGAAGATACTGGCATGCATGGTCAGGAAGTCCATGCTGATCAGAATCCGACACCCTGCGTCCCCAAAGTACCACCCCTTTAGGAAGTGCGTGCAGACTACAAAGGGTATGGTGAGAAGATACAGCAGATCTGCCAAAGCTAAGTTTATGATGTAGATGTACATAGAAGCTGCAGTCCTCATGGAGTGGCACATGACCACCAGGGTGTAGATGTTCCCTGAGACTCCGACGAGGCACATGATGGAAAGGATGGTGCCGATCGTAAAAGTGGCGGCTGTGTCCTCATGTGAGCTTAGAGGGGGGTCGGTGGCATTGGCGCCCCTCTCCACGAGGACTCCCACAGGCTCCATGGACACTGTGGTCATATCTGGATGTGTGGGAACAGAAATTTAAGGGTTGAGGTTAGCAATTTGAGGTTAGAGGTTAGCAACAGACAAATTACATTTGCTAATCATCCTTGCCTCCTAACTTGGATTCATCTTTGAACATTTAATTCATTCAACTGGACCTTACATAAATGGGGGCTTTTATAGTCAGAGAAACTATACTGGCCTCTTTTAATTCATTCATAATCTCCTTTTGTGACAAAAGAAGTCATTAGGGAAGGATTTAATGAGCTTTAGTTCAATGCAAAGCTTCTTTTTCAGGCTCCATCTCTACTAGTCATTTGTAAAATCTGTATCTCTCAGTTGACTGCTTGCATGTCTGCAGAGGTAAAAACCTTCCGTGACTAACTCACTCATACTGAGGAAAGTGAAATCCCTCGTTTTACTCGTGGCATGGAAGGCAGCTCTGAAAATAGCTTTTGGCGCATTCAATTTTTTATTTACATTAATATAAAACACCATGAGGTATGTCCCTTTGAGGTTACACAACTTTTCAGATGGCCACTGTCTGGAGTGGATGTGAAGAGGATTGCCACAGTCTGATTCAAAAATATGTTTGAAAAGCATTTGAGAAACAAAATTACAGAAACATACTACTGTAAAAGTTGCACTTTGATCACTTAACACTGATACAATTGTTAATCTAATGGGGAAAGAATTTCCAATGGAAATTAGAACTTTACTTATATAGTGATATTCTATCTAAGTGAGGCAAATTTACCCAAAATTACAGTTTAATCATTCCACAGCCAGACAGCAGAACCACCCGGGAAGCCATAAACACACACACAGCAGGACACAACTTAGGGCTGCAGTGTGGAAACACTGACAGTTATAAAGCAGCAGCCTACAATGTAAGAAGAGGCAAGAAGGACTAAACGTCAGTGCACAAGTTGAAGGAGCTGGAGGTGAAGGAGTTTTACCTTGTTTAATTTAATGTGACAAATAAATGATTGATCAATTGATTTACGCCACCAGAATTTCAGGGGGGTGATGACAAAATACATCTTCACTCTCTGAGGGTAAACCAGCAAAATGATCAAGCTTTTGTAGCACACTCACTAGAGCTTATGTTTACAGAAAGAGCCAAATGTATCAGAGTTGATGCAACTGTTGAAGGAACACAGAGAACTTTTTACTCAGTCACAGAGGTCTCCTTTCGCCTAGTCTAATTCCAAGATGTCAAGACTCAGACAGAGATGAATAAGGAAGTGTTCTTCCTTTACGACATATGCTGTTCCAAAGCACCAGGGACAGAGATAAAGTCAGACAGGGTTAATATTAAATTTCAGTCCCTGCTAATGGACCTGTCTGCTCCGACAAGCACAACAGCCCAGTAACGCATGCATGTAAATGCATCTTTAAGGACAATTACAAGTCTACCTGGGCATGCAAGTGAATTAAAATACGCACAGCCTTACCTGGACTGCCTCCTAGGACAGAAGGGTTCAACACTTAGCCATGCTTTGTCTCACTTGGCTCCTCCAAACTTCACACTTACTGCAAAAATTTCACACGCCATAAAAGTCCAAAGAGATTCTACAGCATATTTGATAGGTGAAACACGCAGGTGGAAGAAAAGGAAAGAAAAATCTACATCCAGTACTCTCGAGGGGGGAAAATAAACTAAATGAGTCATCCACTACAAGAAAGATTCCTCCAGTGTTCACTAATCTCTCAACAGCAAATAAACCAATCCAAAGTGTCTGGATTCCAGAGAGGTGCACTGACAGCTTAAAAGTTCTTTTCTGTTCCCTCTACCCTTTGTGCACCTTGGTAGCATCCAAACACTGGATGTGTGCTGTGACATCGACAGAAGAGTAATTTAATTTAGCAGAGAAAAACAAGAGAACATCAATGAAATGATGATGAGAAGAGAGGATCACGTTAAGCTACAGCTGGTTACGGAGAATCCCCCCCTTTGACTGAGAGAGAGTAAGAGAGAGAGAGAGAGAGCAGAGGTAGAGAGGGAGCAAGAGAGGGAGAGACAGGAGCGCACTGCGAGTGAGGCACTCTCGCTCAGAAGCCCAAAGTGGGAGGGTGAAGACGGAGAGAACGGGTGAGAGAGAGAGGTATGCAGGAAATGTGTTCTACCCTCTCTCTCTCTCTCTCTCTCTCTCTCTCTGTCTCTCTCTCTCTCTCTCTAACCCCTGTGCCATCTATTTCCATGCGACAGGGGCGTGCGCCACAAACTGATATGCAACACTGGGACTTGAGACACATTACACACTGACAGAACAACCCCTGCTGACACACACACACACACACACACACACACACACACACACACACGTGCAGTATAAATCACTAGCTAAAAAGACAGCCAACACTACCCATTTGTTCCAGCTTGGTGTATCCAGTGTCCATTATTTTAAATGGATAGTGCCAGGGTCAATGTCACCTACCACTGCAGCAATTCACCTAAGCACAGTCATCAAACATCATCTGCCGTGGGGAGGTGGGGGGCACAAGCCAAGCTAAACAATGTATTTGGCCTTCTGTTGCTGCTCATACTGGCTACAGAGGGACAGTGCATTTATAATGGTGAATAGGAGCCTTTGTTACTTGTGCTCTTCCTCATTAACTCTGGCATTTCAACTAAAAACAGTCAATTTGAAAAAAACATCTCTGGTTTTCAAGGTGAGCTCAGACTGAAGTACATTTTAAAGGGAGAATTATTGCGATGTTGCAATGTTGAGACATGAGTGGATGTGAATAGATGCAAATTCTCGCAGGGAGGTGCAATCTGAGGTGAAGATGTGTCCATGTGAGTTGAAAATGTTTTCACTTCAGGTTAGAATCCCTTGGACTGTCACCATAACTAACCCAGTTTGTCCTTACTATTTATAGCTGACATTTATTTTGCTCAGTGTTGCCAACTTGGTGACGTTCTCGCTAGATTTAGTGACTTTTCCGACCCTCTTAGCAACTGTTTTTGAATAAAGGGACCGGCAACGAATTAAGTAACTTTCTCACACCATCAGGGAAAGCCGAGAAATATATTCAAAAATATTGTAATTCATTCCCCTGCATGCTTCTCAGAGTAATCGCAGTCCATTTCTCTTTTGGCAACAACACAGTGTCTCTTCTTCTCCTCTTGTGCCGTGCACGGTGCACAGGCCGTCAGTAAGTGTGGGGCAGGCGGGAAGACGCCGCAGGAGTGGGAGTTAAGTTGAAGCGAGTTTTTATGGTTATGTTGATGCTCTTGTTTTGAATTTTTCTCCAGATTGGAAGTCTTTCTTTGACATCTGTGACTGTATCGTTATCATGTCAAAACAACAAAAACCCTCTGGTGTCCACTCAACTGCCTCTACACTACTGAGAGGAGTGTATGTGGAGAGAAAGAACATGAAATAAACAACAGCTCTGTGATGAAATAGGCAGGAGGAGAGCTTGTTAAGTTAGCTGTTGGCTGTTAGCAGTTAGCAGCTAGCAGCTAGTTTCATTACCTCTAAGCAGCCGGTGGCCTCAATGAACAGCTCACGGAGGTTGCATTGATTTACATTGTGAGGCATTCAAACTGTATTCAGTAAAAATTAGTATTGGTCGAAGGTTAATTACAACATTCTTATGATGTGTTCAATGTAATCTTGTAAAATGTAGCTTTTCGTGAGAAACTTGATTAGGAGGAGAGATTTGTGGATGTTTCATGGCAATATAAAATAGATATTAGAGAGGGCATTATGATGTATCATATATCGTACAAATGCATTTGCTTTTTTTTTTTTTAAAGATGGTTTTTTTTCATGTGAAAGAAGGTTATGTTAAAGGTTGTTTCATACATGTGCCTGCCACTGGCTTTGGGTGATCTCTACCAGCCCTGTCTCTTAAAAATTACATTTGTATACAGCTAGCTTGAAACAGCAAACACATTTTGAGGGAAATGCAATGCTGAATGAAATACGTGTTCTATTGATATAATGAGGAAATGTTTATTAACATACCTGGCAAATCGACTGTTTTTATTGTTTTAAATTGTGTCTTGTTGCTTTTAATGTCTCTGTAAAGCACTTTGAATTACCTTGTGTTGAATTGTGCTATACAAATAAACTTGCCTTGCCTTGCCTTTCCTAAAAATGTTGAAACTGAACATATTGGCAAAATTTTCATGCATTTTTTCAGCTAATATTTTAGTTGTTTTCCACCAAAATGGGCAGTCATGCATGACAGTATCCACTCATAGTGACTAAAGCATTACTTTTTGTTACCTTTTTATCCACATTTAACCTGAATTAAACCCAGGGTTCTGGCGTCAAGGTTCTGTTCTTTGTACGCCTGCCACCTCAACCCAACCACCACCTTGCGAAGCCTATACAGTGCACATGCAGTGCTTCATTACCTTAAAGTAACATTGTCACTAAAATCCAGGCAGTGATTACGTTGCCACACTGTAATTAGGAAAGCAGTTTAGTAACATACAAACATATTTTCTTGGAGACAGGTACCTCACTGTAACTGACATAACCTCTATGCTTTATGCAAATGAATGACTGCTGACATTACCAATATTCAAATTAGTGTTTGATGTCATCCAGCAACTTTTAGCAACTTATACCCCTTTCCAACAGTCATGGGCTAGCTTGACTTGGCTGTCAGCCCAGCACAGCAGAGATCTGCATTTCCATTACAACAGGGCTACCTTCTTGAAGGTGTGTCTTCAACTGATGGTGGCTTGTCTTAAGTGATGACGTTTAAAAGCAGTGGGCAGTGATCCACGGATCCGCGAAACTGCTAACAAAGTTCCAATTCAATAACAACACATTTCATTTCCAATAGATTCTTCACAAAAGCCTCCCATTATATTGTTATGTATGAACTTTTATTGTGAAGCAACAAAATAAGAAAATGTTGAGTTTCTGAACAGCAACTTCACGCAACTTCTAATATGGCTGATAGGGAACAAGAAACAGTAAAATAAATGCAATGGTAAGGCAACAGCAAGACATCCCCCAAAAAGGGAATGGTTTTACATGTGGTGGCCACAGACAGTTGGTCCCCCCTTCCTTCCATTCTTCTCTAGTTTTGTGTTCTGCTAGTGTCCTTGTCACTACTGGTAGCATGAGGTGGTACCTGCAGCCCAATCAGGTTGCATGGGTAGTCCAGCTCCTCCTGGATGGCACATCCATACACGCGGTCAAAAGAAGCTTTGTTGTGTCTCTGAACGTCTTAAGAGCATGGAGGAGATACCAGGAGACTGGTCATTACACAAGGAGAGCTGGACAGGGCCGTAGAAGGGCATCAACTCAGCAGCAGGACCGGTATCTGCTCCTGTGTGTGAGGAGGAACAGTAGGGAGCATTGCCAGAGCCCTACAAACTTCCAGAAGGCTACTGGGGTGCATGTTTCTGACCAAACTGTCAGAGACAGACTCCATGAGGGCCCAACGTCCTCTAGTGGGACCTGTGCTCACAGCCCAGCACCGTACAGCTCAATCAGCATTTGCCAGAGAACACAAGAATTGGCAGGTTCACCATTGGCGCCCTGTTCTCTTCACGGATGAGAGCAGGTTCACACTGAGCACATGCGACAGGCGTTAAAGAGTCTGGAGATGCCGTGGTGAACGTTCTGCTGCCTGTAACATCATCCAGCATGACTGGTTTGGTGGTGAGTCAGTGATGGTCTCGGGAGGCATATCCTTGGAGGGTCACACAGATGGGGGCCATACAAACTACTGAGTAACATTATTAGTTGCTGTGATAAAACTCACACAAGTTAGATCAGCCTGTGATTTTAATTTTATACTTTAATTTTCAGTGTGATTTTGAATCCAGCCCTCAGTGGGTTGATGATTTTGGTTTCCATTGATCATTGTTATGTCATTTTGTTCTCCACAAATTATATATTGTACATCAATGAAGATTTTCAACTTGAATAATTGGTTCATCAAGATCTGATATGTGATCAAAGTGTTCCCTATATTTTTTGAGAAGTGTATACTTAGATTATAATTTACACTAATTACTTACCTTTCTATATGGTGGCGGAGTCCGCCATCACTGCTCTGGATTCAAATGCCATGCATATCAATCTCCCAGGCAAATACCTGTACTGTGAAGCCATTTGGGCATAGCGGGCACTCAGGGTATTGAACCTCTGCCATCATCACATCTTTATGACAGTGTCTGTTTATTAGCCATGACCAGTAGCTCTAAAGTTTGCTCTGTAGGTTGGTTGGTCAATCATTAAGTCCATCAAAAGTGTTTGGCATGCAGTGGTTTGACATAACCACTGGATGCCAAAGTTAGGAATGTTCAAATCATCAATGTGAGAGTATTCAAGCAGGGCTCTCTTTGTTACATGGGTTAATTTCAATGATAGCCTCTTGATTGTTGTTTTTCTGTATTCTGGTGTGAACAGAACAAATAGTTTGAGTTATACTTCTTGAACTGTTTGCAAGTTCTGTTTGTTTTAAAGAAAACAGCAGGAAATCAGACACAGAGCGGGAGAAAAATAGGTGACAAATAAACAACAGTCAATCTTATAGGCCAAATTGTTGTTAGTCTAAAGTCAATGCTGAGGAAACTGCAGCAGATAATTCTTAGTATTGTATGTATTAGTATGTATGCACTGACTTCTTTGGTGTGAAAATATATATTTTTGGTTTTTGTCACCACTTAAAATGCGGATAGATCAATTAGGTGCTTAATTTGACTGATATATAACAACCAAACATAAGGCAAATGGGAAATAAATCCAACCCACACATCCTAATGTTTTATTACCAGTAGGATGGTAACTTGACCAGTCTTTCCCAGTGGGCAGTTTGCAATTACAGTCAATTCAGCCTAATGCAGCTGCAGTCTTATCCCCCGCATTCTGTCCTTTGCTACTTATCTAATCAGCGCTGGCCTCCAGGCAGACTGATTTTATGCAGAAACAGCCACTCAGACAGGCCTTTTATGCTCCTGTATTTACAGCTGTAACCTTTTAACCTCTCAGGTCACAATGTCATTTCTAACAATAGAGACGCTCTTTGCTGCAAATCAATACGTTTATCCACTCAACGAGGTGGACCATGGGCCGACCATGTGGTGAGCAGCCGCCATGTAGTATTCATGAAACTACAGCATATTTGTAGCAGCACTGAAATGATAAATAGCTGCTGGAAAAGACACTTGGCATTCTCAAGAGATACACAAATCTCTCTGACAACATGCATTTGCTTTTACGGCCAAATTAAATGTCAAAGAATTCCTATCAGAGTCAAGCAGGTGTAACGATGTAAACATGTCGGTTGAAAAGCAAGCAGGTCTCTTTATGCTTTCTTGACTATCAATTGCAAATGAATTATCGGTTGTTATGTAATACTGTTCCGCGGGAATGTGTGTGTGAGCGTTTACGTGGAATGTAGCTGGGAGTTTATAAGGGGTGTCTGTGGGATCTTATCACAGCAGGGGTCACAATGCTTCTTCATGTTGTGTATGTGTGTGTGGGTGTGTTTAAGGTCACCCTCATAAAATTACAGACTATCTGTAAAGGGATTAAGGGAGCGCTGATGAGCAGCTATTAGAGCCAGATCAGGACTGGATATCTGCTGCTTACACAGTAAATGATGCAGTGCAACCGCCTGTCACAGATTTCTGCAATCATTAAGGAGTTTACGGGATGACACCCACTTCCACCTCATTAGCCATCACACACACACACACACACACACACACAGGGGAATGCAGAAAAGAAAGAGGAAAAGCAGAAAGGGTAAAAATAACACACAAATGAAGATTATCCATGCCAAACTGACAGCTCTGTTGCGCTTGTGTGTATGGCTGCATGTGTTAGCGTGTTTATCCTCTTTAAGCATACTAAATGCCAGGCCAGTTGCTAAGGGGCAGCTGCATCTATCAGCTGCTCAGAAAATCACATGCTTTATCATATTAGTCTTAAGCGTGCGGTAAATAGCAATTTGACTGAATGGATAAATGCACCTTCAATGTGCACTCACTAACATTCACGATGGAGTGTGACTCAATGTGTGTGTGTTCGGTGTTGATAGTGACAGGTGTGCGTGGCTTCGTATGCCATTTGATGTTGTACGAGCACACAACATGCATAATGCAACCTCATTCTCAAGCAGTGAGCAGCGGTGACTGCTGTCTGCTCTTCATTTGTTCTGTGGATGAAAGGATGAAGTTTGCCAGTGTAGCAGACTGAGAGGAGAAGAAATGATGGAATGACGGAGGAATACAAATAAGACCGAATTCAAAATGAATGCACGTTTAAAAAACTTTGAAACACAGCCAAGGTACAACAAAATCTTCAAATAATAGGGGCAAGGACAGCAAGAACATAGAGAGCACTAATAAAGTTGGAAAGCTCCATTGTTCCCTTCCTTGGGGTGGGTCCTGCATTCAAAATTATGCTTTAGTAAACGTTTTCAATTTTTTCAATTGAAAACTTTTCAATCAGCAAAATGTACTCACATTTATGATTCTTAAAGGCAGAGTGAAAGTCCTAAAACCTGCAAGTTAGTAAGCATTTTAGCATGCCAGGTTTCCTCATCACATAGTCAGTGGGTTTTTTGAATGTGTAGGAGCCAAATATGTTTGTTAAAAAATCCAAGATTTAATTGGTAGTTCACTGTTTTGAACACAAGGTGTCACTGTGATGTTCTCATGTGCAAGGGTAAAGGTAGGAGTGTCACTGTTGTCGTCAGGTGTTCAACCCGGAAGGGCAAAGGGTTTTTGACCGCTTTGGCGCCAAATGTTTGACACGCCGTATGCCGAGTGTTTTGGTCTTTTTTGGAACTAAATGGACATTGTTCACACTTGCATGGAGGAAATAAATTGTTTTTGCTGCAACCGAGAACAAGCTGTGGATTCAATATGGACACAATACGGCGTACAGTAAATCAAACTCAAGTCAGGTGTGTCAACCAGGTCACACAACATCTCAGTGGCTAAGTAATAGACTAGCTTCTACAGAATGTTTTTTAGGTTAGATGCCTGACATAAGGTCTGTGATTAACACAAGCTTAAGAGACTTTAATGTTTTGGTTATGACATAAACTACACCAGTAACTACCCCACTCATGAATTTTGAAGCTTTTCAAGCTCTAAAAAAACACAGCTGCTACCAGGTGGTTAAATGAGACTACAAACCATTATCATGCTTTACAGCCTCGCTGCGGTGGCGACCTTAGTCATGCAATCACAGTATATTTTGTTTACAGCCTAATGTTAGCTTTTTACTTCTGGTGATTGCATTAAAAAATCATAAAAGTGGTGTTCATTTGTGAAGAATATCTCGCTGAACAAAATGTGTAAGTATCATAAAGTTAAATTTGCCACAGAGCTTATTTGCTGCGATAATTAAAAAAAATCCCACTGGCTTTTTGACAGGGAACCAGGGTGATGCTAATTTCCATGTCGGACTACAAAAACACGACATCCCTGCAGCATTCTATGAGCTGTGTGTGCTCAGCCATGCCCACTTTTGAGCAATCTAACCAAATCTGTCAGATTTGATTTATATCCACCACATATTCTGTGGGAAATTACTGACACCAAATCATCTGTTTTACTGTGATTAAAATATGTTTGCCTTGTTTTATTTGGTGACACCTGTGGTTAGTGGTTGTACTTACTCACAGTTTATAGATACCAAAAATTACAGTTATGTGACTTTACACCTGTCAAAAATGACACAGAATGATAATGGTAACAAAGTGTCTCAAATCTCAATTTGCTGAAATAAGTTGAAATTCTCCTGACATCACCAAGTGTCAGAAATGGAGGACAATCTTATTGTCGCTGTCTGTGGGCACCCAGCGCTCTACCACTCGTTAGTACTTTACAGAAACATGAAGGAGAGGGTTTGGATTAAAGTCAGCAAAGCCATAGGACTACATGGTTAGTTCTAGCCTAGTTGTTGACCTGCTTCTTAGCAAAATGCTCTGTGTGATTTAAACTGGGCTTTTATTGTGAAAGGTAAAAAAACTAAAAGAGCCACAATGTGAAAAATGATAATGAGTGTTCCCAGTTTGGTTCACACTGGTTCAAAGCATAGAGCCTTCATGTTCATCGTGTTTACAGTTTTTAATTCCAGCTTTCGGCTGTGCTTTATTACAAACCAAGTTAGTGCTAATCTTAGCATTAGCTGCCTTCCCCAGTTAGTTAGCAAAACTCTTAGCTCAGCTGGTAGCACAGCTGTAAAGTGGCTGTATTATCGTGAGTAACAAGGCAAAATTAGCTGTGAACACATCTTAAAGGGAAATTTCGGTTTATTTCAACCTGTCTCCTATCGTCCTAAATTTGTTTCAAGTGACTAGTGACATAAAAATAATAGTTAGCATGTTAGCCGTTAGCCTAGATACAGCCGTAGCGTCAGACCTGTTAAAACGTAAGCGAAAGGGCAACCTTCAAGTGCAAAGTTAGTCCACTAAACAAGCTTTTTTTCCACAAAGACCGCCTCATATCGTTAGGATAAATTTCAGAGAACATACAGAAAACGACATGTAAACGTGT
This sequence comes from Epinephelus moara, assembly GCF_006386435.1. Taxonomy (NCBI): domain Eukaryota; kingdom Metazoa; phylum Chordata; class Actinopteri; order Perciformes; family Serranidae; genus Epinephelus; species Epinephelus moara. Next base: position 28,733,814 of record NC_065518.1, on the reverse strand, counting down.
TGTCTCACCTTACCGGTGTGCTGCCATGTTTGTTTACCATCTAGCTCTGCTTTCCAAAGCGTGGCCGAAATATCGCGAGAACAAGCTGCGATCTCATACCGTGCCCGAAATAAACCGAAATTTCCCTTTAAAGCTTTTTGGACTGCAGGGGCTTCTTTGTTGCAGTACCACATTTGGCCACTGGGGTAACTGAGCTCCCTTATAAATCCATGATCCATTTACAGTGCACTGACAACTGATGTCACATAGATCTATCTAAAAAGAAAGTCAACAATGTAGTTTACTTTCTCAAATAAATAATACCAAATTCATCATTAAACCTATCTACTGCATTTAAACATGTCCATACACCATCCTTTGTTTACTAAATCATGTCCAGCACATACATGCATGATTTACTGTGAATTTTTTGAGCATGAGTATGGGACTTGAATCCCTCACAGGAAAGGCAGACAAAACTACCTTTAAACAATGCAAATACAATGAATGAACTTTCTTGTAAAATGCTGGCCATAAATACCATCAAAATTAGATTTGATGTGATTAAATTCATATAGGATTATAACTTAAAGTAAAAACTGACACATAATGTGTGAGCAACATTTAAATGTTGTCACTAATTGAGGTGGAGCTAATTCTAATAGACTACACTTTTGGGTTGTTTACTCTATGACACTGCATCATATTATACACTGGTCATACAGTTAATAAACAAGATTTAATGTCTTACAGCTACACTCAATACTAAGTTCACAGCTCTACATTTTTTTTCCAAAGCTTTCCTTTCTTTCCTCTATTTCTTTCCCCCGCTATTCCTGAAAAATATTGCTTGCAGGGGGTATGCTGTCTCAATGGGGTGAGCTGAGGTGAGCTGTCAGATAAATGTAGCAGAGGCGAAAAATATAATAAAAAAGCCAAGTACCTTGAAATAGTACAGTGCTACAATATGGGACTTCAACTTGACAGAAGGAGTGTCCAACCACAGAGCCACCCCTTAATTAAAACTGTTATTCTTGGACGTATAAAAACTATGCATTTTTACAGTGAGTCTTGATCTTTCTTTTTACATGCAATGCAAAATGCATAGGTGAAGTGCTGCTGGAGGGCACCTGATCAATGTTCCACCACCTTTTTTCTTTAAGTGAGGAAATGGAATATTCATGGTTCTCACAGTCTGGTTGAAATTCATATACATTTTTTAAGCATTTGTACATCTAGTCATCACTAAAGTGTATGCCATGCAAGAGAGACAATACAATGGTCAGAGTGGTCATAAAGACATTTAAGGTGTGTTGATTCACGATGTCTACTCATGCGTTGAGTAACATGAAAGCAAACATTCCATCTTAAACGTTGACAGTAGCTGCCGGCTGTAACATAGACTAACAGTGTTCTGTACACGGATGAGGTTCCGTACAGATTACCCATAGCGCCAATAGCTGAGCAAGTACTTTAAGGCTATGAATGAAATTTATATGTGTGTAATCTTCAATTCCCCCTCTTTCATTCTTGCTCAAGCAAGAGATCTCAACGCCATACGTTCCTATTACATTTCAGGTTTGCTCAGTGCGCCCACAGCGCTTGACAATGGAGGGAGGGGAAGCTCTGGTCCTGACTGCAGCTTGAGAGAGGAGATGACTAGAGTAGCGAAAATGTACATTTCGACTTAATTCATGCTTCTCACAATACAGTAGTTAATTGTCTGTACAAAATGATAATGTTATTACATGTGAAGTATTACCAGTTTAATATATCTTTACTATATAATGACGAAAACTCTTGTCTGTCTGTGGGTGTGTCCATGGGCGCCTAACTTTGTGTAAAAGTGGGGGGGGCAAATATGACCTGAGTAAGGATGTGCGAAAAACCAGAAACAAAACATATTCCAGTAAATTTATTGATTATGAGTCTCAATGCTATGTCACAGGACCAATTAATTTAAAGAAATGAGACATTCAAATACCATTTTAACAATTTACAAATTTGATTACAAAGGCAGAAGTTACACATTTTTTTCAACTGTCCAGAGCAACATAACGCTGGAGGGCTCTGCATTAACGCTGCATTGGTCACAACTGTAGGTAGGGTGACTAGGTCCCAATAAACCAAATGTGGGACAAGGAGTAGGTTTGTGAGAGACAATGTGGGACACCCGCCCCCAGCGCGAAGTTTAGTCATCAGAGACTAAATACATTCATCATAAACTATACGTAGTCTACTGAATATTAACACTGGACTGTTTTGTTTATTGAACTATTTAGTATTTGTGGTCAGTGAGATTTGAGGATTCTTATAATAACATCTGTAGCCTACAGATGTGAAGCTCTGACTGTATCTGACTGAGCCTTAATGAAAGCTGTTGTCTTGTATTTTTTTCCTCTGAAAATATGAACCTTACAGTCAAACACAGTTTATTTAGCCTGTGTAGCTAAGGGGACAGGTCAAACTGATATGATGCTGATTTACAGGAGAATTCATGTCAAATAGAGGATAAACCATGAACATAAATTACAGATCATCTGTAAAGCATTTTACTAAATTAATCTATCATAATTAAAACAACTGGAGACTGAAAACAAACTGATATATGGGTCTGATCACTTATTTAATGAACTGACATAATTCCAGACAGGATGTTAGTGTGTCTGTGACTTCCTGTACGGACTGGGCTGCTGGAAACTGTCCGACTTCACCGCAGCTTTTTGTCACCGGCCCCACTGTGGCCGCCTGCTCTCGTCTACTTTTCAGGCGAGGCGCAGTTCATCTCGAACGAGCCTATTGACACTCGCGCATTAGCTAACGAGTGTCACCTGTTGCGATCAAGGAGGTTGAAATAGTTGCTATATGGGGCGGGAGGGGCGAGCCCTAGGACTTAAACGCACATGCGGTGTTACTATGACAATAAACAGAGAGCCTACGTGGGCCGGCCGCTGCATGCAGCTTCTTCTCATTGAGGGTGAATGCAACCGCAGGTGACGACCAATCATGCGGGACATGGTCTCGATTTGCGTGACGCGTGAAACGAGACAGAAATGCTGTGCAGTCCCACGCAATGTGGGACGTCTGGTCACCTCACATGTGTTTTTCCTTATATTATTGTTCCATAAGTTATGGATAGTTAGCTGGCGTTTCATGGTTGGTTTTTCATGTACCCTACAGTCTGTGGCACACTGTACCGGACTGTACAGCTTCTGCTGCAGTATGCCGTGCAGACAGCAGTGCCAGATGTCCGGAGTGAAACACGCAGTCAGACAAGCTGCTTCTCCACATCTTTCCCGTTTTTATCATTAATGTGTCTCAAACTACAATGGCGAAAACGTGAAATGCATCCACAACTAAAACAGGAAAGCTAACTACCAGTATTTGAAAGCAAATTTACAGAAATACAAACAATCCAAACTCCTTCTAATATGTGGACATGGCAACCATGGTGCACTTGCTAAGATTCATTTATTTAATTTTTAATTACATTTTATACTGAAAATATTCAATTAAATATTATGCAACAACGTTTTGACTTAAAAAGACTTGAAAAAAGTGGGGGGACAAAATATGAGTTTTGCCCCCCCCACCTTGAAAAGTGGAGGGGCATTTGCCTTACTTGCCTATAGGCGTAGGCGCCAGTGGGTATGTCTGTGTCTCTGTGTTTTTGTTCCACGTTTTTCTCCTCACTGACTTGGTCAATCCATGTGAAATTTGGCACAGTGGTAGAGGGTCATGGGAGGATGCGGATGAAGCAATATTACATCAATTGGCCAAAGGGGGGCGCTACAGCAACTGATTGAAATTGCAAACTTTGAAT